>NC_053395.1:82657344-82964725 GCF_905171765.1 Bufo bufo
TGGCATTTTTGTGGATCTTCGGTAAAAGATATAGGGTGGATATCATGGGTTCTTTGACGATTAGGGCATCATGAAGAGCCTTGGATATCGTCTGATTGTCAACAGCTTTGTCTAAAATCTGATTTAGGCTACTTTCAAATGAATGCAAAGAAGTTAATTTCTTGTAGCATTCCTTCTCTCTCAGTTGTCTATAGGCCTCTTGTTCATAGAGAATATGGGGCCACACTACAATATTACCCCCTTTATCAGAGGGTTTGAACACTACATCAGTGAGTCTAGAGAGATGTTTTAGACTCTGACGCTGAGCCTTGGACAAATTGTCCCTTGGGATAAACATTGCCATGTTTTAAAACTCTTTAGATACAAGCTTGACAAACAGGTCAATTGCTGGACATAACGACAATGGGGGAAATTTTTGGGACTTACATTTGATGGATGCAGGGATCTCCTCCAGGATAGGCTGTTCACCTTCTCCTTCTAATTCCTCCAAAATCCAAACCGCTTGTAATTCTTCCGGGGTGGTCAAATTTCCCAAAATACCCTCATTGTGATGCCACCTCACAATGAGGGTATTTTGGGAAATTTGACCACCCCGGAAGAATTACAAGCGGTTATAAAAGAAAAGGAGTCAAAAGCAGCACATGGTGAGAAGGTTAAACCCTTTTCCAATAATGATACATCTGTTGATGAAAAAGTATGTTCAGATAAATTAATTACCTTCAAATCATTTTGGTTACCATTCTCTCTTTTCTCAAGAAAGGTCCTCCTCTTTCCACTCAGAGAGGGGCCAGGAGGTGTTTTTCTTTTTTGCACTAAACCTGACCTTGTCATTCTGCCAGTTAATTCCTTTTTATCTGAAATTGATGATATGGATAGCATAGAGGATGTACGATTATGGAAAGCCGGGTTACCCCTCCTCTGTGGATAATTATCTTTGCGCCTCCATTTATACACTCGCTTTTGTTGGAAATCCTCACAATCCCTTGCAAATTTCCTTGATTTTACTTCTTGGATCTCTTTCTCCCACTTCTCAAAATTCTTATTGAGTGTCATATCAAAGGATAGCTAAGGATTCCTTATTACACTCTTGTTTGAGAGTCAATTGAATCTTCTCAATGTCTTCATCCAAAGATGCTAAGGTCTGGATATTATTATTAATCAAGAGGTTCATAAGTTTCTTAGCTGACTCAGTACATACTTCTTCCCAACTAGACAAAAAGCCTTCATTATCAATATCGAAGGACGGAGTCGCCTGAATTCGTAGGCCTTGTGGTATCAGGTCCAGCTGTAAATATCTCCAGAAAAGCCTTAGTTCTCATGGGATATGGTTAGTATGTGGAGGAATGTGATGAGAGTGTGTGGCTTTTTTTTTAATCATTATTTCTTATTTCTCATTTTTTATTGTGTAGTATAGGTGTATTCACCACTATCTTAAGAGTATGACACACATAGTTATGTGTGGTCGTATACAGGGTTTAGTGGGTAATACAATAGGTATTTGTTGGTATGGTCACATAGTTGAACTGTCTCACACGGTAAAGATACTGGGTAGTACGCTCACTAAATATTATTCATATCACACTGCCTGAAGAACGTATTTAAAAGAAAATAATAAAGTATTTATTAGTAACTGGTTAAAACGGGAAAATTCTGTGCATCACTTTCATGAATTCCAGGCATCAGACTTAAGTTATGTAGTTGAGGATGATTATTGACCCGCTACATCAAAAACAGTCTGGACTAAATCCTAGAAGGAATCAGGACACGGTTCATGTATTGTAAATAGGCACAGGTGCGCTCAATTGCAGTCCTACCTAACTCTATACAGCAGAGCAGCTAATAGTGAATTGAGGCTGGAAGCCCTGTTGAGAATATTAGTCTGTGTCGACTCCAGATCTCATGAACTGTTTATATGTAAGGTGGTTCACACACAACATCAGGAAATCCAAGCAACAGCAGCCACACAGTAACCACTGTATGTACAGATGCACACTAAGCTGCCTCAGTCTGCCGACCCACACATGCGTGACCGCACTGGGTCTAAGTATCGGACCGCATTCACACTTGTATCCAAGCTAGCTATTGAGCTGCCTGACAACTTGTATGCACCCTGCCTATAGAGCCGTGTCCTAGATAGAGATCAACGGCTCAACGCGTTTCTACGTGACATATTCTGCCCCGTGTCATCAGGAGCAAAGGTCTCTCAATAGCTTCATTCAAACCCCTTGGATGGATGGTTTGCAACTTGAAGATCCACATTGCTTCCTTACGGAGTAAGAGTGTGTCAATATCTCCGCCGCGAATGGATCATGGGTCTATTTGTATATCCACATCGGCACTTAGCGAGTTCAGACATATTCGCCGCAGATTTCGATTCCCTCAATACAGCAGCGCATACTGCGCAATCGTAAGGAAGTGTATTAGCTTACCTGGGTGCTCAGCGGGTCAAGGGGCGCATGTCAGATGACGCGCTCGTTTCTGATTCGCGGCAGCACCAGCACACACCTCCCCAAGGCGGGGCTTTTGTGATATCGTCTTGGCGTTCATGCGGCCGCGTACGGCCGTCATAGCACCGGAGCCTTAACATGCAAAAGTGTGGGGCACCTTTCCTTTACAGGTTCACCTTATTGAGAGACCTTTGCTCATGATGACACGGGACAGAATATGTCACGTAGAAACGCGTTGTGCCGTTGATCTCTATCTAGGACACGGCTCTATAGGCAGGGTGCATACAAGTTGTCAGGCAGCTCAATAGCTAGCTTGAATACAAGTGTGAATGCGTTCCGATAACTAGACCCAGTGCGTTCACGCATGTGTGGGTAGGCAGACTGAGGCAGCTTAGTGTGCATCTGTACATACAGTGGTTACTGTGTGGCTGCTGTTGCTTGGATGTCCTGATGTTGTGTGTATTACCTCACATATAAACAGTTCATGAGATCTGGAGTCGACACAGATTAATATTCTCAACAGAAATAAAATGTATAAAACAGCCTTTTGTACGTTGCCTTTCTTTTGGTGCTTCGCGAGTTCCAATAGTGAAGTGGGTAATGTTCACATCTATGGACGCGTTTTCTTTAAATGGACCGCGCTGCTCCAGGACAAAGCTGAAAAATCCTCCCTTCCAGATCTCACAGAAATTTCGTGGACATGGGTAAGCAGTCAGTTCACTCGGATTCACCTTTCCTCTAGGGAACCTTATGAGAAATCAAGGTGCCGCAAATAGTGAAGTACAATCACAAAAGTTCCAACTGCAAGGCTTTATTGTACTTACAAGATGGATATGGTAACAAGCAGTATACACAAATCATTCACCCGACCCGGGTTTCGCTTTAGGAAGCTTCGTCAGGGGTATCTCCTCCGCCTACCTAGAGGCGGTCTTTATATACCTGCCAGTGATAAGCTACCAACCCTCCTTAAAATCATCATAGTCCTTACGGCTCAATACAAAAATAAAAATCCATAAAAAACATGAAATACATTCATAAAACACATATCACACAGAGACCTCCCTCGGGTCACCAAATTACTGGTTAGCTGAACATTACAGACATATCTGGACTGTTCCAGACTAATCGCATATAATCGAGTGCCATGCGATCATATCCGAACCAATCACACATGATCGCATAAATTAGCTTGATCGCATAACATTCTCATACTTAACACTAACACTCCCATGATTAATACGAAAAGATTAACAAATTTGAGGCCTTTTTGGATGTACATAAGTTTATACAGAAGCTGAATATAGCTAAATATTGTGTATCCAATCAAGCCCCGGTGAAAAATATTGAGGTTGATGGGGGGATTGTGCATACACATTTAAAAGAAAAATCTACTTTCTACCCAAAAAATAAAAATAATGAATGTGTGGAAGCTTTTAGGAGAGGAGTTTTGAAGGAGATTGAGGCAATAAGTATGAAACCAAAAAGACAGAACCTGACACAGGAACAGAGGAATGCACTTAAAAGCTTAAATGATAATCATGAGATTATTATAAAGCCAGCTGACAAGGGAGGGGGGGGGGGGTAGTTGTTATGGATATAGTGAAATATGAGGCAGAAATGCTGAGGTTACTATCAGATGGAGAGACCTATCAGGTTTTAAAAAAGAACCCAACAATTGAGTTTAAAGAAAAACTTGATGCATTTTTAATTAGAGGCTTTACTGATAAGATTATAAATAAAAAAGAGTTGGATTATTTTAATAACAAGTTCCCGGTTACGGCGGTAATATACTTTTTGCCCAAAATACACAAGAGTCTGACCAACCCCCCGGGCAGACCCATTGTGTTGGGGATAAACTCTCTTACAAACAGACTAGGAGAATATGTGGATTATTTTCTCCAGAAATATGTCCCGCTGATACCATCCTATTTGAAGGACTCAGGGAGCGTTCTAAATCTAATTAAAGGACTTGGTGCTTGCCCTGATGATATGTGGTTGTAACATCGTTATACACAGTAATCCCCAAGTTTTAGGCCTTGGAGCGATAGCGGAAGAGCTAAGACAGGATCCTTTGATGATGGAGGTATAGGGGAAGTTTATCCTTGATTGTGTAGACTTCTGCCTCTGCCATAACTATTTCTGGTACAAAGACAACTACTATCTCCAGCGCACAGGGATGGCGATGGTGGCGAAATTTGCTCCCAGTTTCGCTAATATTTTTATGGGAGCTTGGGAAAAAGAAAACATCAGCCCCGTCCTGAATAGAGTAACGGCTTTTGGTGAACTTACAATCTGGAAGAGGTTTATTGACAACTGTCTGATTGTGTGGAGGGGAGAGAGACAGGGTCTCTTAGATTTCATTAACAACCTGAATATGAATCAATGGAACCTCTCCTTTACAAGTACAGTCAGCAATAGTAGCATTAAAGGGAACCTGTCATGTGGATATTTGATTATAATCTAACTAATTATATACAATCATTAACTACTAAAAAGTACCTTAGATGCATTCACTTACTGGTGTGACAGATGGTTACCTCATAATATACACACAAAGATGCCACATGCCGCATGCTAATGAGCTGATTTGAGTCCAGCGTGATGTCATTGAGTCCAGCGTATATTTAATTCAGAGCTATAGCCACTCCCCTGCGGGGGGAGTCAGGAGCTCATTAATATTCAGGACTCATCATTATGAGCTGGATCTTTTCAATACAAGATGTTGGCAGATTGACTGGGTCAATTAAAGAAAGTGACCCAGCATTTGGCTAAGACAATCAGTCACTTATTTATGTTGCCCTTAGTTAGGACACCATAAAACTGGTGACAGGTTCCCTTTAACTTCCTTGACTTGACAATCTTTCTGGAGGATAATCACCTGAAGACCAAAACGTTCTTCAAGGAGACTGACATCAATGGCTATATAGATACCTCCAGTTGCCATTACACCCCTTGGTTGAAGAATACACCCAAGGGGCAATTAAAAAGGGTCCACCGTAATTGCACAAAGGATGAAGATTTTAGAGCGCAAAGTGAGGCTATCAGTGAGCGGTTTCTGGAGAAAGGATACTGTAGAGAGGATTTAGAGTAATGTAGAGAAGAAGTAGAGAGAGAAAATGTAGGAGAGGGATCCTCGGGGAGAACAAAGAAAGACTTCCGATTTTCCTTCCTCACACAGTATAATGTCCAGGCTGGGATAATTAAAAACATAATAAGGAAGAATTGGCCAACCCTAAAAAATGACCCAGTACTAGGGAAGGACATCCCGGAACATCCAAATGTGATTTTTAGAAAAGCACCAAGTTTACGGACTAAACTGGTGCATAGCTCCTCACACTCTGAGGGTGTTAGGAAAGGGAATAAATTCACCTGGTGTGGGTTCTGTCTACCGTGCCGTAACAGGAAGAGAGAAAAAAGAAAGAGGGATACGCAGATTGTACATTCCAATCAGAAGGGTCAGGACTATAAAAATAAAAGGTTCCATCACATACGAAAGTGTAGGGGTGGTCTACATGCTGGAGTGCACGTGTGGCCTCCAGTATGTGGGCCGCACCATACGAAAACTGAAAGTGACAATTCGTAACATCAGAAAGGGACTTGAGACACACAGTGTCTCGATGCATTTTAAAATCAAACATCAGAAAGACCCTAGTGGCCTGTCATTTGCAGGGGTTGAATTGGTTAAACCACATTGGCGGGGAGGGAACTCCATCGAGTGGATCAACAGGAGGGAGGTTGAATGGATCTACAAGATGGATTCATCACAACCAAAAGGGATGAATATGGAATTCGATTTGAAACCCTGTCTCACCTGAGAGAATTTTCTGTAATTTCCGGTTTGGCCATGTAAAGACCTGTGGCAGTAGTGAGGGAGTAATTGCATCTGACTGGAGGCAATCATGTGGATCGTGATGTGTTCAGTCATTCTTGGATAGAGGGAGGCGGCCCTAGGAGATGTACTCTACCATTGGTGGGGAAGGATCTCGTGGGGGTAGATGAGTGGCCATCCATGAATGAAGGAGGGCGGTCCCATGGTGTGCAAACTACTACTGGAGGGCGGTCCCATGATGTGTTAAGCTGTTACTGGCTGAAAAGAGTCATGTGACTTCTGATAACCCCATTGGTGGGAGTGTACCATGTGAGGTATGATACGTAGGACAGCAATGAATGAAGGAGGGCGGTCCTAGGTATAACTGATTAGTGGTTGTTACTAACTATGTGGGTGGTGACATGTTCAACTATCCATGAATGAGGGGATAGCCTCCAGGAGGTGCGTTTTTAGTATTGGTTAGACATTGTGCCTTATGGGGTGGGCGGGTAGTGTTAAGTATGAGAATGTTATGCGATCAAGCTATTTTATGCGATCATATGTGATCAGTTCATATATGTCCCTGTGTTAACCATGAGAATGTTGGTGCTAGTCATGAGGTTCAGATATGATCGCATGGCACTCGATTATATGCGATTAGTCTGAATCAGTCCAGATATGTCTGTAATGTTCAGCTAACCAGTAATTTGGTGACCCGAGGGAGGTCTCTGTGTGATATGTGTTTTATGAATGTATTTCATGTTTTTTATGGATTTTTATTTTTGTATTGAGCCGTAAGGGCTATGATGATTTTAAGGAGGTGTGGTAGCTTATTACTGGCAGGTATATAAAGACCGCCTCTAGGTAGGCGGAGTAGATACCCCTGACGAAGCTTCCTAAAGCAAAACCCGGGTCGGGTGAATGATTTGTGTATACTGTTTGTTACCATATCCATCTTGTAAGTACAATAAAGCCTTGCAGTTGGAACTTTTGTGATTGTACTTCACTATTTGCGGCACCTTGATTTCTCATAAGGTTCCTAGAGGAAAGATGAATCCGAGTGAACTGACCACTTACCCATGTTCACGAAATTTCTGTAATATTCTCAACAGGGCTTCCAGCCTCAATTCACTATTAGCTGCTCTGCTGTATAGAGTTAGGTAGGACTGCAATTGAGCACACCTGTGCCAATTTACAATACATGAACCGTGTCCTGATTCCTTCTCCTGCGGGTTATTATGTAATGACCGGCGTCACGCACAGGGAGGGAAAAGGGAAAGCCCTGCCCAAGGGAGAGGGAAAGGTGGTGACCCCTGACTCACCTTGCGGCTGGCACCTGACTGCCCTGACATCCCTAGACGGGTTCCTCACCCGTGCGGCGATCACGTGCCTAAACCCTGGCTTTCCCTAAAATGAGCCCTAGATAGTGAACGGGCCGGTGGGATCGCTAGTCCACACCACTGACATTAAGAGGGAAACACCAGGGAGAGGACAGACAATACAGACAAACACATACAACGAGGTGGGCGACCACAGCAGACCACAAAGGTCCAACAGGGATCCGGAGGGTAGCGTTCTGGACCAACAACCAGAGAACGCAGCAACACAGCTCCAGAGGGTCAGAATAGATGTCCAGGCAGGAAGCTCTATATCTGGCAACCAGAGAAGTGTGAGAGGGGAATATAAGGAGGTTGGGAGTGCTGGACAAGGAACAGCTGAGGAGAAGGAGCTACGGATCCCTGAGTGAGCCAAAAAGGGTTGCAAAGCAAACCCAGAAAGCTACCATAAGGAAACAGCCCTATCTTACATAGAGCGCGCAGCCAACCGCTGCGACTTCCTGACCCCGGGTATAACGGAGTCAGGTGTGGTTCTTGACACCCTCGTGACATATTAGCACCAATGTGCCAGCAGCACTAGGATTTACTCCAGACTGTTTTTGATGTAGCGGGTCAATAATCATCCTCGACTACATAACTTCAGTCTGGTGCCGTAAATTCACGAAAGTGATGCACAGAATTTTCCCGTTTTAACCAGTTACTAATAAATACTTTTTTATTTTCTTTTAAATATGTTCTTCAGGCAGTGTGATATGAATGGTCACATAGTTGACCTAATGTTAATGTGTGACACTGGTCACTTAATGTGTGATATGGTCACTTTGTCACAAGATTTGTAATCACGTTTTCAGTCACATTTTGAAGCAGTTATTAATATATATTAATTCGCTTTTTCACAATCATTTATTTGCATCACTATTTGCATGCACTAAATATCATATGTCACATTTATTCATTCATTCACTTTTTTATATACATTCTTCATTTTTCTCATGATTTTTATTCATCACATTGCTTACACTATGGTGCATTATTTATTATTCATTGTGTATTATTTATTTTGCATATATATATTTTGTATATAGTTTTATATATTTTCACATATTTTTATATATAAATTTTATATATACTTTGGATATATATATTTTTCTATATAATATATTTATCAGGTTTACAATGATGTTTTATAATGAGTGATATAGAACGGATGATCCTATGGAATGGATATATTTAGTATTTTATATATAATTTATATTTTTGTATATAATCACGTATTTAATTTATGAATTATAATATATTCCAATTATGTATTTTATTCTACTTTACTTATTTTTGGATGGCCGCCCTCCTCTTTTTTCTTATTTCTCATCAGTATTGTCATTTCATTCATAATTATCTATTTCTTTACTTGTTCCCATGATTCTATCTCTTACTTATACTGTATAGAATATGTGGCGAATCCAATGACTATCAGGTCTGACATGCGCAATGTTTCAAATGATGGTGGAGGCACGGACTCACGATACTATGTGACAGATCACATGTCCCCCGAGCGCCGTTTGGTGCGACCGCATCTTATTCTCAGAGTTACACAGATGATATAGAGTAAGATAATCATTTTATGTATGGTGATTGGTTGGCTGGTGTATTTAACCTGTGTCCCCCAGGGATGACGCCACACCCAGACGAAGGTTTGCCAAAACGTGCGTCGGGGTTGGCACCATCCTGGAGGAAGCACAGCATGGGTAACCGTTCAATGTCCTTTTGATTGTGAATGAACATGGCTTTTGCACTTGCACTTTATTGTCAATCATGTGTATACAGATGGACTGATTTATGGACGCAGTATCCGCTGTGTTTATCCTCCAGATGATGTTGCTTTTTCCCTGCACCTATGTTCTTTTAATCATGTTTGTGAGATATTTGTAATCATTTAATAAAATGACATTAATTCATAAGCGGTCTGGTAGTTATTTGTAGTTTTCAAAGTAAGGGACAATGTTGTTGAGAAGTACAAGTCAGGGTTAGGTTATAAAAAAATATCCAAATCTTTGATGATCCCCAAATCTATCATAACCAAATGGAAAGAACATGGCACAACAGCAAACCTGCCAAGAGACAGCCGGCCACCAAACTCACAGACCGGGCAAGGAGGACATTAATCAGAGAGGCAGCACAGAGACTTAAGGAAACCCTGGAGGAGCTGCAGAGTTCCACAGCAGAGACTGGAGTATATGTACATAGGATAACAATAAGCCGTACGCTTCATAGAGTTGGGCTTTATGGCAGACTGGCCAGAAGGAAGCCATTACTTTCAGTTAAAAACAAAAAGGCACGTTGTGAGTTTGCAAAAAGGCATGTGGGAGACTCCCAAAATGTATGGAGGAAGGTGCTCTGGTCTCATGAGACTAAAATTGAACTTTTCGGCCATCAAAGAAAACTCTATGTCTGGCGCAAACCCAACACATCACTCAAAGAACACCATCCCCACAGTGAAACATGGTGGTGGCAGCATCATGCTGTGGGGATGTTTTTCAGCAGCCGGGACTGGGAAACTGGTCAGAATTGAGGCAAACATGGATGGTGCTAAATACAGGGATATTCTTGAGCAAAACCTGTACCACTCTGTGCGTGATTTAAAACTAGGACAGAGGTTCACCTTCCAGCAGGACAATGACCCCAAACACACAGCTAAAGCAACACTTGAGTGGTTTAAGGGGAAACATGTAAATGTGTTGGCATGGCCTAGTCAATGCCCAGATCTCAATCCAATAAAAAATCTGTGGTCAGACTTAAAGATTGCTGTTCACAAGCGCAAACCATCCAACTTGAAGGAGCTGGAACAGTTTTGCAAGGAGGAATGGGCAAAAATCTCAGTGGTAAGATGTGGCAAGCTCATAGAGACTTATTCAAAGCGACTTGGAGCTGTTATTGCTGCAAAAGGTGGCTCTACAAAGTATTGACTTTAGGGGGGTGAATAGTTATGCATATTAACAGTTTGTCCTATTTGTTGATGCTTCACAATAAAAAAACTAAACAAAATCTTCAAAGTTGTGGGCATGTTCTGTAAATTAAATGATGCAAATCCTAAAACAATCCATGTTCATTCCAGGTTGTGAGGCAATTCAAGGGGGTGAATACTTTTGCAAGGCACTGTATATATATATATATATATATATATATATATATATATATATATAAAACATACAGTGTGCAGGATTTAATACATTTGTTAGCATCTGCATTTGGATCCTGATAAATGTCTCTCAAAGGGTTTTTACTATCTCAACATTTGTGACATATCACTAGGGTTCCAAATGTGGAATCCATACCTATATCTTATCCATATGCCACAAATGTTGAGGTAGGAAAACCCCTTTAATGAGCAGAAAAGATCTGTAAATGCCTACAAAAAAAAATTTGAACTGTCAATGTGGCACTGCAGAGGTCCTTATATGACAACGAGTAAACCCTTTTTTATTGAAATTCACACAAATCGCAGCTTTAGAAATCAGGGTATTGTTCACCCTATATACTGTATGAGACTTGGAAGGAAGGACAACTACAGTAAGTCTCAATAATACAAGATGCACATTGCATTAAGTTTCTCTCTAATGACTAAATCAGGAGACAATTGAGATATTTCCTAATTTAGGCCTAATTTATTTCCTAATTCTGTGCTTCATGGATTGCATCCATATTCCTGTTGTGCAAATTATAGAACATGCCCTATTCTGGTCAGTAGAATGTGTACCATAGACCCATTGAAGTAAGTGGGTCCACAAAAAAAGGGGATGGCATACGGAAGGTATACATATCTTTCTGATCTGTGGTTTGGAAACCTCAAAATACATATGTGTCACAGTGGGGACATTGTACAATGTCAAGGATAAATAGGATGCTACCAGGCCAGAAACCATGGATAAGGGAGCGGGACACCTCATAGCACATCCCTCATCCTATCCCTGACCTCCTAACTGTATGAGCTGGCCTCAATGGTAGGGGGGCTCAAACTGTGTTACCTGGGCCCTACTGACCCTAGCGATCCCTGGAAGAGTAAGGTCAGGGTCAGAGATGATCTGATCTTCTAAGACACGGAAGAGCAGGAGTCTCTGTGGGCCTAACAGCAAGGAGAGGAAGCCAAAAGGAATGGCAGGTAAGTAACCAGTGGCAAGAAACCACTGATCCAAGAGCAACGGAATACTTGGTAACTTACCTGCTGCAGCTGCTGGAAGGCACCAAAGAAGAACACACCGAAATAAACTGAAACCCATACAAACGCACTGCAATCGAAACACCATCCGGACGCAGTACGTACTGACACACAGGAACCAGCACTCCAGCAACTGCACATATTTGAAATGCGATTCCCCCTCCGGGGAACCCTGAGACCCCCTTCCGGAGGAGACAGACAAACAGGGGAAATGTCAAACAACCATGCTGGACTACCAACACAATATAGACCAGACATGGTACACCAAATGACATACAACAACACACCAACTCTTAGACAACAAGTGAGGATAGGCAACGGCATAGAGACTAAGGTAAGACAAGGGAATGACATTGCAGATGACATAGATGACAACTAGGATGGCCCTCAGATAACATAGAGATAGGAGCAAGCTCCTACTCAAACAAAGGCAGGCATCCAACTGATCTCAGTCTCACAGCAACAATATATAAAGAGACAAGAGACCACACCAAGCTCCACCAAGCTCACACCTTAACCCTGTGCACACCAGGAGGGAAGGAAAACAGCCTTAAAGGGAAAACACACACGCATGCAATACAACACATTGCCACACACAACAAACATGCACTGAGAAAGCATCACCGCAAACTACTACCAAGACATGACACTCCCTCCCCTCAAAGCCCTCCCCAAAACATAACGGGGAATAAAAAGGTATGAATCGGTGTCAGCACGTCCCTCCAAAACTGCCGCCAGCACACCAGAACCACAACTAGGCCCCTGGCAGACAGCCAACAAACAGTCAGGAGAGACCAAACCGCAAACGCGTCCATCTCAGACACAGTTCCCACTCCAGACCGATGCCAGCAAACATTCCCAACCAGCACAAAGCCAGTACACCAAAGAAATGCTGCCAGCAACACGACCAGAGATAGGAACCACTGAAAACTGGACGAGGGGATGCACCAACACAAGCAACGGTTCATAACCATGGAAACCACCTGTTACCCAGAATCGCACCGTTAACAGTAACTCCCCTTTCATCCTCCCTCCGGAGGATAAGCATGTGTGCCAGAAAACAGCAGGCGACACATGCTAAGCCCTCATCCGAAGGCTAGAAAACCGAGGAGCCTTAGTTGTCATACTGTCACATAAACAACAAAACCCCAACATAAACCACACCAAACAACATAACAGGTGAGGAGGGGAAAAGAGACAAAGGGTGACAAACGATGTCCAACTGGATGGCCCTCAGATAACATAGAGATAGGAGCAAGCTCCTAGTCCAACAAAGGCAGGCATCCAACTGATCTCAGTCTCACAGCAACGATATATATAAAGACACAAGAGACCACACCAAGCTCCACCAAACTCACACCTTAACCCCGTGCACACCAGGAGGGAAGGAAAACAGCCTTAAAGGAAAAACACACACGCATGCAATACAACATCGTTGCCACCGGTAACAAACATGCGCGGACAAAGCGTCACGGCAAACTACCACCAAGCCGTGACAATATGGTCGTATTCATGAAGCCTTACTGTCACGATGCCATGTTCTGGGAAGCGGAGACAGCCGGGGTGCGCTCGCGTGATCAGCGCGCCCGGTGTCGCCCATTTCCATGACAACCGAAATAGGGCTGAGCTGGATCAGAACTCAGGAGTCATGTGACGCTGACCACATCACATCACTCTACCAGAGCTCGAGTTAACTCCTTAGGGACCCATGACGTATCGGTACGGCATGGTTCCCGAGTCCTTAAGGACCCATAACGTACCTGTACGTCATGTGTTGTTCCGATCACCGCCGCCCGGCGGGCGGTGATCGGAACAAGGTGCCTGCTCAAATCATTGAGCAGGCACCTCAACTAAATGCGCGGGCGGGTCATACATTACTCATACAGCCAATGCATTCCAATACAGAAGTATTGGAATGCATTATAAAGGATTAGACCCCCAAAAGTTCAAGTCCCAAAGTGGGACAAAAAATGAAGTGAAAAAAAAAGTTGAAAAAATAAAGTTTTCCCCCCCAAAAATTAAAAGTTTCAAGTAAAAATAAACAAAAACTTCATTTTCCCCAAATAAAGTTAAAAAAAAATTGTCAAAAATAGAAGGGGAAAAAAGTATACATATTAGGCATCGCCGCGTCCGTGTCGAAAAATAAAAACTGTGCTAAATAAACAATTTTTTTGTCACCTTACATCACAAAAAGTACAACAGCAAGCGATCAAAAAGGCGTTTGCCCACCAAAATATTACCAATCTAACCATCACCTAATCCCGCAAAAAATGAGCCCCTACCTAAGACAATCGCCCAAAAAATAAAAAAACTATGGCTCAGAATATGGAGACACTAAAACATATTTTTTTTGGTTTTAAAAAAGCTGTTATTGTGTAAAACTTACATAAATAAAAAAGAGTATACATATTAGGTATCGCCGCGTCCGTATCGACCGGCTCTATAAAAATATCACATGACATAACCCCTCAGATGAACACCGTAAAAAATATAAAATAAAAACTGTGTTAAATAAACCATTTTTTGTCACCTTACATCACAAAAAGTGTAATAGCAAGCGATCAAAAAGTCACACGCACCCCAAAATAGTGCCAATAAATTAGTCATCTCATCCCGCAAAAATCATACCCTACCCAAGGTAATCGCCCAAAAACTGAAAAAATTTGGGCTCTCAGACTATGGAAACACTAAAACATGATCTTTTATGCTTCAAAAATGAAATTATTGTGTAAAACTTACAAAAATAAAAAAAGTATACATATTAGGTATCGCCGCATCCGTATCGACCGGCTCTATAAAAATATCACATGATCTAACCTGTCAGATGAATGTTGTAAATAACAAAATAAAACGGTGCCAAAACAGCTATTTCTTGTTATCTTGCCTCACAAAAAGTGTAATATAGAGCAACCAAAAATCATATGTAATCTAAACTAGTAACAACAATACTGCCACCCTATCCTGTAGTTTCTAAAATGGGGTCACTTTTTTGAAGTTTCTACTCTAGGGGTGCATCAGGGGGGCTTCAAATGGGACATGGTGTAAAAAAAAAACAGTCCAGCAAAATCTGCCTTCCAAAACGCGTATGGCATTCCTTTCCTTCTGCGCCCTGCTGTGTACCCGTACAGTTGTTTACGACCACATATGGGGTGTTTCTGTAAACTACAGAATCAGGGCCATAAATATTGAGTTTTGTTTGGCTGTTAACCCTTGCTTTGTAAAAGTAAAAAAATATAAAAATGGAAAATTGGCCAAAAAAGTGAAATTTTTAAATTGTAGCTCTATTTTCCATTGATTCTTGTGGAACACCTAAAGGGTTAATGACGTTTGTAAAATCAGTTTTGAATACCTTGAGGGGTGTAGTTTCTTAGATGGGGTCACTTTTATGGAGTTTCTACTCTAGGGGTGCATCAGGGGGGCTTCAAATGGGACATGGTGTAAAAAAAACAGTCCAGCAAAATCTTCCTTCCAAAAACCGTATGGCATTCCTTTCCTTCTGCGACCTGCCGTGTGCCCGTACAGTAGTTTACGACCACATATGGGATGTTTCTGTAAACTACAGAATCAAGGCCATAAATATTGAGTTTGGTTTGGCTGTTAACCCTTGATTTGTAACTGGAAAAAAATTATTAAAATGGAAAATGTAGTTTATAGAATGGGGTCATTTTTGGGTGGTTTCTATTATATAAGCCTCGCAAAGTGGTCCCTAAATATTGGGTTTTTGAAAATTTCAGAAAAATTTCCAGATTTGCTTCTAAACTTCTAAGCCTTGTAAATAACATCCCCAAAAAATAAAATATCATTCCCAAAATGATCCAAACATGAAGTAGACATATGGGGAATGTAAAGTAATAACTATTTTTGTAGGTATTACTATGTATTATAGAAGTAGAGAAATTGAAACTTGGAAATTTGCAATTTTTTACAAATTTTTGGTAAATTTGGTCTTTTTTTTATAAATAAAAATTATTATTTTTTACTTCATTTTACCAGTGTCATGAAGTACAATATGTGATGAAAAAACAATCTCAGAATGGCCTGGATAAGTCAAAGCGTTTTAAAGTTATCAGCACTTAAAGTGACACTGGTCCAGAAGGTGAAATAGGGCCGAGTCCTTAAGGGGTTAAGCAGGCAATCTGCTGGCCACAGATTGCCTGTTATTGAGGTCCTTCCTGCATGATACTCACCTGGTTTGTTTGTTCCTGCTTGGCTTCCGAACTCCCGTCCGTCTCATCCTCTGGTCTTGGCGTTCTCACCTGGTTTGACTTCAGCTTGTCCTGACGATTCTCTGCTTGCTCCTCCTGTACCTTTTCTGCTCTCTTGGTTTTGACGCGGCTTGTTTGACCTTTCTGTGTATGTGTTGTTTGTCTTCCCTGCACTATCCTAGCTAAGGGTTTGTCGACCAGTTGTCCCTTGTCGCTAGGACTTGCGAGGCAAGTAGGCAGGGACAGGGGTGAGGGAGGAGTTCAGTGGTCACTACCCCACACCCTGTGTGTGTGACAATTACTCAGGGACTCATAACAGATAATGGGAGATCAACTCTTTCTACTGGACTAGATTTTCTGAGGCTCTATCTTAGGATGTCCTTAAAGGGCATCTGTCTACAGATTTGTTCCTGTGGTGCCCCCAATGCTGGGAAAAATGAAGTTTTATTATATGCAAATTAACCTATAGGAACAATAGGGGAGTTGCCGTTACACCTAGAGGCTCAGCTCTCTCTACAACTGCTAAACCCTATCCACCTTGATTTACATGCCCAGGTAGTCTAAACATAATCATGCCTGGTCCTGCCTTCTCTTAACCCTTTCAGGACCCTGCCATGGTTCACCTTAAGGACCAGGCCTTTTTTTTGGAAATTTGACATGTGTCACTTTATGTGGTAATATCTTTGGAACGCTTTTACTTATCCAAGCCATTCTGACAGTTTTCTCGTGACACATTGTACTTCATGATAGTGGTAAATTCAGTTTTACATATTAAAATTTTTTTGAACAAAATTATTTTTTAGTGTCTCCATATTCTGAAAGCCATATTTTTTTACATTTTTTTTGGCGACTATCTTATGTAGGGACTCATTTTTTTCGGGATGAGATGACGGTTTGATTGGTACTATTTTAGGGTGCATATGACTTTTTGACACAGTTTTTATTTTATTTGTTTTACGATGTTCATGTGAGCGGTTAGATCATGTGATATTTTTATCGAGCAGGTCGTTAGGGACGTGGCAATACCTAATGTGTATGCTTTTGTTTACTTATTTAAGTTTTACACAATAAAAGCATTTTTGAAACAAAAAAATATATATCATGTTTGGTGCCTCCATATTCTGAGAGCCATAGATTTTTTTATTTTATGGGTGTTTTTCTTAGGTAGAGTCTCATTTTGTGCGGAATGAGATGATGGTTTGACTGGTACTATTTTGGGGTGCATATGACTTTTTGATCGCTTGGTATTACACTTTTTGTGTTGTAAGGTGACAAAAAAAGGCTTTTTTGAAAACAGTTGTTTTTATGGTGTTCACCTGAGGGGTTAGGTCATGTGATATTTTAATAGACCCGGTTGTTACGGATGTGGCGATACCTAATATGTCTTTTTTTTTCACTTTTAACACAATAAAAGCATTTTTGAAACAAAAAAAGTTTTAGTGTCTCCATATTCTGAGAGCCATAGTTTTTTTTTTTTTTTGCCCGATTGTTTTATGTAGGGGCTTATTTTTTGCGGGATGAGGTGACTGTTTGAATTGTACTATTTTGGTGTATCGCTTGGTGTTTCACTTTTTGTCATGTAAGGTAAAAAAAAAATGGTTTTTTTAGCACAGTTTTACAGGGTTATAGGTACAGGGTTAAAATGGAAAGGAGTCTAAGTTATGAAAAATAACCCCCTTGTCAAATGTTTCCTCCAGAGGTTTTATCTCTAAGGAAAGTGGAAATGTCAAGTATATTTCTTTTGCTCTTACACAGATCAGAGACTGTGTTTATATGCAGTAGGTGGATGATTCAAATCCATTTATTCTGAAAGTGTTCCTTTATTCTCATGCATATAGAAAAAAGACCCCTATCTGCATTGAAATCTCTTGACATGCTGTATACGACTATAAGTACTGTTCAAAATCTGATAATATAGAAAGTATATACCACTGATCTGTGGGCGATGATGATGGTCTAGTATAAACAGTTTTTTTTATTCAAGAACTTGAAGCGCACATCCCAAGAACACATATTGGTTTGTATTGGAGTTACTGAATATACTGTAGTCTCTCCAATTTATGAGACTACTGCAGCGTACGTGTCATTTTACCTATTAGCTATTGCTAGGTGGCTGTCTCCTGAACAGAAAAGGAGAATTGCTGGAATCTATAATCTGCAAACTACCATATTTTTAGGACTACAAGATGTACTTTTCCCCCCTATAGTGAGGGAAAAGTGTCAGTGCATCTTAGGCCTCTTGCACACAAACGCTGTGCATCTGTTCCGTGCATTGGGTTCCGTGCGGCGGCCGGGACGGATCGAGACCCATTCAACTTTAATAGGTCCGTAATACGTACGCACCGCAAAAAATAGAACAAGTAATATTTTTTTGCGGTGAGGAGGCACGGACGGAAACACCACGGAAGCACTCCGTAATGCTTCCGTGGGGTTCCGATCCGTGCTTCCATTCCGCATCTCCGTGATTGCGAACCCATTCAAGTGAGTGTGTCCGCATCCGTGATGCAGAGTGCACACGGGCTGGTGCCCGTGTATTGCGGACCCGCCGTATGCAGGCCGCAATATGGCCACGGGCACACAATGTTCGTGCACAAGAGGCCTTATAGTCCAAATGCTAATGACTATGGAAGCGGTCATCAGCATGAGGAGGCACAGGGAGGTGAGGGCAGCAGTGCGGTGGCTGTACTCACCCACAGTGTCAGGCCATAGTGGACATAGGCTCGCACTATGACATGTCGCTGTGTGCTGTCAGGTCAAAGTACACAGTGGGACCTGGAAAAAGCAATGCGTGGATCTGTGAGACCTGGATCTGCAGCGCTGTCTGGAGCAAGAGAGGTAAGCTTATTATTTTTTGTGTGTCATGTCTGATCTAAGGTCTGATGGGGGCAGGGGGGTCTGATCTGAGGCCTATTGGGGGTCTGATGGGGCTGGGGGATCTGAAATGAGGCTGATGGGGGCTGGGGGGGCTGATGTGGGTCTGAACTGAGGCTGATGTAGGCTGGGGGGTCTGATGTGGGGCTGAACTGAGGCTGATGTAGGCTGGGGGGGTGATCTGAGGCTGATGTAGGTTAGGAGGTATGATCTTAGGCTGATGAATGTTGGTGGGTCTAATCTGAGGCTGATGGAGGTTGGTGGGTCTGATCTCAGGCTGATGGAGCTAACGGTATATTTTCTCTAGAGAAAGGATAGCCACCTAACAGTAGCACCATTCCATCCTCCTATTTTTAGGCCTGCCAATGCTTTTAGAATTGCATCCATTGTAATAACCAATGTAATAACCAATAACCGTCCATGGAGGTTGTATATTATTTATAACTACAGGCATGATGAAGACACAGAGACAGTAAAAATCTGTGGACTAAAGGGTTGATTGAGAAAGAAAATAATTTTAGACCATTTTTGGTTACTTTTCTGTGGTTTTCTATAACATTATGAACTCCTGTACACTATGATGTTACAGTGGATAAATCTTGTAAATATTTTATGTTTGTCCTTGTAAGCAATCTGGGACTAAACCCATTCTCTGGCAAATTTACTTTTTGTAAAAAAGATAGTATACTCCCTTTTTCCTTATATAAATCTCTAGTGAATGGATAAGCCATTGCCTCCAGACCAAGTAGAAGTCTTGCCTGAACTGAGCTTCACCTGAGGGGAAGCCCCATTCCAATCAGGACTTCATCTGAAGCAGTGATTATATGCACATTAATGCACAGAAAGCTATTTGCCTATGCCCATCAACTGCTGTTAGGTGTGCTATCCATTCCCTAAAGAAAATATAGTTTTCAGATCATAGATTCCTGAAACTCTCCTATATGTATACCAGCAGGGGGCCATTAAAAAAAAACAACTTGTAACACAAAACTCAAGATCTCAAGTAGCTAAGTTGGCAGAAAAGTAAAAAATAAATATGGCTCTTGAAATGGGATAATGAAAAAAAATGTAAGAAAAATTGCTTGATCCCTAACCCTTTCTACCCCGAAGTTTTTTTTTTTGACTGCTGGACAAGTTGTACTTTCCAACACCACCATTTATTTTTGCATAGAATGTAGTGGAAAGTGGGGGAAAAATTCCAAAGGTGGTGGAATTGGTAAAAAAACGCAATTTTGCCATAGTTATACCATTTTTTTTTTACGCCATTTATTATGCGGTAAAACTGACTTGTGATATTCATTCTCCAGATCAGTACAAATCCGGCAATACCACATATGTATACTTTTCTTTGCATTTTGATGCTAAAAAAAAAAGTATTATATTTTTTTTGCTGTCATATTCTGACCCCTATAACTTTTTTGTAGTTATGTGTGCGGAGCTTTATGAGGGCTAATTTTTTGCAGGGCGATGTGGGAATAACGGAAATATGTCTGGATGATAGCTATGGCTGGGCAGTTAATGTACAAGGTTACAGTCTGTTTAGAAAGGATCGTCAAAACCGGAGAGGAGGAGGGGTATGCCTTTATGTAAAGTCCTGTCTAAAGCCCAAACTCCGGGAAGACATAAGTGAGGGACATGAACATGTGGAGTCACTGAGGGCAGAAATACATGGAGCTAAAAACAATAATAAATCCCTAATAGGTCCATAAAAAATCTACTACTAAACGAGATAGACAAGGCAGCAAATCAAAATGAGGTAGTTATTATGGGGGATTTCAACTACCCAGATATAGACTGGAAAACAGGTTCTTCGCAATAACCAAACACAATTACCTTTCCCAACTGGTTCAGGACCCGACTAGAGGGACGGCCATACTGGACTTAGTATTAACCAATAGGCCTGACAGAACAACAGACGTGCAGGTTGGGGAACACCTGGGAAATAGTGACCATAAAGTAATAACCTTCCAATTATCATTCAAAAGAGCATTTCAACAGGGAGGAACAAAAATATCAAACTTCAAAAAAGCTAAATTTTGCCAACTAAGAGAGGCCATAGGACTAACTAACTGGAACAAAGTCCTCAACAATAAAAAATACAGCCACAAAATGGGATATCTTTAAAAGCATCCTAAAATCTCATTGTGAGAGATACATACCATATGGGAATAAAAGGTTAAGGAACAAAAAGAAACCAATGTGGATAAATAGAACTGTAAAGAAAGCAATAAATGACAAAAAGAAAGCATAAAAATCACTAAAACAGGAGGGTAGCGAGGAAGCACTGAAAAACTACAAGGAAAAAAATATAACATGTAAAAAACAAATAAAAGCGGCCAAACTAGAGACCGAGAGATTAATTGCCAAAGAGAGTAAAACTAACCCTAAAATGCTCTTCGATTATATAAATGTTAAAAAGTATAAATCTGAGGGTGTCGGCCCTTTAAACAGTAATGAGGGGGGAGTCGCAGAGAGCGACGAGGAGAAAGCAAAGCTGTTAAATATTTTTTTCTCCAATGTATTCACTGAGGAAAATAAACTGTCAGATGAAATGCTAAATGTAAAAATAAATTCCCCATTAAAAGTGCCCTGTCTGACCCAGGAAGAAGTACAACAGCGACATAAAAAGATTAAAATAGACAAATTGCCAGGACTGGATGGCATACACCCCCGTATCCTAAGGGAATTAAGTAATGTCATAGCCAGACCCTTATTTCTGATATTTGTGGACTCTATACTGACAGGGAATGTTCCACAGGATTGGCGCATAGCAAATGTGGTGCCAATATTCAAAAAGGGTCCAAAAACAGAGCCTGGAAACTATAGGCCGGTAAGTTTAACATCTGTTTTAGGTAAACTGTTTGAAGGTTTTCTAAGAGACGCTATCTTAGAGGATCTCCACGGAAATAAGCAAATAACGCCATATCAGCATGGCTTGATGAGGGATCGGTCATGCCAAACTAATTTAATCATTTTCTATGAGGATGTAAGTTCTAGACTTGACAGCGGCATATCAATGGATGTCGTATATCTGGACTTCTCCAAAGCATTTTACACTGTACCCCATAAAAGTTTAGTATATAAAATGAGAATGCTCGGACTGGGAGAAAATGTCTGTATGTGGGTAAGTAACTGGCTGAGTGATAGAAAACAGAGGGTGGTTATTAACGGTACACACTCAGATTGGGTCACTGTCACTAGTGGGGTACCTCAGGGGTCAGTATTGGGCCCTATTCTCTTCAATATATTTATTAATGATCTTGTAGAAGGCTTGCATAGTAAAATATCAATTTTAGCAGGTGACATTAAACTGTATAAAGTAATTAACACTGAAGAGGACAGTATATTACTACAGAGGGATCTGGATAGATTGGAGGCTTGGGCAGATAAGTGGCAGATGAGGTTTAAGGCTACTTTCACACTAGCGTTCGGGTGTCCGCTCGTGCGCTCCGTTTGAAGGGGCTCACGAGCGGCCCCGAACGCATCCGTCTGGCCCCAATGCATTCTCAGTGGAGGCGGATCCACTGAGAATGCATCCGCCTGCCAGCGTTCAGCCTCCGCTCCGCTCAGTGAGCGGACACCTGAACGCTGCTTGCAGCGTTCGGGTGTCCGCCTGGCCGTGCGGAGGCGAGCGGATCCGTCCACACTTACAATGTAAGTCAATGGGGACGGATCCGCTTGAAGATGACACTATATGGCTCAATCTTCAAGCGGATCCGTTCCCCATTGACTTTCAATGTAAAGTCTGAACGGATCCGCTCAGACAACTTTCACACTTAGAAAATTTTCTAAGTTTTAATGCAGACGCATCCGTTCTGAACGGATGCGAACGTCTGCATTATCGGAGCGGATCCGTCTGATGAAACATCAGACGGATCCGCTCCGAACGCAAGTGTGAAAGTAGCCTAACACTGACAAATGTAAAGTTATGCACATGGGAAGGAATAATGCAAGTCACCCGTACATACTAAATGGTAAAACACTCGGTAACACTGACATGGAAAAGGATCTAGGAATTTTAATAAACAGCAAACTAAGCTGCAAAAAACAGTGTCAGGCAGCTGCTGCCAAGGCCAATAAGATAATGGATTGCATCAAAAGAGGCATAGATGCCCGTGATAAGAGCATAGTCCTACCACTTTACAAATCACTAGTCAGACCACACATGGAGTACTGTGTACAGTTCTGGGCTCCTGTAAACAAGGCAAACATAGCAGAGCTGGAGAGGGTCCAGAGGAGGGCAACTAAAGTAATAACTGGAATGGGGCAACTACAGTACCCTGAAAGATTATCAAAATTAGGGTTATTCACTTTAGAAGAAAGACGACTGAGGGGAGATCTAATTACTATGTATAAATATATCAGGGGGCAGTACAGAGATCTATCCCATCATCTATTTATCCCCAGGACTGTTACTGTGACGAGGGGACATCCTCTGCGTCTGGAGGAAAGAAGGTTTGTACACAAACATAGAAAAGGCTTCTTTACGGTAAGAGCAGTGAGACTATGGAACTCTCTGCCTGAGGAGGTGGTGATGGTGAGTACAATAAAGGAATTCAAGAGGGGCCTGGATGTATTTCTGGAGTGTAATAATATTACAGGCTATAGCTACTAAAGAGGGGTCGTTGATCCAGGGAGTTATTCTGATTGCCTTATTGGAGTCGGGAAGGAATTTTTTATTTCTCTAAAGTGGGGGAAATTGGCTTCTACCTCACATTTTTTTTTTTTTTTGCCTTCCTCTGGATCAACTTGCAGGATGACAGGCTGAACTGGATGGACAAATGTCATTTTTTATGGCCTTATGTACTATGTTATTATGATGTGTACTTTTCATTAATACCATTCTGGGGCGTGTACTGCTTTTTGATCACTTGTTCGTTAATATTTTGTGGGAGCAGAAGCAACCAATAAATGGAAAATCACTTTTGACCCCTTTTCTCATTTTGCCTTTTTTCCGTGTGGTATTAATACTATTTTGATAGTACGGGCATTTACACATGCAGCGATACCCATGATGTGTATTTTTATTTATTTTTTTACCTTTTTTTATTCTCATTTTGGGGAAAGGGGGTGATTTGAACTATATTTTTTTTTTGTAAAATCTTTATTAATTTTTTTTACACTTTTTTATAGTTCCCATAGGGAACTATAACAATTAACCATTCGATTGCTATTATCATAGACTCCAATGCGCTTGATTTCACTACTTTCCTTTGGAGCCCTATTACAGCCAAGTTTCACTTTTATTACAGCTGAATCATTATTACTGACCATTAAATCTACCCATTTAAAAACTATCAGTTGTGTTGCATATTTTTTGTTAATGGATCAATTTATACTCAGTTCACTATCTGGACTGTAATTCAAAAAGGGTCTGGAAGCTGCGCACTGGCTCCAGACTCCCCCCTATTCCTATTCTGAATACAGTTGTGTTTGGGCTGAATACACTTGATGCCAAATACACTCCATTATTATGCTGAATACACTTGTGTTAGGCTGAGTACACTTATTGCTGAATACACTCCATTATGCTGAATACACTCGATATTAATAGGCTAAACACCTGCTCTAAAAACACCCTCAATGACTGTCCCCTGACATGTTTCGCCAGCTAACCTGGTGTCTTCAGGGGATCGGACAGTCTACGCATTGGTGGGCGTAGCATGGATCTTTTATAGACTCCCACGGTTGAGTCATATCTCTATACCAATTATGTGATCCATTACATTACATTTAATTGTCATCTGCTTAGCCATTGGGCCAGGTGTATCAGACGCTCCACCCTTAGGAATCTCCACGTATCACCTACTATCCTCCCAAATCTCGCGTTATCTTACCTAGTCCCGCGCATGTCACCGGACTTAAACTTCTTACCCTTACGGCTTTCATTCCACGCTTGTCAGGTAACTTAGTCTGTTTCTTACACGGTGATCGTTACTGCGCATGTTTCCGGACTTAGGTGATTTTGTATCACTTCACAATAATTGCACTGCTCTAGACTATGCATTTACAACCCCGATACCATTTGTAACATATTCACTTTATTGATCCACATTATTAATTCAATAATTCCTGCTCTATATACGCTTATTTGTAGATGGACATATTCAATAAAGGAAAAAACATGATTAACCATAAGATAACATGATTTAAATTTTTTACTTCATTATTATGCTTATTAATCAATTATGTATGCAAAATATTGAATGGATTTGCTACTTGATTTAATTTGAATGTGTACAAATCATGATTTTTGGCTTGATATATTAATTAAACAATTTTTTTAATGATTTACATATTTATGCTATAATGTACCCACTTCTACTATTTGTCAATCGTGATTATTACACATTATATATAAACCCTATAGTAATATAGAGCCACTGAGGAAGGGGAGAGACGTCCCCGAAACGCGTCTGGCGTAGTTCACCCCCATAAAGAACGATCCGGAGTCATCAGGAAAGTTTGCAAACTTCTTAAATATTGGAGCGCTCCATTTGAATATCAACCTGAAATCGCCTCAAGGAAAGATAAGATTGAACACACTAACAGGCAAATCCCGCGAGACAACCATCACGTGGTACGGAAGTCTCGAACGAGGACGCCAAACAGTGAGAGAGGACGGCTGCACAGCGTGGTAAGTGGCGGTCAGAGAGAGGAATTCTCCATTCACCGGCCCCGACTTAGAAGGGTAAGAAAAACGGTTGTATCTTACCACCTTACTCCCCACCTGCAGTTTTACATCAATATTGCTCTGTGTCAATATCTACCGGAATTATATACTCTTTTTTTTTTAAACTATTATACGGCCATAGTGCCGATTCTGGACCATTGAATGTCCCTAATAGAAAACATATTCTAAGGAGGACACAGCCATATGATACAAAGTGATTCCTTTCAAAAAATTTCTTTGTAGACCTAATTGAGAGATATATTTATCTTAAGGGACATCTCCAACGTTTCCCTAAATAATAGAGACGGTATAGGTAGCTTGCATTTATTTTGCGGTCATTTGCACCTTATTTGTATTGCATCTTATTTCTATTGCATTTTATTTCCATTACAAGTGATTGTATTTTATTATAAACTTATGTCGGTTTTAATTATACATCTTAATAAATAGCCATCCTTCGATTGAACCACATATTTGAGTGCCAGCCTTTTACTCTTTTATTCTATTATTCATTTTACTGATTGGGTGATCAGTTTTTAGGCTAGAGCACCAGTTCCTGTTTGGAGAGGTGGTGAGCTATCCACTACTGTGCTAATATAATTATTATTACTGATGTACAGGTCTTATCTGCCAGTGCAATAGGGGCTATAAAGTTCTTTTTAAACGCCCCACCTTCAATCATATCTCTATCTACGCATCCACATCTATCATTTTATTGTTATTTTTGTATCATTATTTACTGTATCAGCTAATAATTCCCTCACAATAATGGTAATACTTTTTCAAATTGAATATTTATATTAAATGGGAGTATTACATGGGAATTAGTAATATATCCCCATTTCTTATTAATCCAGTATATACATTAGGATAAAGGTCTCAGTCGGCTCTCTCAATTATTAATAGTTGTTCTTCACTTCATGTGGCGCTTTCATTTATGATTATCTATGGAGGACAGTGATTGTATTTAATGGGTGATTCCAACCACATACATATGATTAGTTCCTTCTTCTACAATGGTCTATTAGTCTTATCATGGTTCTTTTACACTCCTTTTAGTATGCTCCATTATAAGAAAGAGTCAAAGGTAAAGCCCTCATTAAGTCCTTGAGAGGCTAGACTTTCCAATTGATAGATCCATCTAGCCTCCTCCTGTTGTAGTTTTTTGTCTACGTCACCTTGTCTGGGACCTGATCTAATCTTAGTTATGCCCCAAAATTTAAGGCTACCAGTTAGTACTCCATGTACATCTCGTATGTGCCGTGATAGTGTTGTGTCAGCACCAATATTAATATCACTGAGGTGTTTAGACATGCGCCTCCTTAGTTCTTGCGTAGTTTTCCCTATATATAATTTGGGGCATCCGCATTTTATGGCATATACTACCCCAGAAGTTCTACAGTTAATGTACTGATTTATTTGGTATCTCCTACCATCAACTGGGTTCTCAAATTCCTTCTGAGATAAAGCTTGATTACAAAAGGTACACTCTGCACAAGAATATGATGCTCTGGTAGTTAGCTATGTATCATTTTTCCTTTCTTTTCGTTTCCACTGAAAATGACTATGAACGAGCGCCTTGTCCATAGTCATTTTCAGTGGAAACTAAATAAAAGGAAAAATGATACATGGCTAACTACCAGAGGATCATATCCTTGCGGAGAGTGTACCTTTTGTAATCAAGGTTAATCTCAGAAGGAATTTCTGAGCAGAGCGGGCGCTATTTTAAAAGACCCAACATGTGATGCAATAGTATGTCACATGTCGGGAAGGGGTTAAAGGCAATGTGTCAGCTATATTTTTTTATGCTAGTTAAGGGTACTTTCACACTTTCGTTGTGAGGATCTGGCAGGCAGTTCCGTTGCCGGAACTGCCTTCTGGATCCGGAAATCTGTGCACAAACGGATTTTTTGTAGATGGATCTGGATGCGGATCCGTCTGACAAATGCATTCAAATTCCGGATCCGGATCTCTGTTATCATCCGGAATAACGGATCCGGTATTTATTATTTTCGCATTTTTAAAGGTCTGCGAATGCGCAGGCTGGGAAACCGGTTCCGGTTTTGCGGAACACTTGGTACTGGATCCGGTATTAATACATTTAAATAGAAATGAATGCTGGATCCGGCATTCCGGCAAGTGTTCCAGAATTTTGGCCGGAGAAAATACCGTAAGAGGGACAGAACTGAAGATATCCTGATGCATACTGAACGGGATGCTTTCCATTCAGAATGCATTAGGATAAAACTGAAGCGTTTTTTTTTTTCGGTATTGAGCCCCTGTGACGGAACTCAATACCAGAAAATAATAACGCTAGTGTGTAAGTACCCTTAAACCAGATAGTGACATTTTCTAATCTATTTTTATTTTCTTATTGCAGATGTTTTAACTCTTTTCCTGAAAATGATTATGGATGTAGCCATCTTGCCTGAGCTGTTCTTAACATCATTTAGAAAGCATTCAAAAAATTGCTTTACGCAGCCCCATGGTCCATAGACACAATGAACAGGAGTGGACCTCATTAACTTCTATGGGAGAGTTTTCTAGGCATAGTCTGTGACCTGTGCAGAGGTCATTGTACAATAAAAGAATAGATGAGCTTTGACAATCACCTATTGTGTTATCTATATACTGTAAAGGTGTAATCTGTCATTGTAATCCTGCCTGTGATGACAATAATGAAAACTGGTTTGCACAGACCAAGAAGTGTTGCCTTTTCATAAGACCTTGCTGCCAGTGCAAAAACAGCAGGATTTTAGGATATTTTTTTTTAAATATAGTGACATGGAAAATTTGAAATAACATCACTAAAATAGTGTTTAACATCAAAACATTATATAACGTGTACCCCTTCACGATATTTGCCGGTCGGGTCTTTAAAGATGGCGCTGGCTCTGAAGTGAAGCGAGCACCATACAGTAGCTAGCTGGTGTCTGCTGTTTCATACAGCAGACAACCACGGCTAATGTCCGCGACTGACTGTATTGGCGATCGCAGACGTCAAATGTGACTACGAAATCTGAGAAGCCAGAAAACTTGTAGCACGTCCTTCATGGCCTGTATCGTCTCCCCTCACCGTAGATCGGGGAAGGCATTAGTTCCAGGCTCATTATTTGTACATTACAATTCAGACCGGCAAATAAAGGTCAATTTGCTGTTTTTTCATCACTTTAGTTCCCAAATAAAATGTAATTAAAAGTGATCAAAGTTATAAACACCCAAAACGGTATTATACACATCGTTCTGCAAAAAAAGGAGCCCTCATACATCTCCGTAGAAATAACTATAAAAAAGTTATGGGGGACAGGATATGGCAATAAAAAGAAAAAATGTTTTTTCAAAGGTTTTTATTTTTTTTCAGTATTAAAATGCAAGAAAAGCTATACATATGTGGTATCCCCTTAATCGTACTGACATGGAGAATGAAGAGCACAATTCACTTTGACAGCATAGTGAAAGCCTAAAAACAAAAAGCCCTAAAACTGAATTGTGTTTTCTTTTTCAAACTCCACTCCATTCTGAATTTTTTTTACCGCTTCCCACTACATTGTATACCATATTAAATGGTGGCATTAGAAAGTACAACTTGTCCAAGGGGTTAAAAAGTGCTGAGTGTTGCTAAATAGTCTGTTTTCAGTCAGACAAGAAGGGTGATGGACAGTGACAGTTATGGCACATGTACAGTACAGACCAAAAGTTTGGACACACCTTCTCATTCAAAGAGTTTTCTTTATTTTCATGACTATGAAAATTGTAGATTCACACTGAAGGCATCAAAACTATGAATTAACACATGTGGAATTATATACATAACAAACAAGTGTGAAGCAACAGAAAATAAGTCATATTCTAGGTTCTTCAAAGTAGCCACCTTTTGCCTTGATTACTGCTTTGCACACTCTTGGCATTCTCTTGAGCTTCAAGAGGTAGTCCCCTGAAATGGTTTTCACTTCACAGGTGTGCCCTGTCAGGTTTAATAAGTGGGATTTCTTGCCTTATATACGGGGTTGGGACCATCAGTTGCGTTGAGGAGAAGTCAGGTGGATACACAGCTGATAGTCCTACTGAATAGACTGTTAGAATTGGTATTAGGGCAAGAAAAAAGCAGCTAAGTAAAGAAAAACGAGTGGCCATCATTACTTTAAGAAATGAAGGTCAGTCAGTCAGCCGAAAAATTGGGAAAACTTTGAAAGTAAGGGCTATTTCACCATGGAGGAGAGTGATGGGGTGCTGCGCCAGATGACCTGGCCTCCACAGTCACCGGACTTGAACCCAATCGAGATGGTTTGGGGTAAGCTGGACCGCAGAGTGAAGGCAAAAGGGCCAACAAGTGCTAAGCATCTCTGGGAACTCCTTCAAGACTGTTGGAAGACCATTTCAGGGGACTACCTCTTGAAGCTCATCAAGAGAATGCCAAGAGTGTGCAAAGCAGTAATCAAAGCAAAAGGTGGCTACTTTGAAGAACCTAGAATATGACATATTTTCAGTTGTTTCACACTTGTTTGTTATGTATATAATTCCACATGTGTTAATTCATAGTTTTGATGCCTTCATAGTCATAAAAATAAAGAAAACTCTTTGAATGAGAAGGTGTGTCCAAACTTTTGGTCTGTACTGTATGTACATAGACATTGATAAGAGGTAGGCTGGAAACCTCTGTATTTTACACACAGGCATCTTCAGCGCTCAGTACAATGATGGAGATTGAAGACAGACTCTCTTAGTAATGCTGTTAGGGCTTTGCTAAAACTCTTTACACCCTGTTTTCTGAAACAGAGAAACATCTTTCCCTAATGAAATATATTAAGAATATGTTTAAATGCTATGTACATCTTTGGAGTAAATTTTTTTATGATTGCATTTAACTTATTTTTGGCTAAAAATAATTTTTTCAATTGGCCTTTATTAAAAAAAATAATGAGCCGTTCTGTCACAAAGGGTTAACGGTAGGGATTCGGGTTCGTACCAAATTTTGGGGTGTCCGTGACACGGACCCGAACCCGAACATTTTCGTAAAAGTCCGGGTTCGGGTTCGGTGTTCGGCGCTTTCTTGGCGCTTTTTGAAAGGCTGCAAAGCAGCCAATCAACAAGCGTCATACTACTTGCCCCAAGAGGCCATCACAGCCTTGCCTACTATTGGCATGGCTGTGATTGGCCAGTGCAGCATGTGACCCAGCCTCTATATAAGCTTGGGTCACGTAGCGCTGCACGTCACTCTGCTGATACAAGCGTAGGGAGAGGTTGCTGCTGCGACGTTAGGGCGAGATTAGGCAGATTAACTCCTCCAAAAGACTTAATTCAGTGATCGATCTCCAGCTGTGGATCATTGAAGTGCTGATATTGAATTGCTCACTTTTTTTAGGCTGCCCAGAGCGTTTTTATATCACATTTTTCTGGGGTGATCTGCGGCCATTTTGTGGCTTGTGGTGCGCCAGCACAAGCTACCACCAAGTGCATGCTGAGCCTGTGTCACCCAAGTGCATTTAACCATCAATAGTGTGGTTATTTTTTGCTATATCCTACATCAGGGTCAAGCTTTCATCAAGTGCATTTAACCATCAATAGTGTGGTTATTTTTTGGCCATATACTACATTAGGTGCAGGCTGAGCCTGTGTCACCCAAGTGCATTTAACCATCAATAGTGTGGTTATTTTTTGCTATATCCTACATCAGGGTCAAGCTTTCATCAAGTGCATTTAACCATCAATAGTGTGGTTATTTTTTGGCCATATACTACATTAGGTGCAGGCTGAGCCTGTGTCACCCAAGTGCATTTAACCATCAATAGTGTGGTTATTTTTTGGCCATATACTACATCAGGGGCAAGTTGAGCCTGTCACCCAGCGCCTAAAAAATAGGCCTGACATTTCTATTCCTCCAAATCAGTACAGTTTTAGCTGGTCAAGTTATATTTAGTGACCGTAAAAGCACAGTTTTTGTTCTGGGTTGAAAAACTATTCCCAAATTTGCCATTCTCAAAATTAGTAGTTTCTGCTATATCAGGCCTACTTTAAATCTATCCCAAAAAGGATATCTTAGATTGAAGGTGTTGATAGTGTCATTCTGAAAAACTTAACACACGCGCTACCGTGCAGATACAAGTCTAATTCTGTGATTAAAGGTATATCTGTCACACAGCGCGTAAAAAATAGGCCTGACATTTCTATTCCTCCAAATCAGTACAGTTTTAGCTGGTCAAATTATTTAGTGACCGTAAAAGCACAGTTTTTGTTCTGGGTTGAAAAACTATTCCCAAATTTGCCATTCTCAAAATTAGTAGTTTCTACTATATCAGGCCTACTTTAAATCTATCCCAAAAAGGATATCTTAGATTGAAGGTGCTGATAGTGTCATTCTGAAAAACTTAACACACACGCTACAGTGCAGATACAAGTCTAATTCTGTGATTAAAGGTATATCTGTCACACAGCGCGTAAAAAATAGGCCTGACATTTCTATTCAACCAAATCTGTACTGTTTTAGCTGGTCAAATTATTTGTAGTGACCGTAAAAGCATAGTTTTTGTTCTGGGTTGAAAAACTATTCCCAAATTTGCCATTCTCAAAATTAGTAGTTTCTGCTATATCAGGCCTACTTTAAATCTATCCCAAAAAGGATATCTTAGATTCAAGGTGCTGATAGTGTCATTCTGAAAAACTTAACACACACGCTACAGTGCAGATACAAGTCTAATTCTCTGATTAAAGGTATATCTGTCACACAGCGCGTAAAAAATAGGCCTCACATTTATATTCAACCAAATCTGTCATTACTTGTGTGCCTGTATTAGTGTAATGCGGTACCTAAATAGATAGCCAGACAGTGTTAGGTGTCTGTAAAAAAAGGCCTGAATTTTTATTCAATACATTGGCCCGAATAATATTTTTCTTATTGTGGTGAACGGTAACAATGAGGAAAACAACTAGTAAGGGACGCGGACGTGGACATGGTCATGGAGGTGTTAGTGGACCCTCTGGTGCTGGGAGAGGACGTGGCCGTTCTGCCACAGCCACACGTCCTAGTGTACCAACTACCTCAGGTCCCAGTAGCCGCCAGAATTTACAGGGATATTTGGTGGGGCCCAATGACGTTCTAAGGATGGTAAGGCCTGAGCAGGTACAGGCATTAGTCAATTGGGTGGCCGACAGTGCATCCAGCACGTTCACATTATCTCCTACCCAGTCTTCTGCAGAAAGCGCACAGATGGCGCATGAAAACCAAGCCCATCAGTCTGTCACATCACCCCCATGCATATCAGGGAAACTGTCTGAGCCTCAAGTTATGCAGCAGTCTCTTATGCTGTTTGAAGACTCTGCTGCCAGGGTTTCCCAAGGGCATCCACCTAGCCCTACCCCAGGGGTGGAAGAGATAGAATGCACTAACGCACAACCACTTATGTTTCCTGATGATGAGGACATGGGAATACCATCTCAGCACGTCTCTGATGATGACGAAACACAGGTGCCAACTGCTGCGTCTTTCTGCAGTGTGCAGACTGAACAGGAGGTCAGGGATCAAGACTGGGTGGAAGACGATGCAGGGGACGATGAGGTCCTAGACCCCACATGGAATGAAGGTCGTGCCACTGACTTTCACAGTTCGGAGGAAGAGGCAGTGGTGAGACCGAGCCAACAGCGTAGCAAAAGACAAAGAGGGAGCAGTGGGCAAAATCAGAACACCCGCCGCCAAGAGACTCCGCCTGCTACTGACCGCCGCCATCTGGGATCAAGCACCCCAAAGGCAGCTTCAAGGAGTTCCCTGGCATGGCACTTCTTTAAACAATGTGCTGACGACAAGACCCGAGTGGTTTGCACGCTGTGCCATCAGAGCCTGAAGCGAGGCATTAACGTTCTGAACCTTAGCACAACCTGCATGACCAGGCACCTGCATGCAAAGCATGAACTGCAGTGGAGTAAACACCTTAAAAACAAACAAGTCACTCAGGCTCCCCCTGCTACCTCTTCTGCTGCTGCCACCTCGGCCTCTTCCTCCGCCTCTGGAGGAACGTTGGCACCTGCCGCCCAGCAAACATGGGATGTACCACCAACACCACCACCTGCGTCACCAAGCATCTCAACCATGTCACACGGCAGCGTTCAGCTCTCCATCTCACAAACATTTGAGAGAAAGCGTAAATTCCCACCTAGCCACCCTCGATCCCTGGCCCTGAATGCCAGCATTTCTAAACTACTGGCCTATAAAATGCTGTCATTTAGGATGGTGGACACAGACAGCCTCAAACAGCTCATGTCGCTTGCTGTCCCACAGTATGTTGTTCCCAGCCGGCACTACTTCTCCAAGAGAGCCGTGCCTTCCCTGCACAACCAAGTGTCCGATAAAATCAAGTGTGCACTGCGCAACGGCATCTGTGGCAAGGTCCACCTAACCACAGATACGTGGACCAGTAAGCACGGCCAGGGACGCTATATCTCCCTAACTGCACACTGGGTAAATGTAGTGGCGGCTGGGCCCCAGGCGGAGAGCTGTTTGGCGCACGTCCTTCCGCCGCCAAGAATCGCAGGGCAACATTCTTTGCCTCCTGTCTCCTTCTCCTCCTCCTACTCAGCTTCCTCCTCCTCTTCTTCCACCTGCTCATCCAGTCAGCCACACACCTTCACCACTAACTTCAGCACAGCCCGGGGTAAACGTCAGCAGGCCGTTCTGAAACTCATATGTTTGGGGGACAGGCCCCACACCGCACAGGAGTTGTGGCGGGGTATAGAACAACAAACCGACGAGTGGTTGCTGCCGGTGAGCCTCAAGCCCGGCCTGGTGGTGTGCGATAATGGGCGAAATCTCGTTGCAGCTCTGGGACTAGCCGGTTTGACGCACATCCCTTGCCTGGCGCATGTGCTGAATTTGCCTGGCGCATGTGCTGAATTTGGTGGTGCAGAACTACCCCGCAACTACCCCGACATGTCAGAGCTGCTGCATAAAGTGCGGGCCGTCTGTTCGCGCTTCCGGAGTTCACACCCTGCTGCTGCACGCCTGTCTGCGCTACAGCGTAACTTCGGCCTTCCCACTCACCGCCTCATAAGCGATGTGCCCACCAGGTGGAACTCCACCTTGCACATGCTGGACAGACTGTGCGAGCAGCAGCAGGCCATAGTGGAGTTTCAGCTGCAGCACGTACGGGTCAGTCGCACTGCGGAACAGCACCACTTCACCACCAATGACTGGGCCTCCATGCGAGACCTGTGTGCCCTGTTGCGCTGTTTCGAGTACTCCACCAACATGGCCAGTGGCGATGACGCCGTTATCAGCGTTACAATACCACTTCTATGTCTCCTTGAGAAAACACTTAGGGCGATGATGGAAGAGGAGGTGGCCCAGGAGGAAGAGGAGGAAGAGGGGTCATTTTTAGCACTTTCAGGCCAGTCTCTTCGAAGTGACTCAGAGGGAGGTTTTTTGCAACACCAGAGGCCAGGTACAAATGTGGCCAGACAGGGCCCACTACTGGAGGACGAGGAGGACGAGGATGAGGAGGAGGTGGAGGAGGATGAGGATGAAGCATGTTCACAGCGGGGTGGCACCCAAAGCAGCTCGGGCCCATCACTGGTGCGTGGCTGGGGGGAAACACAGGACGATGACGATACGCCTCCCACAGAGGACAACTTGTCCTTACCTCTGGGCAGCCTGGCACACATGAGCGACTACATGCTGCAGTGCCTGCGCAACGACAGCAGAGTTGCCCACATTTTAACGTGTGAGGACTACTGGGTTGCCACCCTGCTGGATCCCCGGTACAAAGACAATGTGCCCACCTTACTTCCTACACTGGAGCGTGATAGGAAGATGCGCGAGTACAAGCGCACGTTGGTAGACGCGCTACTGAGAGCATTCCCAAATGTCACAGGGGAACCAGTGGAAGCCCAAGGCGAAGCAGAGGAGGAGCAAGAGGTCGCCAACGCAGCTGTTTCACGGCCAGCTCCTCTGAGGGCAGGGTTAGCATGGCAGAGATGTGGAAAAGTTTTGTCACCACGCCACAGCTAACTGCACCACCACCTGATACGGAACGTGTTAGCAGGAGGCAACATTTCACTAACATGGTGGAACAGTACCTGTGCACACCCCTCCACGTACTGACTGATGGTTCGGACCCATTCAACTTCTGGGTCTCCAAATTGTCCACGTGGCCAGAGCTAGCCTTTTATGCCTTGGAGGTGCTGGCCTGCCCGGCGGCCAGCGTTTTGTCTGAACGTGTATTCAGCACGGCAGGGGGCGTGTCACAGTCGTTACCTTTGACTGTGACCTTCCGTTCTTGCTCGTTCGGCGCTCCTCGCTGAAGTTCTGTTCCTGTGTGTCATTTGTGGTTCTTTATGGGTTAACTCCCCTGTGTGCTTATTTGGAGTTAATCCTCTGTCTGCTCCATGGGTGTGGTCTCTCTGCTGCACCCATGGAACCTGTATATAAGGCTGAGGTTTCCTCAGTTCTGTGTCAGCTCTCCTGGTGTGTGTTGTCTGTCCTGCTCCTGGTTTGTACTCTCTCCCATGCTGCTGACCCATGGGATCTGTGTCTGTCTGTCTGTGCTCTGTGAGTTTCCCTACTTGTTTATTTGCGTCCTTTTTCCTGTCTTTCTGTTCTGCCAGTTATGTTTTAGTTACTTTGTGTTTATTCTGATGTCTGTGTTCAGCAAGCCTTTGCAGCAGAGTGGCATGACAAGGCCATGCAGTTTACTTCTGGTGGAGCAAGTCCTTCTCTGCTCATTGCCACTCCTGCTCCCTTGCGTGAACTCCTGCTCGTATTATTAGTTCCCCTGTTTTGTATTCATATGTCTGTGTTCAGCAAGCCTTTGCAGCAGAGTGGCATGACAAGGCCATGCAGTTTACTACTGGTGGAGCAAGTCCTTCTCTGCTCATTGCCACTCCTGCTCATTGCCACTTGCATGAACTTTTGCTTGTGTTATTATTTGCCCTGCTTTGTATTTGCCTGTATGTTATGCATGCCTATGTGCCGTCGGTACCTTCTGGTACCTGTTGTCCATTCGTTCCTGCTGTCACTGTCTAGTTCACGCTCCAGAGTGGACCCTGGCAACGTCCTGTGGCAAAGCCTAACCTTACCTTCTGAGGCCCTAGTGAAAACCAGGAGTTGCTTAGTCACGCCCCTCTGGAGTATTACTAGACAGTGGCGCAGTGGGGGTTTTCTCCCACTGCGCTGACGGTACATAGAGCTCATGTTTTGTCTGTGCTGCCTTCCCTGTTTTGTTTGTGCAATAAACTCTTATGTGTCTGTACCTGATTTCCGTTTATTGCTTGACGACGCGGTGGTCTATCCTGGGACCTCCAACTCGTGACAGAATGAACAAGTGAACTTTCACAGAGTTTTTTTTTGTTCTGTTTTCTGCTTATCTGTGGTGTGTGTGCATTCTGTTTTTCCCTTGTTATGCTGCCTTTAGGTATCGGATTTGGTTGCCTTGGTTTACTGGCTGCGGTGTTCTCCGTGTATGCTGGTTGCCAGGGGTGACGTCCGGTGTTACCTTTTTTGCTTGCAGTTCTGCATACGGCCGTGTTTTCCGTTATCGGCGCAGGTATCTGCTCCTAGGCCTCCGGAAGGGGGTGTCAGCATGTCTGACCAATCAGTTCTTGGCAGACATGCCATTCTCTGGAGGGAGAGTGGAGGGGGAGGTGTTAGCACACTGCAGTTCACCATGACTTTTGTGGCCGTGTAGGCTGGCTGCATTCCTCTTGGCGTACTGGCTGCGTTTACCGTGTAGGCTGGTTGCTAGGGGCTGCGTGCTGGCTGCGGTTGTCTTATGTGTTCTGCTTGTGTACCTCTGTACCCCTTTGATTCTGATTTTCATTTCCTGTCTGGTTCCTGTTCCTGTCCCACGCCTCCGGAAAGGGGTGTCAGCATGTCTGACCAATCAGTTCTTGGCAGACATGCCATTCTCTGGAGGGAGAGTGGAGGGGGAGGTGTTAGCACACTGCAGTTCACCATGACTTTTGTGGCCGTGTAGGCTGGCTGCATTCCTCTTGGCGTACTGGCTGCGTTTACCGTGTAGGCTGGTTGCTAGGGGCTGCGTGCTGGCTGCGGTTGTCTTATGTGTTCTGCTTGTGTACCTCTGTACCCCTTTGATTCTGATTTTCTTTGTATTCCTGTCTGGTTCCTGTTCCTGGTCCCAATCCTCCGGAAGGTAGTAGGGAGGAATCGAGCAACTATAGACCAGTGAGTCTGACATCAATAGTAGGCAAATTAATGGAAACCCTATTAAAGGATAGGATTGTGGAACATCTAAAATCCCATGGATTGCAAGATGAAAAACAACATGGGTTTACTTCAGGGAGATCATGTCAAACAAATCTTATAGATTTTTTTGACTGGGTGAATAAAATAATAGACGGTGGAGGTGCAGTAGACATCGCATATCTAGATTTTAGTAAGGCTTTTGACACTGTCCCACATAGAAGACTTATCAATAAACTGCAGTCATTGAGCATGGACTCCCATATTGTTGAGTGGATTAGGCAGTGGCTGAGTGACAGACAACAGAGGGTTGTAGTCAATGGAGAACATTCAAAACAAGGTAATGTTACCAGTGGGGTTCCACAGGGATCTGTACTGGGACCGATTTTGTTTAATATCTTCATAAGTGATATTGCAAAAGGCCTCGCTGGTAAGGTTTGTCTTTTTGCTGATGACACAAAGATATGTAACAGGGTTGATGTTCCTGGAGGGAAACGCCAAATGGAAAAGGATTTAGGAAAACTAGAAGAATGGTCAGAACTCTGGAAACTGAAATTTAATGTGGATAAGTGCAAGATAATGCACCTGGGGCGTAAAAACCCAAGGGCAGAATATAGAATATTTGACACAGTCCTGACCTCAGTATCTGAGGAAAGGGATTTAGGAGTAATTATTTCAGAAGACTTAAAGGTGGGAAGACAATGTAATAGAGCAGCACGAAATGCCAGCAGAATGCTTGGATGTATAGGGAGAGGTATAAGCAGTAGAAAGAGTGAAGTGCTTATGCCGCTGTACAGAACACTGGTGAGACCTCACTTGGAGTATTGTGCGCAGTACTGGAGGCCATATCTCCAGAAGGATATAGATACTCTAGAGAGAGTTCAGAGAAGAGCTACTAAACTAGTACATGGATTGCAGGATAAAACTTACCAGGAAAGGTTAAAGGACCTTAATATGTATAGCTTGGAAGAAAGAAGAGACAGAGGGGATATGATAGAAACTTTTAAATACATAAAGGGAATCAACTCGGTAAAGGAAGAGAGCATATTTAAAAGAAGAAAAACTACCACAAGAGGACACAGTTTTAAATTAGAGGGGTAAAGGTTTAAAAGTAATATAAGGAAGTATTACTTTACTGAGAGAGTAGTGGATGCATGGAATAGCCTTCCTGCAGAAGTGGTAGCTGCAAATACAGTGAAGGGGTTTAAGCATGCATGGGATAGGCATAAGGCTATCCTTCATATAAGATAGGGCCGGGGGCTATCCATAGTATTCAGTATATTGGGCAGACTAGATGGGCCAAATGGTTCTTATCTGCCGACACATTCTATGTTTCTATGTTTCTATGGCCAATTAGTTCTTGGCAGACATGTCATTCTCCAGAGGGAGAGTGGAGGGGGAGGTAACTTCTTGGTGCGGTTCACTTGACGTGTATGCCGTGTTGGCTGGCTATCTTCCCCTGGCGTACTGGCTGCGGACCCTCCGTGTAGGCTGGTTTTCATGGGTTGGGCTGGTTGCGGTCGTCGTATGTGTTCCTGCCCTTGTACCTCATCACCCCTTTGATTTCTGTCCCCTTGCCTGGTTCTGTTTGGTTTGTTGCCCCCACTTCTTCTTCCCCTTTCTGTTTGGGAGGAGAGGGGGGGGGGCTTTGAGGGGTGGGAGTGTCACAGTCGTTACCTTTGACTGTGACCTTCCGTTCTTGCTCGTTCGGCGCTCCTCGCTGAAGTTCTGTTCCTGTGTGTCATTTGTGGTTCTTTATGGGTTAACTCCCCTGTGTGCTTATTTGGAGTTAATCCTCTGTCTGCTCCATGGGTGTGGTCTCTCTGCTGCACCCATGGAACCTGTATATAAGGCTGAGGTTTCCTCAGTTCTGTGTCAGCTCTCCTGGTGTGTGTTGTCTGTCCTGCTCCTGGTTTGTACTCTCTCCCATGCTGCTGACCCATGGGATCTGTGTCTGTCTGTCTGTGCTCTGTGAGTTTCCCTACTTGTTCATTTGCGTCCTTTTTCCTGTCTTTCTGTTCTGCCAGTTATGTTTTAGTTACTTTGTGTTTATTCTGATGTCTGTGTTCAGCAAGCCTTTGCAGCAGAGTGGCATGACAAGGCCATGCAGTTTACTACTGGTGGAGCAAGTCCTTCTCTGCTCATTGCCACTCCTGCTCCCTTGCATGAACTCCTGCTTGTGTTATTATTTGCCCTGTTTTGTATTTGCCTGTATGTTATGTATGCCTATGTGCCGTCGGTACCTTCTGGTACCTGTTGTCCATTCGTTCCTGCTGTCACTGTCTAGTTCACGCTCCAGAGTGGACCCTGGCAACTTCCTGTGGCAAAGCCTAACCTTACCTTCTGAGGCTCTAGTGAAAACCAGGAGTTGCTTGGTCACGCCGCTCTGGAGTATTACTAGACAGTGGCGCAGTGGGAGTTTTCTCCCACTGCGCTGACGGTACATAGAGCTCATGTTTTGTCTGTGCTGCCTTCCCTGTTTTGTTTGTGCAATAAACTCTTATGTGTCTGTACCTGATTTCCGTTTATTGCTTGACGACGCGGTGGTCTATCCTGGGACCTCCAACTCGTGACAGGGCGTCATTACAGACAAACGCAGCCGCCTGTCTACAGCCAATGTGGACAAGCTGACGTTCATAAAAATGAACCAGGCATGGATCCCACAGGACCTGTCCATCCCTTGTGCAGATTAGACATTAACTACCCCCCCTTAAGAATATATTATTGTACTCCAGGGCACTTCCTCATTCAATCCTATTTTTATTTTCATTTTACCATTATATTGCGGGGCAACCCAAAGTTGAATGAACCTCTCCTCTGTCTGGGTGCCGGGGCCTAAATGTGTGACAGTGGCCTGTTCCAGTGGTGGGTGATGTGAAGCCTGATTCTCTGCTATGACATGAAGACTGATTCTCTGCTGACATGAAGCCTGAATCTCTGTTATGGGACCTCTCTCCTCTGCCTGGGTGCCTGGGCCTAAATATGTGACAGTGGCCTGTTCCAGTGGTGGGTGACGTGAAGCCTGATTCTCTGCTATGACATGAAGACTGATTCTGTGCTGACATGAAGCCAAATTCTCTGTTACGGGACCTCTCTCCTTTGTCTGGGTGCCAGGGCCTAAATGTGTGACAGTGGCCTGTTCCAGTGGTGGGTGACGTGAAGCCTGATTCTGTGCTGACATGAAGCCAGATTCTCTGTTACGAGACCTCTCTCCTCTGTCTGGGTGCCTGGGCCTAAATATGTGACAGTGGCCTGTTCCAGTGGTGGGTGACGTGAAGCCTGATTCTCTGCTGACATGAAGCCAGATTCTCTGTTACGGGACCTCTCTCCTCTGCCTGGGTCTAAATATGTGACAATGGCCTGTTCCAGTGGTGGGTGACGTGAACCCTGATTCTCTGCTATGACATGAAGACTGATTCTCTGCTGACATGAAGCCTGAATCTCTGTTATGGGACCTCTCTCCTCTGCCTGGGTGCCTGGGCCTAAATATGTGACAGTGGCCTGTTCCAGTGGTGGGTGACGTGAAGCCTGATTCTCTGCTATGACATGAAGACTGATTCTCTGCTGACATGAAGCCTGAATCTCTGTTATGGGTCCTCTCTCCTCTGCCTGGGTGCCTGGGCCTAAATATGTGACAGTGGCCTGTTCCAGTGGTGGGTGACGTGAAGCCTGATTCTCTGCTATGACATGAAGACTGATTCTCTGCTGACATGAAGCCTGAATCTCTGTTATGGGACCTCTCTCCTCTGCCTGGGTGCCTGGGCCTAAATATGTGACAGTGGCCTGTTCCAGTGGTAGGTGACGTGAAGCCTGATTCTCTGCTATGACATGCAGACTGATTCTCTGCTGACATGAAGCCAGATTCTCTGTTACGGGACCTCTCTCCTCTGCCTGGGTGCCTGGGCCTAAATATCTGACAATGGACTGTTCCAGTGTTGGGTGACGTGAAGCCAGATTCTCTGCTATGGCATGAAGACTGATTCTCTGCTGACGTGAAGCCAGATTCTCTGCTATGGGACCTCTCTCCAATTGATATTGGTTTATTTTTATATATTTTATTTTTATTTTAATTCATTTCCCTATCCACATTTGTTTACAGGGGATTTACCTACATGTTGCTGCCTTTTGCAGCCCTCTAACTCTTTCCTGGGCTGTTTTACAGCCTTTTTAGTGCCAAAAAGTTCAGGTCCCCATTGACTTCAATGGGGTTCGGGACGAAGTTCGGGTCGGGTTCGGATCCCGAACCCGAACATTTCCGGGAAGTTCGGCCGAACTTCTCGAACCCGAACATCCAGGTGTTCGCTCAACTCTAGTTAACGGTCTTTCTAACTGTGTGACTGGTACTTTCACTTTGTGCCGGTCATCTAATAACCCTCATCTCTAAACTACTGAAAGGTCATAAACACTTATTTAAGCCACATTTTTTATCAGTAAGATAAGGATTAAGCTTTAATAAGTGTTTATAACGTGAGAGAGCAGAGATAAGGAGCCCATCTGCTCCTCAGATGACGGAAAAGGCAAAAAATCCACAGGCAGCTAGTAAAATATCTCAGCCCTGTTGAAGTGAAAAAATTATTTTTAGCTCAAAATAAATATAATGCAATAATAAAAAAAAATTGCCCCCAAAGGTGTACATAGCCTTTAACATCCCTGTCCCTACACTGTATTAAAAGTAAACCAGATGAACAGTAGGTGATTTTCTAATGACACATTCCCTTTAAAACTTAAAATAGGCTGGTCATGCAGAGATCTTTGACAATAATCCCAAACATGACAGTGGTCTTCAAATGTGGCTCCTCACTACTTGTTAAACTTCAGATCTCAGTTTGCCTTTAAAGGCTATGACTACCAGAGCATTCTGGTAGATTTTGTTTTAGAACAGCAGGAGAGCCACAGGTTCATCTGTGACAGATGTGAAACTATTCAGAATGTTGGCTTCTACATTCTGGCTCAATCTTAGGGGTGCTAGTGAAGGACTTGTTTCAGTCATTAAATGGTTGTGTCATGAAACATTCTACATTTTTCAAACCAGCACCTGGATCTAAAAACTTTTGCAATGGCAATTGTAATGTAAAATTTAGTATAGCCAGAAGGAAGGAGGGGACTGGGAATTTAAAGTGGCCATGTGCGGTACAGGGCTGGTTCTAGCTTTGTTAGAGATTGTCATCCATAATAATAAAAGCCCTCTGTGCGTGCGCTGTGTCCGTGCGTGTGTGCCGATTTTTACACTGGGCATGCCCAATCACCGCCGCTCATTCATGCCCTCATTCCTCACACATCGGCTCCTGGGTGCCAGCCCGTAACTTCATGTCAACAGCCCTTCAGAGAGGGCAGCGCACTGGCACCGGATCCGCTCAGCAGCACATGTGCCAGAGGAGGCAGGGGGGCAGCATGTTGGTGGGTTCTTCTTCTGACCTGTCCCTCAACCTCTCTGCTGCTGTTCCACACTGCAGCTCCATAGCGAGCTCTGTAACCTGATCACACAGCCTGCCTCTGAAGGGAGGAGGAGCCGCTGTGCCCACCACACCGGGCAGCCTGGCCGCTCCTGCCAAGTGCTAATCCGGGACGCCAGATGTTACTGCCCTGGTCAGTGGGGGAACAAGGGCAGACTGGGTGTGGAGGATGGAACCTACAGGAGGACTCTAATAAATGGACCCAACGTCACATGTATCACACCAAAAAGAACAGTACAAAAATAAAAATATATAGCTATAATAATAAAAGCCCTGTGTGTGCTCAAGGCAGCGGTGTCAGTGCATGTTTGCCGATAATTAAATAGGATATCATTCATTTTTCTCTGAATATATGATCTTGACCATGTTCCATTTCCTTTTAGAGGAAAGGATGGCTGAGACCTCGCCATGTGATGATTGGTCGGTGCGCTGGTGTGGACGGCGCGGTTGCGTGTGGGGCGGCAGTGGTACAAGCTATCTCTTATAATAAAAGCCCTGTGTGCATGCTCAGGGCTGCGTGTGTGCAGATAATTGAACTGCACATGTGCGGTGAGCCGACCAATCACACGGTGCTCCACACGCCACCCGCACTTGCGTGCGCCTAATCACCACTGCCGCTGGCAGGTTATGGTGTGCTCTCCACGTTGGAGCACCGCCATTACTGTCCGTGCATCACAGAGCCGCACAGTCCAGGCACTCTCAGCCGCAGACAGCAGCCGCTGCCAGCAGTCTCAGCCACCACTCAGTGCCAGCCGTCTCAGCCAGTCAGTGCCACCAGCCACAGTGCCACCAGTCAGTGCCAGCTGTCTCAGCCATCAGTCAGAGCCATCAGTCAGTGCCATCAGTCACAGTGCCATCAGTCTCAGCGACCAGTCAGTGCCAGCCGTCTCAGCCATCAGTCAGTGCCACCAGCCACAGCAACCAGTCACAGTGCCAGCAGTCTCAGCCACCAGTCAGTGCCAGCAGTCTTAGCCATCAGTCGCAGCCAGCAGCCTCAGCACCACCAGTCAGTGCCAGCCGTCCCCTTGCCATTTAATATGGACTTTTCCTACTAATGTTTATGGACTACTGTTCTACCGCCCGATATTGAAACGGGCTTAATGTCTAGTGAATTATAGGATGTCTGATTTTCTTTTTTTACATTAATCATGGGATAACCTCTTTAAGTACCAAGAATCCCAGAGCACTCCCAAAAAAGTTGAAATGCAGTTTTGATTTTATTGTATTTCCAGGCTCAAAGTAGTGCATATTGAATAGAGTAAGTGGCAGTGGCGGCTGAGGATTATTTATTTTTTAATTCATGTGGCGAGTACGCTGTGATAGGGGGCGGCCGGAGGCAGAAAAAGGAGTGGTCCCGCAGTCTGGGCGGCAGTTCTGACTAGTCCTGGCCGGAAGTGGAGGAGGCGGACTCGAAGCGTGCTGCGCGCTGCTGGAGTGTGGGCGGCTGGCGCGCAGACTTACGGTTCAAGTGGCTGAGGTGAGGGCTGGCTCTGGTCTGGCTGACTCTGGCTGGGGAGTGGGGACTGTCACTGTAGCGGTGTGTACGAAGCGGCAGCGTCAATGGAGTTATATCATCTATTAGTACACTAAAAGGTCAAGAGACCAGAAAAAATCCCTTTAGGGGTCTCTACCTAATAAAGTATTGTAATAAAAATATATCTTTATTTGATTATTATTAAAACTAAAGTGTAGGGAAGAAAAAAAATTTATTTAAAATTATCAGAAAACAGTAAGGTCAAATTACCTAGTAGCTACTAGTGGTTGCTAGCGGCAACTGGGGGATTAATGTCACCTAAATCATCTGATATTGACACCAGCAGGTGCTCTATTTTATATAGATTATTCGGGTGAGATAGTGTGTGTGGTTAGTTAACCACTGAAATTAGCATTGGTATATTAAATACCTCTATATACTAAGCATGAATTGGGTGTTTGCAGAGATATGGGTTTTTGTCTTCATTAACAGTGAGGGTTGCCACTAAACTGGACAGTCTATATGTGCGTGGTCTGCAGCTGTTTTGCAAGCCACACACACGTATCGACTGTTCTAAGAGCCTGGCACGTGTTATCAATTGTTTGGTAGTAATTCTCAAACTCTACTATAGTGCACACCTCATTAGCAGTCTATTTGCGTGTGCCTGTTAACTTTGCAGGCTACACGCTTGTATTAACTGCCCTTGGAGTGTTACATAATACTCTGCGCGCTACAGCTCAATTAGAAACAATGTGGCTAGGAGATTTGTCCACTCTACCACTGTATGTCCCTTGTCTGCACCGTACACACCAATTCAGGCATACCACTTCAAACATACATTGCTGGTAACCAATCACACACATCTAACATGCTAACCCTCAGCTATACCTAACGCTACAATTGTACACCGAACTGTAAACTGTCTAAAATACTAGGACGCTACACTATAACACCCCTCCCGACATGTTTCGCCACTAAGTGGCTTCGTCAGGGGAAGTGGGGTACTAGCGTGCGCACGCTTTGAAATGCCCATCTATATGCGCTACAAATGCCCTCCCTGTAATCAATGGCCAATACCGCTGCCGACACCATTGACTAGCAGGCGCTTCTTGCTATCTGGTGTGAGCGCATCAGTATGTGAACACAATGTGCACTCACACCCCTTTACCCGTCACTCACCTTCTCAGGCCGTGTTGTCTCCTCCCCTGCTATTGCCCGAGGGGGGAGGACCATAAGAGAATTTTTCAATTGTTGGAGTAGTGGCATAGTATATGTATCATCCTGTACTTGCCCAAAGCTATATGTTGGCAAAACAATACAGGAGCTAAGAAGGAGAATATCAGGACATATCAGTGCCATCAATACAGAAAGGATACCTCACTTTATAGACATATTACGTATATCCACAACAGCAACCTTGATGTCTTTAAATTTTGGGGACTGGCCAAAATCAAACTGGGCCCTAGAAGTGGGAATCTGGCTAGGTGGATTTACAGACTACAGACCCTGAGTCCAAAAGGCCTAAATGAAGGCTTTTCTTATATGGCCTTCATTTAAACATGTTTGAAAAAATAATTCACATAAATGATAACTAATTTAATAACAACTTTGTTAGTGTTTAGGTAGGATACATTATGGTAAGCCCGTATAATTCATAACGACTCCTTAGCCATCCATATCAATATGAGCCAAATGCTGCCTATTCAACACAAATGCTGCCTGTATTTTTTTAGATAAGTAGATGACATACAGAATAAGGTATAGAGAAGTGAGTAACAATGTCACAATATGAGTAATACAATTGGATACACTCATGTGATATACAGTCAGGTCCATAAATATTGGGACATCGACACAATTCTAACATTTTTGGCTCTATTCACCACCACAATGGATTTGAAATGAAACGAACAAGATGTGCTTTAATTGCAGACTGTCGGCTTTAATTTGAGGGTATTTACATCCAAATCAGGTGAACGGTGTAGGAATTACAACAGTTTGCATATGTGCCTCTCACTTGTTAGGGGACCAAAAGTAATGGGACATAATAATAATGGTAAATCAAACTTTCACTTTTTAATACTTGGCTGCAAATCCTTTGAAGTCAATTACAGACTGAAGTCTGGAATGCATAGAAATCACCAGACGCTGGGTTTCATCCCTGGTGATGCTCTGCCAGGCCTCTACTGCAACTGTCTTCAGTTCCTGCTTGTTCTTGGGGCATTTTCCCTTCAGTTTTGTCTTCAGCAAGTGAAATGCATGCTCAATCGGATTCAGGTCAGGTGATTGACTTGGCCATTGCATAACATTCTACTTCTTTCCCTTAAAAAACTCTTTGGTTGCTTTTGCAGTATGCTTTGGGTCATTGTCCATCTGTACTGTGAAGCGCCGTCCAATGAGTTCTGAAGCATTTGGCTGAATATGAGCAGATAATATTGCCCGAAACACTTCAGAATTCATCCTGCTGCTTTTGTCAGCAGTAACATCATCAATAAATACAAGAGAACCAGTTCCATTGGCAGCCATACATGCCCACGCCATGACACTACCACCACCATGCTTCACTGATGAGGTGGTATGCTTAGGATCATGAGCAGTTCCTTTCCTTCTCCATACACTTCTCTGCCCATCACTCTGGTACAAGTTGATCTTGGTCTCATCTGTCCATAGGATGTTGTTCCAGAACTGTGAAGGCTTTTTTAGATGTCGTTTGGCAAACTCTAATCTGGCCGTCCTGTTTTTGAGGCTCACCAATGGTTTCCATCTTGTGGTGAACCCTCTGTATTCACTCTGGTGAAGTCTTCTCTTGATTGTTGACTTTGACACACATACACCTACCTCCTGGAGAGTGTTCTTGATCTGGCCAACTGTTGTGAAGGGTGTTTTCTTCAGCAGGGAAAGAATTCTTCAGTCATCCACCACAGTTGTTTTCCATGGTCTTCCGGGTCTTTTGGTGTTGCTGAGCTCACCGGTGTGTTCCTTCTTTTTAAGAATGTTCCAAACAGTTGTTTTGGCCACGCCTAATGTTTTGCTATCTCTCTGATGGGTTTGTTTTGTTTTTTTCCAGCCTAATGATGGCTTGCTTCACTGATAGTGACAGCTCTTTGGATCTCATCTTGAGAGTTGACAGCAACAGATTCCAAATGCAAATAGCACACTTGAAATGAACTCTGGACCTTTTATCTGCTCATTGTACTTGGGATAATGAGGTAATAACGCACACCTGGCCATGGAACAGCTGAGAAGGCAATTGTCCCATTACTTTTGGTCCCTTAACAAGTGGGAGGCACATATGCAAACTTTTGTAATTCCTACACCGTTCACCTGATTTGGATGTAAATACCCTCAAATTAAAGCTGACAGTCTGTAGTTAAAGCACATCTTGTTCGTTTCATTTCAAATCCATTGCGGTGGTGTATAGAGCTAAAAATGTTAGAATTGTGTCGATGTCCCAATATTTATGGACCTGACTGTATATACTAGTGTGGCATCAGTTATAGTGACCCATCTTCACCCAGTATCCTGTCATAAGATGTATTAAATATTGCCAGGTCTGTATGGATCCATACTAGTTGAGTTCATATACACACAGATCCACTAAGGCAAACAGAATATCACGTGTGAATATAGAGGTCAAGTTGCTATATATAAGTATCTTGTGAGTCAAGTGTTTTACTCCACTATACCCATTAAAAAATTGTGGTTGCCCCAAGTTACACAGCTAGATGATGTTTTTCTCATTGTTAGTAAAAAGTATACTGTAATTGGAGTCCAAAAATTTTTATTGATAGTCCAAAAATTGTTCTCCACATACTGAATATTTTGAGTCAATACATTGGATTGATAGTGTCTTCAGAGGTGATGACACACTGTAAACCATGCGTAAATCAATTCTGCGCATAGAATACATCTAGCATGCATATGAGGATGAACAGTAACTTCAAGTCCTGTCCTCCCCTCACGGGCAATAGCAGAGTAGCGATGCCTGTGGGGAGGAGTTATACGACCTGAGAAGGTGATTGACGGGTAAAGCTAATAGCAGAGCAGCGATGCCTGTGGGGAGGAGACAACACGGCCTGAGAAGGTGAGTGACGGGTAAAGGGGTGAGAGCGCACATTGTGTGCACATACTGATGCGCTTACACCCGATAGCAAGAAGCGCATGCCAGTCAATGGTGTCGGCAGCGGTATTGGCCATTGATTACAGGGAGGGCATTTGTAGCGCATATAGATGGGCATTTCAAAGCGTGCGCACGCTAGTACCCCACTTCCCCTGACGAAGCAACTTAGTGGCGAAACATGTCGGGAGGGGTGTTATAGTGTAGCGTCCTAGTATTTTAGACAGTTTACAGTTCGGTGTACAATTGTAGCGTTAGGTATAGCTGAGGGTTAGCATGTTAGATGTGTGTGATTGGTTACCAGCAATGTATGTTTGAAGTGGTATGCCTGAATTGGTGTGTACGGTGCAGACAAGGGACATACAGTGGTAGAGTGGACAAATCTCCTAGCCACATTGTTTCTAATTGAGCTGTAGCGCGCAGAGTATTATGTAACACTCCAAGGGCAGTTAATACAAGTGTGTAGCCTGCAAAGTAAACAGGCACACGCAAATAGACTGCTAATGAGGTGTGCACTATAGTAGAGTTTGAGAATTACTACCAAATAATTGATAACGCGTGCCAGGCTCTTAGAACAGTCGATACGTGTGTGTGGCTTGCAAAACAGCTGCAGACCACGCACATATAGACTGTCGAGTTTAGTGGCAACCCTCACTGTTAATGAAGACAAAAACCTATATCTCTGCAAACACCCAATTCATGCTTAGTATATAGAGGTATTTAATATACCAATGCTAATTTCAGTGGTTAACTAACCACACACACTATCTAACCCGAATAATCCCTAAAGGTATTTTTTTTGGTCTCTTGACCGTTTAGTGTACTGATTTAATATCCAGAGGGTCCCTATGAAGGCTTTCAATAAGATTCCATATCATCTGTTAGGTACAGCCGGATCTCAGCAATGCATCTTCCCTTTTCACACATATACCTGCTCAAGCCCATGTACGGTATTTAGCCAGGATACCAGCTGGCAGCTGCATTATTTAATAGTGTGATAATTGTTTATAGCGAAGACACAGCCACCTAATCCTATCTGAGGGGTCTGTAACACAAGAAGGTGAAAGTACATATCGTGGGGTGTGTATGTGTATTAGACAGAAGGTAGGGATATGTATCTTGTGTAGTTTGGGTATTAGGGAGAGTAAGGGGTATATATCTAGTGCTGATACAAGTGTAGGTGAAGAGCGGATCTTCACCTTCACGTGTATCGGCACTAGATATATACCCCTTACTCTCCCTAATACCCAAACTACACAAGATACATATCCCTACCTTCTGTCTAATACACATCCACACCCCACAATATGTACTTTCACCTTCTTGTGTTACAGACCCCTGTACAATTTAACAATCTTCTTTAATACACAGACATTTCGATTCATACATTTCCTACACTAACACAAATGAGTTGCCAGTGACCAACCGTCTGTGCTCAGTCCTAAGCGTAACCGTCGCAAGTGCATGAGGAGCTGCGGATGTGGCACGTCCCCGACACCGAGAGCGCGCACCAACCGTTTCCTTCAGTAAACCGTGTCCTGACTTTCCGTCACTGCTGAGTATATTCAGCCATCAGCCGCATTCAATACGTACATTCAGAGCCTATACAGACATATCATCAAATCCACACTAACCAACAGATGCAGAGATAGGCTGAGGGGCGGACACACTCCATTTACCTGCCCCTTCCACAGGTGACAACTGCCCTGCAACCACAGGGCTGTAAAAGTTGTCAAGTTCTTAAAAAAGGGTTATTCCCATCTCAGACATGGGGGCATATCTCTAGGATATGCCCTCAATGTCTTATAGGTGCAGTTCACAATGTGAGCTCCATTCTAAGTAAAGGTGCTGGTGACCAGCACCTTTACTTATAATGGAGCCCGCAGAGTCCCGGAGGGCACACAGCGCCTGAGCGGCTGCCCTCCATTTATTCCTATGAGAGCACAGAAAATAGCCGAGCGGCACACTTGGCTATTTTCGGAAGTCCCACATTGAAATTAATGGGAGACGCACTGCACAAGCACGGCCACTTCTCCATTCATTTCTAATAGCTGAGCCAGCGCTCTCATAGGAATAATTAGAGGGCAGCCATTCATGCGCAGTGCGCCCTTCGGAGCTTTGCGGCTCGTTTCTAAGCACATCAGGCATTGTAGACATATCCTAGCGATATGCCCCAAATTTGGAGATTTAGGATGGGTGTGGGGGTGGGATGTCTAGGAGGGGTGTGGGGATGTTGGGGTGGGAGGTCCTGGAGGGGTGTTTGGGTGGGAGCTCTGGAAGGGGTGGGAGGTCCGAGAGTTATGTGGGGGTGGGAGATACGGGAGGGGGGCCAATTAAAAAACATTTCTATGGGGCCCAGTCATTTCTAGCTACGCCCCTGGTAAGTGGGCAAAGTAAAGATACAGGAAATTTTGGTCAATATTACCATCTTCAGGTGTGTATCTGTGGCCTTGTGGAGATGTCAAGACCGGGTACTTAACTCAACCAACAGTTCCACAAGGCAAAGATACAGCATTGAAAGAAGGTCATATTCACCAAAATGCCTGCTGTCTATAGTTTGGCCTATTGTTTTATTTAATATCGACAAATTTGAGCCTAGAAAATACAGTAACGTCTAAACTGCATTGCAAAAATGGTGGGTGCAAACTTCTGACTTTAGACCTTAAAGGGGTTGTACCATGAAAAATATTCTACCATTTTCAAACCAGAACCTGGATCTGAATTCTTCTGTATTGCATGTAATTAAAAATTTTGCATAGACACTGAGTTATTCAACAAAATGTATCTGCATAGCACCAGCTGCTGTTAGTTTTTTTCTTTATTCTTTGTCCGGCTCACTGAGATGGACGCACATGCTCAGTTTCATCCTTCACCAGCCTCCTGAGCTGTGATAGGGAGAGCATGGACACACCCCCAAAGCTGCAGCAGGAAAGACACTCCCCTTGAGCTGTCAGCTTGATATAAATCTAGCAGAGCAATGAATAGAGAGATCTCTGGATCCATGTGAGGTACAGGGCTGGTTCTGGCTGTGTTAGAAAGACATTGTCATGTAGTAAATGATGTCAGATTTTCATTTTTTACTTTAGACCCCTTTAAAATATATTTCTATTCATACTAAGAACATTGAAGCCTTACAGTCATCTTATTAAAGGTTTACATCACACTTAGGATGATGTACAGAACTATTGCACACTTAAAGACTTTGTGACTTACAGTAGTAAACCATTAGGAAGAATACGGTGTCCGAGGAAGAAAGACGCATTTATGTTAGATATTTATTGTTTAAATGTAAAAAAATATTTGAACATAAAATGTATTATTTATACAAATTCAGATAATAAATAACTATGGCTATTGCTCCCGGGCAAAATTTGTCTTCAGAACCGTCTATGTCTCCCGCTCTGTTTGTCAGTTATACAAGTCTTTGGACGTAAAGCTGTAAGAAAAGAGATTATATTATTAGAAGGAATTACTCCCCCATACTGGGCGAATTGTGATTTGAAAATTAAAACATAGTGTTGATAGTTTAAACTTAAGGCATTTACATGAAGGCCAGGACAACACAGCAACATTTAGCCAAAGAATTACCATACATTTTACAAGTTGCAAGATGTTTATGGTCAATATACAATTTCTCACTTTGGCTCTGGCAAGAACAAATCTCCCAGTGACAGCCTCTTCTAATAAGAACCAATGAGAGTGAGAATGGAGCCATCACTTTCTTGTGAATGCATGACATGCTTAGGACTCCCAAAGTTAAAGGGAACCTGTCACTGGGATTTTGTGTATAGAGCTGAGGACATGAGTTGCTAGATAGCCGCTAGCACATCCGCAATACCCAGTCCCCATAGCTCTGTGTGCTTTTATTGTGTAAAAAACCCGATTTGATACATATGCAAATTAACCCGAGACGAGTCCTGTCCCTGAGATGAGTCAGGGACAGGACTCATCTCAGGTTAATTTGCATATGTATCAAATTGTTTTTTTTACACAATAAAAGCACACAGAGCTATGGGGACTGGGTATTACGGATGTGCTAGCGGCTATCTAGCAACTCATTTCCTCAGCTCTATACACAAAATCCCGGTGACATGTTCCCTTACAGATTTGTACCTATGAAACTGTCTGACCTGTTACATGTGTGCTTGGCAGCTGAAGGACTCTGTGTTCATATGTACCTGCATTGCTGAGAAAAATGATGTTTTAAAATATGCAAATGAGAATCTAGGAGCAACAGGTGAGTTGCTGTTACACCTGGTGGTTCTGCTCTCTCTGCAACTATCACGCCCTCTCCCGTTTGATTGACATGACCAGACATGATGATCTTTTCATTGCCCGCTCTGTCAATCAAACTTTAGCAGGCAAGCAGTTGTAGAGAGAGAAGAGCCTCTAGGTGTAATGACAACACCCCTGTTGCTCCTAGAGGCTCATTTGCATATTTTAAAAACTTTTTTTTTTCTCAGCAATGCAAGCATATATGAACATGGTACCAACACAGATGTCTTCAGCTGCCAAGTGCACACAGGTACAAATCTGCTGACAGATGCCCTTTAGTGGAATCTCCATCTTTTCACACTACCGTATTTGTCGCCCTATAAGACGCACCGGCCCATAAGACACACCTAGGTTTTTGAGGAGGAAAATAAGAAAAAAAATATTTTTAACCAAAAGGTGTGCTTTTGGTGGGCTTTGAACTAATGGTAGCCTGTGAATTACACTATTATGGGGGTCTGTGGCTGACACTGTTATGGGGGTGTCTGTGTCTGACACTGTTATCGGGGTGTCTGTAGCTGACACTGTTATGGGGCGTCTGTGGATGACACTGTTATTGGGGTGTCTGTGGCTGACACTGTTATGGGGGTGTCTGTGGCTGACACTGTTATGGGGGTGTCTGTGGCTGACACTGTTATGGGGGTGTCTGTGGCTGACACTGTTATGGGGGTGTCTGTGGCTGACACTGTTATCGGGGTGTCTGTAGCTGACACTGTTATGGGGCGTCTGTGGATGACACTGTTATTGGGGTGTCTGTGGCTGACACTGTTATGGGGGTGTCTGTGGCTGACACTGTTATGGGGGTGTCTGTGGCTGACACTGTTATGGGGGTGTCTGTGGCTGACACTGTTATGGGGGTGTCTGTGGCTGACACTGTTATCGGGGTGTCTGTGGCTGACACTGTTATCGGGGTGTCTGTAGCTGACACTGTTATGGGGCGTCTGTGGCTGACACTGTTATTGGGGTGTCTATGGCTGACACTGTTATGGGGGTGTCTGTGGCTGACACTGTTATGGGGGTGTCTGTGGCTGACACTGTTATGGGGGTAGTAGAGAAAATGTAGGCTACAGCAGCATATCCACGAAATTCTTTATTCAGGTCTCCATGGTGCAGTACAAAAATGCAACGTTTTGGCTAAGTATAGCCTTTGTCTTGCTTGACAAAGGCTATACTTAGCCGAAACGTTGCATTTTTGTACTGCACCTTGGAGACCTGAATAAAGAATTCCGTGGATATGCTGCTGTAGCCTACATTTTCTCTACTACGTTCATTGGACCGCCTTGGATCTGGGGTCTTCCGGCTCAGCTGCTGCATTACACCCTTCCTGCTCTGGTAAACCTATTCCTGCTCTTAACCTCTGTTTTTTACTGTTATGGGGGTGTCTGTGGCTGACACTGTTATGGGGGTGTCTGTGGCTGACACTGTTATGGGGGTGTCTGTGGCTGACACTGTTATGGGGGTGTCTGTGGCTGACACTGTTATGGGGGTGTCTGTGGCTGACACTGTTATGTGGGTGTCTGTGGCTGACACTGTTATGGGGGTGTCTGTGGCTGACACTGTTATGGGGGTGTCTGTGGCTGACACTGTCATGGGGGTGTCTGTGGCTGACACTGTCATGGGGGTGTCTGTGGCTGACACTGTCATGGGGGTGTCTGTGGCTGACACTGTCATGGGGGTGTCTGTGGCTGACACTGTCATGGGGGTGTCTGTGGCTGACACTGTCATGGGGGTGTCTGTGGCTGACACTGTCATGGGGGTGTCTGTGGCTGACACTGTTATGGGGGTGTCTGTGGCTGACACTGTCATGGGGGTGTCTGTGGCTGACACTGTTATTGGGGTGTCTGTGGCTGACACTGTTATGGGGGTGTCTGTGGCTGACACTGTTATGGGGGTGTCTGTGGCTGACACTGTTATGGGGGTGTCTGTGGCTGACACTGTTATGGGGGTGTCTGTGGCTGACACTGTTATGGGGGTGTCTGTGGCTGACACTGTTATGGGGGTGTCTGTGGCTGACACTGTTATGGGGGTGTCTGTGGATGGATGGCACTGTTATGGGGGCATCTGTGGATGGCATGACACTGCTATGGGGGGGGGATCTGTGGATGACAGATAAATAGCATCTTATGCTATTTGACATCCACAGATCCCCCCCCCATAACAGTGTCAGCCACTGTGAATGACCCCCAATACAGGGGCTGGGGGCTGGCATCTACACTAGTTTTAAATGGCAGCGGGGGCCCAGTGCAGTCATTGTATTCCATTGCACCGGGCCCCGCTCACTGTACTAATGGTATCTGTAACTGCAGGCAGGCAATGGTTAACTATACATATATTCGATCCAGCACTGAGCAGCCTGTACTTATGATCATAGCAGGCTGGATGCTGGAGGCAGGAGCCTGCTTCATTCATAAAGTGGGTGGAGCAGGCACGTGACGTAGGAAGTTACACTGCCAGTGCCCGCCCGCCAGCCCGCCCAGCCTCCTGTCTCCAGCATCCAGCCTGCTATGATCGTAAGTACAGGCTTCTCAGTGCTGGATCGAACACATGTATAGTTAATTATTGCCTGCCTGCAGTTACAGATACCATTAGTACAGTGAGTGGGGCCCGGTGCAATAGAATACAGTGACTGCACCGGGCCCCGCTGCCATTATAAAACTAAAGGCCGGCCCCCAGCCCCTCCTCGCTGATACACACGCCGGCCGCGCTGTGCAGCTTGCGTTCAGCGGTGTATCAGTGTAAAAATGGCAGCCTTCACCCCATAAGACGCACTGTCATTTTCCTCCCACTTTTGCAGGGGGGGGGGGAGTGCGTCTTATAGGGCGAAAAATACGGTATGTTGTTTCAAGCTCCAACATTCTGTTTAAATATTTTATAGGGGTTGGAGCTCCGCTTTCTGCATCAGAAAAAAACAATGTTTATGAAATGAATCATCCATCGCAAAATGCTATTAAAGATATAAAATGATTCAAAAATAAAAAAGAGAATTAGATCGCAGAATTAGATGACCTCCAGCCCTCAGTCTGAGTCTCTGAGAGCAGGTAACAATGTGAGCTTTGACAACTGTTCAAACGGTGCGGTGTTGGGTGGCGGCTGTTGTTGCTGTGGCGCTGCGCTGGTGGGTTGGTGGGACCTGGTGCCAGGGTGGCATTGCCAGGCAGCAAAGGTGCTGTTTGGAGGCTGGGTCCCACCACCTGCTGGTGCAGAGCTGTTGTGCCGGCGGGTGCTAGGCAGTGCTGTGCCAAATTTAGAGTAGGTCCCACTCCAAGAGGCAACCTTGGTGCGGTGAGTGGACTTATGCCTTTTGATCAAAAAATACACTAATGCCTCTTATATAGCATGCAGTGTAGGGGGCTGTACACTAATTATTGCGCTGAGAAGCGATATTAATTTTGCTGAGAAGCAGTTATAGATCAAAGCTAAGCTTGTGGATGTGCGATCTTATTCTCTTTTTTCTTTTTTGAATCATAAAGATAAAATGTTTGCAGTGTCCAAAGAGTATGTCCAAAAAAATGTTGTGCACTACCACTAATGGGGTTCGTCCACCCAACTGTGTTAGCTGCACTGAAAATTCCGGCACTGTGATATAAGGATTCCCAAGGTGTGATTTCTGCTGACTGCTTTGAAACCTCCATTCTATCCCAGCAGGATGGAGTCAGGGCCTCTGCCATCTACAAAGGTGCAAATGGACAGTTCTCCTCATTATCCTGTCGTATCCAACACCTCTGGCTGCCATGTACAAACTTCAAAAAAGCATCTGCTACCCCCTGCTAAACCGGATACTGGAGTAAGAGGATTTATTTTGGCGGGAGATTTGAAAAGTTTCAAACAAAGAGATTTCAATATTTAGTGCTCTCCACTCCCCTCATTAATTCCCCCCAATCGAAGAACTGGGATTTGGATAGTCAATGACTGGGCCAACCAGAAACTGGAAACCATCCTGGTTGCATGGACATATTTTATTTTTATTACACAGTGTGGGAATCACAGCCGATCTGACGGGTATCCATTTCTTTACCTTCTCCCGGGGGCAGTAGGTTCTTATTACTGTATTTTCTTCAATTTATTTTATTCTTACTGTCTGTGTATGTTATTTTTACTTTGTCTCATTTTACATCTGGTTTTTTTGTAAGCACTGCACTATTTTATGTGCATTAAATATTCACTTTATACGTCTGCCTTGTTGTTCTAAAAGAATCCATAGCCTGAACGTGTGATTGCTTGTGAGCAGAACGTTTATACGTGGTTTTTGCAGCATTTCCAAATTACATCAAAGTTGGTGGTGGCAGGTAGTGCTTGTGGTGTTGGGTCTGTGCATGTTTGGGGATGATCTGCGCTCACTTTGCAGCCTGAGGGTATGGTGTGTGCAGAGTGAGAGCTTGGAGGTAGTCTGGCCCCTGACAGATCCATCCCTGGTCGCGTGACGGACGTGATACTAGCACAGCTATTTTCATGCACAGACTCAACACCACAAGCAATACCTGCCACCACCGACTTTGATGTAATTCGGAAACGCTGCAAAAACCACGTATAAAACGTTCTGCTCACAAGCGATCACACGTTCAGGCTATGGATTATTTTAGAACAACAAGGCAGACGTATAAAATGAATATACTTTCTGAAGTATTCCTTTATCCTTTTGCAGACACATGACGTACCGGTACGGCATGATGTCCCGGTACTTAAGGACCCATGACGTACCGGTACGTCATGTGTATTTCCGATTACTGCACCCCCGGCGGGCGGTGATCAGAACAAGATGCCTGCTCAAATCATTGTGCACGCGCCTTGGGTCAAGGCGCGGGGGGGCCCGTGATCAATTCAGACCTGCGGTTTGCGGCTTTTACATGGTGCGGCGGGGCCATCGGGTCCCCGTGGGGCTGTAGGGGGGACCCGATGGCATGGAAGGCAGCGCGATGCCTTCCTGTGACGAGCCTGTGAGATCCAGCCCCCTGGATCTCACAGGCAGGAAGCTGTATGTGTAATACACACTGTATTACTCATACAGCCAATGCATTCCAATACAGAAGTATTGGAATGCATTGTAAAGGGGATTAGATCCCCAAAAGTTGAAGTCCCAAAGTGGGACAAAAAATAAAGTGAAAAAAAAGTTGAAAAAAAAAGTTGAAAAAAAAAGTTGAAAAAAAAAGTTGAAAAAAAAAGTTGAAAAAAAAAGTTGAAAAAAAAAGTTTCCACCCTCCCAAAAAAAAAGAGCCAAATAAACCATTTTTTGCCACCTTACATCACAAAAAGGACAACAGAAAGGCGTTTGCCCACAAAAATAGTACCAATCTAACCGTCACCTCATCCAGCAATAAATGAGCCCCTACCTGAGACAATCGCCCAAAAAAAAAAAAAACGATGGCTCATAATATGGAGACACTAAAACATCATTTTTTTGTTTTAAAAATAACAATATGTAACTAAAAAAGTATACATATTAGGTATCGCTGCGTCCCTATTGACCGGCTCTATAAAAATATCACATGACCTAACCCCTCAGATGAACACCGTGAAAAATAAAAAATAAAAACTGTGCTAAATAAACAATTTTTTTGTCACCTTACATCACAAAAAGTGTAATAGCAAGCGATCAAAAAGTCATAGGCACCCCAAAATAATGCCAATCAAACCCTCATCTCATCCCGCAAAAAATGAGAACCTACCTAAGATAATTAACTGAAAAAACTATGGCTCTCAGAATATGGAGACACTAAAACATGATTTTTTTTTTTTGTTTAAAAAATTATATTATTGTGTAAAACTTACATAAATAAAAATTTTTTTTACATATTAGGTATCGCCGCGTCCATAATAACTTGCTCTATAAAAATATCACATGACCTAACCCCTCAGGTGAATACCATTAAAAAAAAAAAGTGTAAAAAAAGCAATTTTTGGTCACCTTACATCACAAAAAGTGTGATAGCAAGCGATCAAAAAGTCACACGCACCCCAAAATATAGTGCCAATCAAACCGTCATCTCATCCCGCAAAAATCATACCCTACCCAAGATAATCGCCTCAAAACTGAAAAAACTATGGCTCTCAGACTATGGAAACACTAAAACATGATTTTTTTTGTTTCAAAAATGAAATCATTGTGTAAAACTTACATAAATAAAAAAAAAGTATACATATTAGGTATCGCCGCATCCTTGACAACCTGGTCTATAAAAATACCACATGATCTAACCTGTCAGATGAATGTTGTAAATAACAAAAAATAAGAACGGTGCCAAAACAGCTATTTCTTGTTACCTTGCCTCACAAAAAGTGTAATACAGAGCAACCAAAAATCATATGTACCCTAAAATAGTACCAACAAAACTGCCACCTTATCCCGTAGTTTCTAAAATGGGGTCACTTTTTTGGAGTTTCTACTCTAGGGGTGCATCAAGGGAGCTTCAAATGGGACATGGTGTCAAAAAAACAGTCCATCCAAATCTGCCTTCCAAAAACTGTATGGCATTCCTTTCCTTCTGCGGCCTGCCATGAGCCCTTACAGCGGTTTACGACCACATATGGGGTGTTTCTGTAAACTACAGAATCAGAGCCATAAAGATTGAGTTTTGTTTGGCTGTTAACCCTTGCTTTATAACTGTAAAAAAATTATTCAAACGGATAATCTGCCCAAAAAGTGAAATTTTGAAATTGTATCTCTATTTTCCATTAATTCTTGTGGAACACCTAAAGGGTTAACAAAGTTTGTAAAATCAGTTTTGAATACCTTGAGGGGTGTAGTTTATAAAATGGGGTCACTTTTTTGGAGTTTCTACTCTAGGGGGGCTTCAAATGGGACATGGTGTCAAAAAACCAGTCCAGCAAAATCTGCCTTCCAAAAACCGTATGGCATTCCTTTCATTCTGCGCCCTGCCGTGTGCCCGTACAGCGGTTTATGACCAAATATGGGGTGTTTCTGTAAACTACAGAATAGGAGCCATAAATACTGAGTTTTGTTTGGCTGTTAACCCTTGCTTTATAACTGTAAAAAAATTATTAAAACGGATAATCTGCCCAAAAAGTGAAATTTTTAAATTGTATCTCTATTTTCCATTAATTCTTGTGGTACACCTAAAGGGTTAAAAAAGTTTATAAAATCAGATTTGAATACCTTGAGGGGTGTAGTTTCTAGAATGGGGTCATTTTTGGGTGGTTTCTATTATGTAAGCCTCACAAAGTGACTTCGGACCTGAACCGGTCCTTGAAAAGTGGGTTTGCTTCTAAATTTTAAGCTTTGTAACATCCCCAAAAAATGTAATGTCATTCCCAAAATGATCCAAACATGAAGTAGACATATGGGGAATGAAAAGTAACAACTATTTTTGTAGGTATTACTATGTATTATAGAAGTAGAGAAATTGAAACTTGGAAATTTGCTAGTTTTTCCACATTTTTGGCAAATTTGGTATTTTTAAAAAAAAATAAAAATGAATTTTTTTTTACTTCATTTTACCAGTGTCATGAAGTACAATATGTGACGAAAAAACAAACAAACAATCTCAGAATAGCCTGTATAAGTCAAAGCGTTTTAAAGTTATCACCACATAAAGTGACACTGGTCAGATTTGCAAAAAATGGCCTGGTCCTTAAGGTGAAAATGAGCCCGCTCCTTAAGGAGTTAAGTGGATTTCACACTTATTTCAGTATCGAATACATTAAAAAATTAGTGTAAGAAAAAGTACAGAAAACACATTTTTTTTGCATTTTTATTACAGCTGCTTTTGCGGTTGTAAAGAAAACCTAATAAAAACTGAATTAAAAATCATTCTAAATACATAATAGAAATACAGACCTGGATCAGCAATGTGGCTCTTCTTAAAGTTCACGACAACTTTATTATCATTCATCATTCTTACATCTTGATCTTCTACCTGGTTGCTGTAATAAAATGACAGTATTTATTGAATTCTAACACTATGTGGGTCTAAGCTCTTTTCTAATGGTATAATTGTGTTTTTGATGTGTTTTTGATGTGTTTTGATGAAAAACTACTTTCTTAGAGGTCTGTGAAGGTTCTCATTTATCCAGGTCATGGTATATCTGTAAAGAATAAATCAAGGCAACTGGATTTACTGTAGATTTCTTGAAAACATTTCACTCGTTCTTCCAACGAGCTTTCTCAATTCTGAGTGACTGTACAAGAACTCTCTGGGAATAAATACCCATGCTGGGTATAATGACCTCTGACCCCATGCTGGGTATAATTACCAGATGTTGATTCAGTTACATATTTATTCCCAGAGAGTTCTTGTACAGTCACTCAGAATTGAGAAAGCTTGTTGGAAGAACGAGTGAAATGTTTTCAAGAAATCTACAGTAAGTCCAGTTGCCTTGATTATTTCTACACCTATAAGATATAGTTTTTGAAGGTAAAGTGCCATGCACAATGCTGTACTATAAGCCTCACCAATTAATTGTGCACGACAAACATGGTAGTATGAAAATAAGTACCTTCTTTATTAATACATATAATAACATAGACATAGGAGATAAAATACACAGGACAAAAGTAGGGACCCAATGTTCAATGGAAATATTGATCAGACTGCTATCCTCCTACAAGCATGTTCGAGCAATTACTTATACCACCCCATAAGCGACAGCTTCACAGTGATAGGGTATAACAAACATCAGCAGCATGCTATATAAAGTGCCAAGTGCATATCCAACATGTGGAGGTAAGAGGATAAAAGCAGGTTGTAGTATACTTACCAGAGAAGGTCCCAGACACCACGACGCACGTTTCGCGTTAGCTTCCTCAAGGGGATATGTGGATGTAATGACAGGCAGGGGTTTTTACAGTCAGGTACATAAATATTGGGACATGGACACAATTCTAACATTTTTGGCTTTATACACCACCACAATGGATGTGAAATGAAACAAACAAGATGTGCTTTAATTGCAGACTCTCAGCTTTAATTTGAGGGTATTTACATCCAAATCAGGTGAACGGTGTAGGAATTACAACAGTTTGCATATGTGCCTCCCACATGTTAAGGGACCAAAAGTAATGGGACAATTGGCTTCTCAGCTGTTCCATGGCCAGGTGTGTGTTATTCCCTCATTATCCCAATTACAATGAGCAGATAAAAGGTCCAGAGTTACTTTCCAGTGTGCTATTTGCATTTGGAATCTGTTGCTGTCAACTCTCAAGATGAGATCCAAAGAGCTGTCACTATCAGTGAAGCAAGCCATCATTAGGCTGAAAAAACACCACAAACCCATCAGAGAGATAGCAAAAAGATTAGGCCTGGCCAAAACAACTGTTGGAACATTCTTAAAAAGAAGGAACGCACTGGTGAGCTCAGCAACACCAAAAAAAAACGGAAGACCACAGAAAACAACTGTGGTTGATGACCAAAGAATTCTTTCCCTGGTGAAGAAAACCCCATCACAACAGTTGGCCAGATCAAGAACCCTCTCCAGGAGGTAGGTGTATGTGTGTCAAAGTCAACAATCAAGAGAAGACTTCACCAGAGTGAATACAGAGGGTTCACCACAAGATGGAAACCATTGGTGAGCCTCAAAAACAGGACGGCCAGATTAGAGTTTGCCAAACGACATCTAAAAAAGCCTTCACAGTTCTGGAACAACATCTTATGGACAGATGAGACCAAGATCAACTTGTACCAGAGTGATGGGCAGAGAAGAGTATGGCGAAGGAAAGGAACTGCTCATGATCCTAAGCATACCACCTCATCAGTGAAGCATGGTGGTGGTAGTGTCATGGCGTGGGCATGTATGGCTGCCAATGGAACCGGTTCTCTTGTATTTATTGATGATGTGACTGCTGACAAAAGCAGCAGGATGAATTCTGAAGTGTTTCGGGCAATATTATCTGCTCATATTCAGCCAAATGCTTCAGAACTCATTGGACGGCGCTTCACAGTGCAGATGGACAATGACCCAAAGCATACTGCAAAAGCAACCAAAGAGTTTATTAAGGGAAAGTAGTGGAATGTTCTGTAGAGGCTTGGCAGAGCATCACCAGGGATGAAACCCAGCGTCTGGTGATGTCTATGCGTTCCAGACTTCAGGCTCCAATTGACTGCAAAGGATTTGCAACAAAGTATTAAAAAGTGAAAGTTTGATTTATGATTATTATTCTGTCCCATTACTTTTGGTCCTGTAACAAGTAGGAGGCACATATGCAAACTGTTGTAATTCCTGCACCGTTCACCTGATCTGGATGTAAATACCCATTGTGGTGGTGTATAGAGACAAAAATGTTACAATCGTGTCCATGTCCCAATATTTATGGACCTGACTGTATATGTGTGTTAATGAACTAAATTAAAAACACTTGGTGTATCTGATGGTGTGTGGCCACACAAGAGGATGTAGGCGGCGTGCGTTCCAGCTTGGAACGCACATCGTCACTTCCTGTTAAGTAGAACCGTTGATGTGCAAACAATCTAATAAAAAAACCATAGTTTCCTAACAGAGGCAGTACCTACACTGGTCAAAATGTGAGAAAAGTGATGTAGATAGTGTATATGAACACAGGGAAAAGAGCAGCCAGATCGCACAACCGGAAGTGACGTCATAGGCAGTCAAACAGAGCAAAATAGCCCTTTGCAAGCATCGTGCAAGAAAGAAAAAGCATACCATAAGTAATATTGGCTATGTCTATTCCCTGTGTGCATACTACCACAGGAACTGTGAATAAATGTGTCAAAACAAGCCAAGCATTAAAACACTAATATATAGCTTGTCTTTTCTTGTGGATCAGCATTGAGAATGACGAACGATTCAACATTCTAGAGAAAAAGAATAAAGAATAAAATTAATACAGAAAATTTTAAAAGAACGTTCTTTTATAATTTTCTGTATTAATTTTATTCTTTTTTATTCTTTATCTCTAGAATGTTGAATCGTTCGTCATTCTCAATGCTGATCCACAAGAAAAGACAACCTATATATTAGTGTTTTTGATATGTACCTATGCTGCTATATGCACTTGCACTTTATGTATGAATTTCAAGTGGGGTTTGACCATGTGGAACGTCTTAGTTCCATCTGCTCATACCCCCATATGCAATTGCACTTTTTTCACTTAATGTACTTGATGTAATTATATATGCACATGTAGTGTTTTTATGCTTGGCTTGTTTTGACACATTTATTCACAGTACCTGTGGTAGTATGCACACAGGGAATAGACATAGCCAATATTACTTATGGTATGCTTTTTCATGCTGCACAATGCTTGCAAAGGGTTATTTTGCCCTGTTTGACTGCCTATGACGCCACTTCCGGTTTTACGTTCCACAGTGGAACGCATATCACTTCCGATTATCGGCACATGCTGCATGATACTTGTAAAGGGCTATTTTGCTCTGTTTGACTGCCTATGACGCCACTTCCAGGTGTGAATTTCACAGTGGAACGCATTTCACTTCCGGTTATCGGCACATGCTGCATGATACTTATAAAGGGCTATTTTGCTCCGTTTGACTGTCTATGACGTCACTTCCGGTTGTGTGTTCCACAGTGGAATGCATTTCACTTCCGGTTATCGGCACACGATCTGGCTGCTCTTTTCCCTGTGTTCATATACACTATCTACATCACTTTTCTCACATTTTGACCAGTGTAGGTACTGCCTCTGTTAGGAAACTATGGTTTTTTGATTAGGTTGTTTGCACATCAACGGTTCTACTTTAGTTCTTCTTTTTAATTTAGTTCTTCATTAACACACATATAAAAACCCCTGCCTGTCATTACATCCACATATCCCCTTGAGGAAACTAACGCGAAACGTGTGTCGGGGTGTCTGGGACCTTCTCTGGTAAGTATACTACAACCTGCTTTTATCCTCTTACCTCCACATGTTGGATATGCACTTGGCACTTTATATAGCATGCTGCTGATGTTTGTTATACCCTATCACTGTGAAGCTGTCGCTTATGGGGTGGTATAAGTAATTGCTCGAACATGCTTGTAGGAGGATAGCAGTCTTATCAATATTTCCATTGAACATTGGGTCCCTATTTTTGTCCTGTGTATTTTATCACCTATGTCTATGTTATTATATGTATTAATAAAGGAGGTACTTATTTTCATACTACCATGTTTGTCGTGCACAATTAATTGGTGAGGCTTGATTTATTCTTTACAGATATACTTTCTTAGATATTTACGGCTGATCTGCCATTGTTCTAAACTGAAAAACGGAATTTACTGTGAAGGATTTCATTCATTATACAGGGAGTGCAGAATTATTAGGCAAGTTGTATTTTTGAGGATTAATTTTATTATTGAACAACAACCATGTTCTCAATGAACCCAAAAAACTCATTAATATCAAAGCTGAATATTTTTGGAAGTAGTTTTTAGTTTGTTTTTAGTTTTAGCTATTTTAGGGGGATATCTGTGTGTGCAGGTGACTATTACTGTGCATAATTATTAGGCAACTTAACAAAAAACAAATATATACCCATTTCAATTATTTATTTTTACCAGTGAAACCAATATAACATCTCAACATTCACAAATATACATTTCTGACATTCAAAAACAAAACAAAAACAAATCAGTGACCAATATAGCCACCTTTCTTTGCAAGGACACTCAAAAGCCTGCCATCCATGGATTCTGTCAGTGTTTTGATCTGTTCACCATCAACATTGCACGCAGTGTAGATTATATAAAGTCTTCATGAACATGAAAAGGGGGTACTCAGATTATATGTAGCTATTCATGATTGTATAATGTCTAAAGCTATTCTAGGAGGCAATAAAAACAAGATTAGGGGTATTTTTCAGAAGTAGAATAGCACACTGTGGGAGATATGCTAAGCTAAATGCACCAAAATTCTGGATTTTTTGCCTCAAAAAATGATGTAGAAGCTTTACACTACATTTACCGGTATTATGTGTATAAGACACCTTTTTGCGACTCGCTACATAAGGGGGTGTGGCTTACCAGAAAACCTCTTAAAGTTTTTTTTGGGATATAATTATAATTTACGTAATGTCTCCAGCCTGCCTGCTGAAAAGGATTAATACTTACCTGCTACACACTGCTCCGGTCCTCCACTCTCTCCATCTTCCAGTCCTGGCACTGTTTACATCCAGCTGGGTATTGGCAGGGTCACATGCACCTCTCCAGCCAATGACTGGCTTTAGCAGTGACGTGCTGCCTGTGGCCACATCACTGCTGAAGCCAATTATTGGCGGGAGAGGTGCATGTGACCCTGCCCATACACCACCATAAGAAAGCAGTGCAGAGACCAGAAGATGGGGACAGCAATGAGGACCAAAGCAGGTATGAATCTTCTTTTTCAAGAGGCAGGCTAGGGGCATTGCTTAAAACATAATAGTAACCAGAACACTTCTTTACGACACAGCGCCAGTCTATTACATTGCTGCAAGTTGGTAGTTAAGACTAATCTATGTAATAGTACAGAGCTGTGATGACGCAGGCCCAGGAGCTGTGTCCGGTCCATAGCTCGTGGGTGCCACTGCCAGGATTGGTGCGGCAGTCAATGCTGAGCATAGCATCTAAGAGGTTAGAGAAAGCAAAGGGGGCAGTCTGCAGTGAATTATGAGCCAGGATGCTCAAGTTCCCTAGTGAGATTTATATATAAAAAAAAATCTACTTTATTCACGTAAAAATGTTAAAAATACAATACCTATACATAATTAGCATTGTGTCTGTAATGATCAATAACATTAAATCCAGTATACAAACAGCATAAAATGTAAAAAACAAAAACAAAAACTGTCCTTGCCCCACGAGAAGCACACCTATATACACTCACCTAAAGAATTATTAGGAACACCTGTTCTATTTCTCATTAATGCAATTCTAGTCAACCAATCACATGGCAGTTGCTTCAATGCATTTAGGGGTGTGGTCCTGGTCAAGACAATCTCCTGAACTCCAAACTGAATGTCAGAATGGGAAAGAAAGGTGATTTAAGCAATTTTGAGCGTGGCATGGTTGTTGGTGCCAGACGGGCCGGTCTGAGTATTTCACAATCTGCTCAGTTACTGGGATTTTCACGCACAACCATTTCTAGGGTTTACAAAGAATAGTGTGAAAAGGGAAAAACATCCAGTATGCGGCAGTCCTGTGGGCAAAAATGCCTTGTGGATGGTAGAGGTCAGAGGAGAATGGGCCGACTGATTCAAGCTGATAGAAGAGCAATGTTGACTGAAATAACCACTCGTTACAACCGAGGTATGCAGCAAAGCATTTGTGAAGCCACAACACGCACAACCTTGAGGCGGATGGGCTACAACAGCAGAAGACCCCACCGGTACCACTCATCTCCACTACAAATAGGAAAAAGAGGCTACAACGAGCTCACCAAAATTGGACTGTTGAAGACTGGAAAAATGTTGCCTGGTCTGAAGAGTCTCGATTTCTGTTGAGACATTCAAATGGTAGAGTCCGAATTTGACGTAAACAGAATGAGAACATGTATCCATCCTCCGATGGCTACTTCCAGCAGGATAATGCACCATGTCACAAAGCTCGAATAATTTCAAATTGGTTTCTTGAACATGACAATGAGTTCACTGTACTAAAATGGCCCCCACAGTCACCAGATCTCAACCCAATAGAGCATCTTTGGGATGTGGTGGAACGGGAGCTTCGTGCCCTGGATGTGCATCCCTCAAATCTCCATCAACTGCAAGATGCTATCCTATCAATATGGGCCAACATTTCTAAAGAATGCTATCAGCACCTTGTTGAATCAATGCCAGGTAGAATTAAGGCAGTTCTGAAGGCAAAAGGGGGTCCAACACTGTATTAGTATGGTGTTCCTAATAATTCTTTAGGTGAGTGTATTTGATTGATGATGCTTCCAGACCTGGGGGGAACCACGGCCTGCGGTGACCCATTCTGCAAGTCTGTTTGACATTTAGAGGAAGGACAACTCTGGACTCAAGGATGCCACCTACAGGAAGGTGACATCATGACACCATGAGTTTATTTCCTTTGTTGTGCTGTTTATGCTACTTTACTTTAAAAAAAAAAACTGATTTAGAAAAGAAAAGGAAGGTGATAACCTCTACAAGCATGTCTACAAACTATAATGGGCTTTGGTGACTGGCTAAGACAGTATCTGGGAGGTGTTCCAGGGATGGACACTGTATGGGCTATGTGTATGTATGGCTAGTATATAAGACAGTACATAGATTGCTAGTTAGGCACTTCCTTCCCTACTCCTTACTTTGTTCCCTTTGTCCCAATCCGTGTATAATTCCCTGTACTATTATTAAATCCCCTTTTAGAGATCCAGTAGCTATTTTGGTAATTTATACTTAACTGGCGCCTGAAAAATCTGCAGATTCCACACCATCTCACCAATTACCCTGTGACACTCACCATGTAATACTGAATTGATACAATGAATGCTAACAGTAATTTTCTAGTGACAAAAGCTAAAATCTGCATCTCCAGTTCTAATTATGCCTATATTCATCCCAGGAACTATACAAGAGTCTACGGTGCAATAGCTGTATTTTCAAAGGGACAATGCTACCATCAAAATGGCATGTGGCAAAATGGTAATGTGATATGCCCCACAGGAAAAAGGCAATAACAAAACCTGTAACAGATATTTTTTTATGCTTTCTCTAGACGACATCAGATCAGAGAGAAAGGCCCCTTTCACATGGGCGAGATTTCCGCGCGGGTGCAATGCATGTGAACGCATTGCACCCGCACTGAATCCTAACCCATTCATTTCTATGGGTCTGTGCACATGAGCAGTGATTTTCACACATCACTTGTGAGTTGCGTGAAAATCGCAGCATGCTCCTCTTTGTGCGTTTTTCACGTAACGCAGTCCCCATAGAAATGAATGGGGCTGTGTGAAAATCACAAGCATCCGCAAGCAAGTGCGGATGCGGTGAGATTTTCACGCATGGTTGCTACCGGTAGGAGACGATCGGGATGGAGACCCGATCATTATTATTTTCCCTTATAACATGGTTATAAGGGAAAATAATTGCATTCTGAATACAGTAAAGTAAAATAGGGCTGGAGGGGTTAAAAAAATAAAAAAGAAAAATAATTTAACTCACCTTAGTCCACTTGTTCGCGCAGCCGGCATCTCTTCTGTCTTCATCTGTGAAGAAAAGGACCTTTGATGACGTCACTACGCTCATCACATGATCCATCACATGATCTTTTACCATGGTGATAGATCATGTGATGCATGTGATGAGCGTAGTGACGTCATCAAAGGTCCTTTTCCTCACAGATGAAGACAGAAGAGATGCCGGCTGCGCAAACAAGTGGATTAAGGTGAGTTAAACCATTTTTTTATTTTTTTTTAACCCCTCCAGCCCCATTTTACTTAGCATTCTGTATTCAGAATGCTATTATTTTCTTTTACAACCATGTTATAAGTGAAAATAATACAATCTCAACCTTGAACCCAAACCTGAACTTCTGTGAAGAAGTTCGGGTCTGGGTACCACAGCCAGCTTTTTATCACGCGCGTGCAAAACACATTGCACCCGCGCGATAAAAACTGAACAACGGAACGCAATCGCAGTCAAAACTGACTGCAATTGGGTACCTACTCTCGCGGGTTTGCCGCAACGCACCCGCAACACATCCGGAACTTATCCGGACACGCTCGTCTGCAAGGGGCCAAAAAGTGACACGATGTGCACTTGACAGTCTCATTGACTGGTACCTCTGCTAACAGATTCTGGAACATATCGCAATAGAAGATTGGCACACTAGTACATATGGAACAGCACGGAAATAAGTTTCACAATTTATTACAGCTGTATATACTAATTAAAATGCAATACAATAAAAATGCAAATATAGATAAAATAAAATAAAAAATAATATACAATGCAGTATTCCCAATATGCCCGATGGATTCAGTTGGTGGCTCCCAATATCCTGGGTCACCTGTTGTTAATATGGAATCAACCACTGGTGGACGTCCAGAAAAATTGCAGATACCCTAAGGTATTTCTTTGGTATATGTCCTGCTTGGTTGTTGTGCAGAAAATTGATATGGCAAAGAGTTGCGCCTGGATTATGGATCCTACTTTGATAAATGGCACAATGTTCATATGGCTGTATAGCACATCTAGCGATAATTTGAGCTACAATAGGAATGCACCCAGTCCACAGGTATCACAAGGTAGTGGTTGGAGCTTTATTGGTGGACAAAGATATGTCTCAGCAGCAAGCAGGTGCGCTACTCCACCTCTAAATGCAGCCCACACTCTAGATCCGATATTTTGGAGAGTGAGAATATTCACAAAGTTTCGCACAAAAAACTTGCATAACAAAATCGTATAAGGAATCATATAAAAGATCGTATAAAAATCAATGCTGACGGTATTTGCAAGGTGTGCATCAAAGTCAATACCGGTGACCCACGTTCGTGGGCTTACTTTCTCTTGTGCCCTGCTGGTTTCTAGTATTAGTTATTGTGTCTGCCTACAGACCGGCGTCACGGCTTCTGTTTCGTCGGCGTCTCAATTGTAGATCAGTTTGTCACGTGGGTTGTGCTCCCAGTGTTGATCTTCCAGCGGGTTGGAGCGAGTTTTCCGATGCGTCTATTTTAATGTCCTCGAAAAAAATTATAGGTAACAGTGCACTGTTCAATCGCGACTCAGATTCTTGTGGGGTGAGACATTTACCAGACGCGTTTCGGGGATAACTTTCCCCTTCTTCAGTGGCAACACCCCATACAAGTGGATTGTGGGTTTTTATACCCTTCAATGGTCTTATGAAAAAAAGGGATGTGGATTCCTTAAATGTGGATTTTTAACATATACGATTATTCTATCGATTTCATAACATTTCCTATTGCTATCACTGCCTGTATTCGCTTTTATACTTCATAGTCAGTGAGGTTTTGCTATATTTCGTATATTTTTATACATGCGATTATTGTGCGTTTTTTTCTTCCATGATGCATTTTTTCTTTCATAGTGCGTTTTTTCCATAGTTTTTGCATTTCTCAATGCTGGGTTTACTGTCGTATTTGGTTAAAATTACATCCCTAATCCCAGTTATAAGCAAATTACCACATATATTTCTTGTTTTATGGTTATTATTCTTTATCAAAGAATACGTGTGTTAATTTTATACACCTTGTTCAAGTGGTTATCTTCACAACTTTCAAGTGTGTTAGGCCGTATATCGGCCATATTGTTGTTGGTCTGGCACATTCAGGGAAGAATCAGGCGACGTACACCAACAACAATATGGCCGATATACGGCCTAACACACTTGAAAGTTGTGAAGATAACCACTTGAACAAGGTGTATAAAATTAACACACATGTGTTCTTTGATAAAGAATAATCACCATAAAACAAGACATATATGTGGTAATTCGCTTATAACTGGGATTAGGGATGTAATTTTAACCAAATACGACACAGTAAACCCAGCATTGAGAAATGCAAAAAATATGGAAAAAACGCACTTTGAAAGAAAAAACGCATCATGGAAGAAAAAAAACGCACAATAATCGCATCAAAATCGCATGTATAAAAATTTACGAAAAATAGCAAAACCTCACTGACTATGAAGTATAAAAGCGAATACAGGCAGTGATAGCAATAGGAAATGTTATGAAATCGATAGAATAATCGTATATGTGAAAAATCCACATTTAAGGAATCCACATCCCTTTTTTTCATAAGACCATTGAAGGGTATAAAAACCCACAATCCACTTGTAAGGGGTGTTGCCACTGAAGAAGGAGAAAGTCATCCCCGAAACACGTCTGGTAAATGTCTCACCCCACAAGAATCTGAGTCGCGATTGAACAGTGCACAGTTACCTATAATTTTTTTCGAGGACATTAAAATAGACGCATCGGAAAACTCGCTCCAACCCGCTGGAAGATCAACACTGGGAGCACAACCCACGTGACAAACTGATCTACAGTTGAGTCGCCGACGAAACAGAAGCCGGTCTGTAGCCGGACACAATAACTAATACTAGAAACCAGCAGGGCACAAGAGAAGGTAAGCCCACGAACGTGGTTCACCGGTATTGACTTTGATGCACACCTTGCAAATACCATCAGCATTGATTTTTATACGATCTTTTATATGATTCCTTATACAATTTTTTATGCAAATTTTTTGTGCAAAACTTTGTGAATATTCTCACTCTCCAAAATATCGGATCTAGAGTGTGGGCTGCATTTAGAGGTGGAGTAGCGCACCTGCTTGCTGCTGAGACATATCTTTGTCCACCAATAAAGCTCCAACCACTACCTTGTGATACCTGTGGACTGGGTGCATTCCTATTGTAGCTCAAATTATCGCTAGATGTGCTATACAGCCATATGAACATTGTGCCATTTATCAAAGTAGGATCCATAATCCAGGCGCAATTCTTTGCCATATCAATTTTCTGCACAACAACCAAGCAGGACATATACCAAAGAAATACCTTAGGGTATCTGCAATTTTTGTGGACATCCACCAGTGGTTGATTCCATATTAATAACAGGTGACCCAGGATATTGGGAGCCACCAACTGAATCCATCGGGCATATTGGGAATACTGCATTGTATATTATTTTTAATTTTCATTTTATCTATATTTGCATTTTTATTGTATTGCATTTTAATTAGTATATATAGCTGTAATAAATTGAAACTTATTTCCGTGCTGTTCCGTATGTACTAGTGTGCCAATCTTCTATTGCGTTAAGTTTAATTTGAAGGGTGAATCTACTTAGATTGTGCACCTTCCGTGTGTGTGAGGTTAGTGAGCTATTTCCATCAATCTATTGAGATTCTGGAACATAACAGACAATCCTGAAATACTAGTGAATAAAGCAATCGGTATTGGCACTCCTCAAATTTTAATGCTGGTGGTCATCTGTGTTATATGCTACAACTGGCAGAATCCCCGCTGTAATGGAACCTTCTAGTGGTCTTCCAGGATTTGTTTTTAAATTTGTACTCCAGCCTGAAATACCTGTGGAGAAATCCATCACCCAGCAGTGATGTGTCACTTAGGCTGAGTTCACACTTCAGTTATTTGGTCAGTCATTTCCATCAGTTACTGTGAGCCAAATCCAGGTACGGGTCAAGAACACAGAACAGGAGAAGATCTTTCCATTACACCTGATCCCTGTGTGGGCTTCACTACTGGTTTTGGCTCACAATAACTGGTGAAAATAACTGACCAAATAATTGAAGTGTGAACTTGGACTTATGGACACATCACTGTTGAGGTCAGCCATTCACTGCAGCAGTGCATTGTGACCCCGTTCGTGTGGAAGTTCACAAACGGGGAGCAGAAGACCAGAGAAGAGTGGAGAGGAGCCAGGTGCAGGTGAGTATGGATTTCTCCACAGGTATTTCAGGATGGGTTGCAAATAAAAGAAAATGCTGGACAACGGATTTAAGACTGTTTTCATTCTGGCGTGTTTTTAGCCATATTTTTAGGTAACAAAATACTTTATTGTATTTGTTCTAAAAAAAAAAAACAATACATATTAAAAGCCATATGAGTGTATACAATCTTATGACCTTTATTAAAGTGGGTGTCCCGCAAAGAAAACTTACCCCCTAGCAACAACAAGAACGAAGGTCCCCAAGTGAATGGTTTAGTATAGTGCTTGCATGACCACCACTTTATTCCTATGCACTATGGGACAATTCAAAAAGGGGACTCTAAAACCACCATTCTTGTAACTGTTGGAGCTCCCAGTGGTTGGACCCCCAATGATCATACACTTATCCCCTATTCTGTGGCTAAGGATAAGTGTTCTTTGTGAAAAAATCCCTTTAATACTGACTCTGCTACTTGTTGAATATACAAGCAAAATCATTTAACGCAGTCATTTTCTGTAACGGTAGTTTATAAAGTATTAAACCAGATTTTTCAGTAATATTGTTAAAAGACAGAATATTCAGCTTCCTGAGTTTTTCTAACACACTACAGAATATTTGCTCCATAGGGCAGAAAGCCTGCAGTGTGTATGTATCCTGTATACTTTGACAATAACCTAATATATTGTAGGTAGCCTCAAAGGATAAATGACATTATGTAATAATGTTGAATAAGGGGAAAATCATGTCACATCATACAACGGCAAAACGCTGTGATCATGATTTATTTGCTACTACTAAAAATATCAAATAAAAAACAGACTATCTAAAACAAGCTAAACCAATACTACTGTGTTGATTAACAAAGTGAAACATTTAAGTACACCTTCCTACATACCTTAAAACTGTTCTTTTTTCTGCTTCTGAAATTTTCTTGTCATTGGCAAACAGGATGGTATGATACGGTATCACAGGATCACACGTCGGCAGTATCCCATGAGAAATGTGGCTGACTTGGTTTAAAATCCCATTGTACACAAGGAGGTCATCCACAAGGAGCTGGCAAGATATCCAGTAATAACAGTAATATGGGATAAGGTTTTCACAAAACCATTAATACATTTTACTGCAGTCAATTAGAAATAATGAAACAAGCAGATATACATGGTTATAAAGTAATTGTGAAAATGAAGAAAGAAACGGAAGGTATTATAAACTTGTCTTAAATCAATATATCATTTTAAATGTCATAATTGCTGATCGCAAATATGCTTCCTATAGAGCAGAACGCAACCGACTGCTATCAATTCTGTACATAAAAGATATGTCACTTACTGAATATAGAGATGGATTCACTTCAGACAAACACTAAACAAGATTATTACCTAATCAAATAGGATAATAAAGAAGAAATAGATTTTCACTCAAAGAGAATTAGATTTTTAAGATACATGATAAATCATAGGCAGTAAATTGTCTGCCCTGCAAAATTATAAGCAAATCATCAACCTGATAACAACCCAATGGGTGAGCAAGTGAAAAGCCCGCCAGTGACATCATTGTAGAGTGGCTAATCTGTCTATAGTCTTATGGAGGCAGCTATAAGATTGCTACTAAAGGGATCTTTAGGGCAGTTTGGGGTCTGGTCAATAAGGGGGTGAGATGAATCTAGTTTAACTTAACCACATTGATTAAAGGGAACCCGTCATCATAAATATGCAATGTAAGCTGCAGACACTACGTACATCAAGTTTCAAGTTAATTTGTGACGCACATCACAAAACATAGTATACCGTGCAGTGAAATGCTTAAACGACATTCCACTAAAATAAAATTAACCCTTTCTATCCCGGCCCAGTTTTCACCTTCCTGCCCAGGCCATTTTTTTTGCAAATGTGTATTTTATGTGGCAATAACTTTAAAACGCTTTTACTTATCTAGGCCATTCTGAGATTGTTTTGTCACATATTGTACTTCATGATAGTGGTAAAATTGAATCAATGTCAAAATGTCATTTTATTTATAAAAAAAATAGCAAATTTACCCAAAATTTGGAAAAAATAGCAAATTTCCAAATTTCTATTTCTCTACTTTTATAATAGTAAAAACTCCAAAAATAGTTATTACTTTACATTCCCCATATGTCTACTTCATGTTTGGACATTTTGTGAATGCCACTTTATTTTTTGAGGACGTTAGAAAGCTTAGAAGTTTAGAAGTAAATCTTGAAATGTTTCTGAAAATTTCCAAAACCCACTTTTTAAGGACCAGTTCAGGTCTGAAGTCACTTTGTGAGGCTTACATAATAGAAACCACCCAAAAATGACCCCATTTTAGAGACCACACCCCTCAAAGTATTCAAAACTGATTTTACAAACTATGTTAACCCTTTAGGTGTTCCACAAGAATTAATGGGAAATGGAGATGAAATTTCAGAATTTAACTTTTTTGGCAGATTTTCCATTTGAATCCATTTTTTTCCACTAACAAAGCAAGCCAAAAAAAACTTAATATTTATTGCCCTCATTCTGTAGTTTACATAAACACCCCATATGTGGTCGTAAACTGCTGTACGGACACATGGCAGGGTGCAGAAGGAAAGGAAGCCATATGGTTTTTAGAAGGCAGATTTCACTGGGATAATTTGAAGCTGCCATGTCACATTTGAAGACCCCCTGATGCACCACTAGAGTAGAAACTCCAAAAAAATGACCCCATTTTGGAAACTATGGGATAAGGTGGCAGTTTTGTTGGTACTATTTTAGGGTACATATGATTTTTTGTTTCTCTATATTACACTTTTTGTGAGGCGAGGTAACAAAAATTGCTTTGGCACTGTTTTTATTTTTGTTATTTACAGTGTTCATCTGACAGGTTAGATCATGTGGTATTTTTATAGAGCAGGTTGTTACGGACGCGACAATACCAAATATGACAACTTTTTTTGGTTGTTTATTTCACCTTTACATAATAAAGCATTTTTGAAAAAAAAAAATTTTTTTAGTGTCTCCATATTCTGAAAGTGATAGTTTTTTTTATTTAGGGCGACTGTCTTATTTAGGGGCTAATTTTTTTCAGTATGAGATGACTGTTTGATTGGTACTAATTTAGGGTGCATATGACTTTTTGATCGCTTGCTATTACACTTTTTGTGGTGTTAGGTGACAAAAAATGGCTTTTATTTTATCTTTTTTACGGTGTTCACCTGAAGGGTTAAATCATGTGGTATGTTTATAGAGCAGGTTGTTACGGACACGATGATACCTAATATGTCTACTTAAAAAATAATAATAATACATTTAACACAATAAAAGCATTTTTGAAACAAAAAAAAATCATGTTTTAGTGTCTCCATATTCTGAGAGCCATAGTTTTTACTTTTTTGGGCGATTGTCTTAGGTAGGGGCTCATTTTTTGCGGGATGAGAAGACTGCTTGATTGGTATGATTTTGGGGTGTGTATGACTTTTTGATTAGTTGCTATTACACTTTTTGTGATGTAAGGTGACAAAAAAATGGCTTTTTGACACGGTTTTAATTTTATTTTTTACCGTGTTCACCTGAGGGGTTAGGTCATACTAGGTGATATTTTTATAGAGCAGGTCGTTACGGACGTGGAAATACCTACCATGTCTGCTTTTTTATTTGTTTTACACAATAATATCATTTTTGAAACAAAAATAAATAAATCATGTTTTAGCGTCTCCATAGTCTGAGAGCCATATTTTTTTTATTTTTTGGGCGATTGTCTTAGGTAGGGGCTCATTTTTAGCGGGATGAGGTGACTGTTAGATTGGTACTATTGGGGGAGCATATGCCTTTTTGATTGCTTGGTGTTGCACTTTTAGTGATGTAAGGTGAACAAAAAATAGTTTTTTTAGAACAGGTTTTATCTTCTTTTTCTGACGGTGTTCACCTGAGGGGTTAGGTCATGTGATATTTTTATAGAGCTGGTCGATATGGACGCGGCGATAGCTAATATGTCTACTTTTCTTTTTTTCCCTAATTTTTAAAAGGAGATTTTTGTGAACTCACCTGTAAAATCTCTTTCTCGCTGAGTTCATTGGGGGACACAGGACCGTGGGTATAGCTGCTGCTGCCACTAGGAGGCGACACTAGGCTGAAAAAAGTGTTAGCTCCTCCACTGCAGGCTATACCCCCTCCAGCTTGGAGAGAGCAACTCAGTTTGTGCCCAAGCAGTAGGGTGTGCAGTCTTCCTGTGGACTTACCATCATTTTACACACGGTATGTGACCTCATTCCTGTTCATTTACTTACCTGTTAAACTTCTGCGGTTGTCTTGTGTTTTCTGATCAAACACTTACCAAGTGTTTTCTCTTACAAACTGTTATGTGATCTGTACATGCACTTTATTTACCCGCTTAGACCACTTGAATAGGTATATATATATATGTGTTTAGGGACCCACATTGAGGGGTTATTTCTCCTCTCTTTTGCTTATATATAAGCTTGCACTTGCACTTTATATTTGACGAGATCATGTATATTCCCATCAATAGTGGGCATCCCTTTAACATATATTTTACATGGTAACTTTGCCTTATTCAGATATATCCTTACTTCTGTCTTTTTACCATTTTTTGTACTCTACCAGCTCTCCCAGGATTGTGCTGCACTTCGTGCATTTGTCTGTCATCTCCATGTATGCTTTTAATTATGTACCCAATAAAACAATATTTTTATAGTTCATCAGCTTTCAGTGCTCTTTTGTAGGTTTTCTATTTAGTTTCTGAGTTAAGCTCTTTTGAGGGGCCTTTACTGCGGCTTTACGCCATTCTCTTTGTGTAATCTACTTCTGTACTAAGGAGTAGCAGATAGCAGAGAAAAAGAAAATATATACATATAACCGAAATAACAACCAATAACCCCAGTATATCCGAACCGCAACAGAGGACACCAACGGAAACCAACCGCGCCATCTGCAATGGTAACTAATGGGTGGGTGCTGTGTCCCCCAATGAACTCAGCAAGAAAAAGATTTTACAGGTGAGTTCACAAAAATCTTGTTTTCTCGCTCGTTCATTGGGGGATACAGGACCGTGGGACGTTCCAAAGCAGTCCACGGGGGAGGGGGGGAGGAGGGGGAAGAACTATATCCCATGGGACAAGCCGGCCGTTCAGACACTGCCGTCTGCAAGACTTTGTGGCCCAGAACCGCGTCTGCCGATGCCAAGGAATGCACCTGGTAGAATTGGGTAAAAGTGTGTAGGGAGGACCAAGTCGCAACCTTACACAGTTGCGAAGCAGAAGCGTGGTGGAACCGAGCCCATGAAGCGCATACGGGCGGTACCTTTCCCTGGGAGTGGTACGCCTCTGCAATTGCCAAACAAATCCACCTTGCAATGATAACCTTAGAAGCCTCCAGACCCTTACACAGCCCTTTGGGAATGACGAACAAAGAATCTGTACATCTAAAGGAGCTAGTGGTGGACAGATAGGATCAGAAGGGGAAGGGCAAAAGGAAGGGAGGACTATGTCTTCATTGACGTGAAAAGCCAAGACCACTTTCGGTTGAAAAGATGGCACCGGACGGAGCACCGCCTTGTCCTGGTGCAAAACTAGGAACGTTTCCTTGCACGATTGAGCCGCCAATTCCGAAACACGTCTGATGGATGTCATAGCCACCTTCAAGGTAAGCATACGGAGAGAAACGTCGCGTAACAGTTCAAAGGGAGCAGACTGAAGAGACCCTAGGACCAAGTTCAGGTCCCAGGAGGGTAAAGGGGGGTGATAAGGAGGAACAGTATGCGCCACCCCTTATAGAAAAGTCTTTACCGTGCTCCGCGTAGCCAGGGTGTGCTGGAAAAAGATTGACAGTGCCGACAACTGCCCTTTCAGAGAGCTAAGCGCCAGACCAGAATCTAGTCCCGATTCGAGAAAGGAATGAATATTTGGGAGCGAAAAATGCAACGGCGGAAAATCCCGGTCCTCACAGAATGGAGAAATGACCTCTAAGCCCTGTAATAGATTCTGGACAACACCGGCTTCCTGGCCCAAATCATTGTCTGGATGACTTTATCAGGAAACCTCGCTGTTTCAGAATGGCGGTTTCAACAGCCACGCAGTCAAACGTCGTGACTCTAAATGCTGGTGGAAGACCGGTCCCTGAGAGAGTAGATCTTCTCTGAGTGGAAGGGGCCACGGTGTGTCTCCTAGGAGGTGGATTATCTCGGAGTACCACGCTCGACGGGGCCAGTCCGGGGTGATGAAAATCATCTTGATGCCCTCCATCCATATCCTGCGGAGCACTCGAGGATGGAGAGGCGGAAACACGTACAGGAGGGAGAACCCGTCCCATGGTGCCACCAGAGCGTCTACTGTGCACGCCTTTGGATCCCTTGTGCGAAAGAAGAAGGCGGGTAGCTTGTAGTTGAACATGGATGCCATCAAGTCCACGTCTGGCCGTCCCCAACGGTGACAGATTTCTGCGAAGACCTCCGGGTGCAGGGACCATTCCCCCGGGTCCATGGTCGTCCGACTGAGAAAGTCCGCCTCCCAATTCTCCACCCCTGGGATGTAGACTGCCATGTAGACAGGGTTGGTACGTGCTTCTCCGCCTATTGAAGAATCAGCGCGGATTCGGCCATCGCCGCTTGACTGTGGGTTCCCCCTTGATGATTGATGTAGGCCACTGCTGTGGCGTTGTCCGACTGTATCCGGATTAGCTGACCTGTCAGAAGGGGGGACCAATGAAGGAGGGACAGACTAATGGCCCGAAGTTCCAAAATGTTGATTGGCAGTTTGGACTCAGATGGAGACCAAACCCCCTGTACTGTCTGGGGTGGGAAGACTCCTCCCCAGCCCTGAAGACTGGCATCGGTAGTGATGACCGTCCAGGAAATCGGGAGAAAGGATTTCCCCAAATCCAATGTTAGTGTGGAGAGCCACCATCTGAGTGCCGAGCGCACCATCGGAGCGAGGATTATGGGTTTGTCCAAGGAGTCCGCCGACTTGTCCCAGGACGAGAGGAGTGCCCGTTAGAGTGCTAGGGTGTGAAACTGAGCGAATGGATGGTAGCGACCATCATGCCCAGAACCTGCATGCACCGGCAAATGGATGGGGAACGGTACTTGAGAAGAAGGCTCACTGCTCACTGGAGGCCGTGTGCGAGTCAGGAATCATCCCCAAAAATGTGATATATGTGGATGGATGTAGGGACGACTTCCAGAAATTCACTAGCCAGCCAAACTGTGCTAGCGTCTCCAGAGTGATGCGGAGACTGTCCTTGTTGTGAGCGAAGGACGCCGCTTTTACTAAAATGTTGTCCAAGTAGGGGAATAGAGAGATGCCGCTGGAACGAAGGAGGGCCAGAACTGGAGCCATAACATTTGTGAAAACTCGCGGAGCTGTCACCAAACTAAAGGGGAGAGCGACGAATTGGTAATGTTGGCAGCCCACTGCAAAACGCAAATAGCGATGATGCTCTGGGGCAATGGGGACGTGCAAGTATGCGTCCTGGATATCTATGGATGAAAGCTTCTCTGGAACAGTGCGAATTCCTATTACGGAATGAAGAGACTCCATCCGGAACCGCTGTAGTCGGAGAAACATTCAACAGCTTGAGGTCCAGAACCGGATGAACTGACCCCACCTTTTTGGGAACTACAAACAGATTAGAATAAAAACCTGGGAAGTGTTCCGTGAGGGGAATCGGGGAAATGACCCCCTGAGCCAGGAGAGCCTGGATCACTTGAAAGAAAGCGGCGGCACGATCCACCCTTTTGGGAGGTTGGGATAGGAAAAACCTTTCTGGAGGAGGGGAAGCAAACTTGAGCTTGTAACCTGACGACACGATTTCGAGTGCCCATGCGTCTGCGATGTGGGTCCGCCAATGTTTCTGAAATAGGAGAAGGCGACCCCCCACCCAAGAGTATGGGGGCGCACCATCATGCTGAGGCCTGTTTGTTGGCTGTGGGGCGGATAGGCTGAACCCGTGGTCGCCAAGCTGGTTGCGGCTTAATAAACGGCTTCTTTAGCTGATCCTGAGGGGCGGCTCTGGAAGAGTTCCGTGCCGCTGGGCGCGTACCTGCAAAGCTGCGAAAGGATTGAGTCCGGGAATGGGACAACCTAGCGCGAAAAGTGCGCCTATGCTTGCTCTGCGGAAGGTGGGTACTCTTACCTCCCATAGCCTCAGAGATGATCTCATCCAGACGAGACCCGAATAAACGAGTGCCAGAGAAAGGCAGAGCTGTCAGGGAGTGTTTTGAGGATGAATCCGCTGCCCACACCTTGAGCCATAATTTGTGTCATAGCGTGACTGCGAGAGCTGAAGAGTGGGCGACAAGCGTGCCCGCATCCAATGACGCTTCACAGAGGTACTTCCCTGCCTGGGAGATTTGTGAAGCCAAGGTCTGGAGTTCTGTAAGAGGGACCCCCGTTTCCAAGTCCTGATGGAGGCGTAGAGCCCACTCTGAGACTGCCTTCGCCACCCATGCGGAAGCAAAAATGGGCCTGAGCACGGAACTACTTGCTGCGAAAATGGACTTAGCCACAGACTCCATGCGGCGATCTACTGGATCCTTAAGTGAGGAGCCGTTCGCCACAGGAATCGCTATATTTTTGGTCAGACGTGCTACAGGGGGATCCACTTTAGGAGGAATGGCCCATTTAGAGACACAGTCTGCCGGAAAAGGGTACAGCAGATCCAGACGCTTTAAAGTACTAAAGCAATGATCTAGATGGTCCTATACCTTAGAGATGATGACAGAAAAGTCGTCATGCAGTGGGAATGTCCTGTTGGACTGCCTTTTGGAGCGGGTAGAGGGAGACTCATCCTGCACTTGGAAGGTGTCACATATAGCGGCAATTAGACTTTCTACCATAGCCCCAACCCTGAGAGAGTACTCCGGATCCGTATCGGAATCTGAGTCTCCAATTTCCCCTTCAGACAGCACTACTCCAGGAAGAAATGATGCGTCTGAGCATGACCCCGGAGAGAGTGGGGAAGCAGATGCGTCCGAGGAGGAGGAATGTCCTGGTTTGCGACATTTTTGAGAAGATCTGCTTCGCAGTTGCTCGCCCGATGACTGTGCGGCCTGCGTTGGTGTGGACTTATCAACCAAGTGACCCATTAGAGACAGGGTGGATTGGGATAACTTGGAGAGGTCCTCCACTGCCCGGGATACTGCATGGGCCCATTCCGGTTCCATACTGGAAGGACGGTAAGATTTCTGCATAGGCTGGGAAGGGGGGACCTGTTTGGGCACAGAGCAAGTGGAACAAACAGAGTCCGGCTGGCTGCGTGGAAATTTAACGCTGCATATAGTGCAAGCGCAATAGGTGGTGGCCGGAAGTTTGCGGGGGGACACTGGTGGGCTCAGACATGGTGAGCCCCCTAATGCTGGACACAAGCTGTAAAAAGACCAAAAGGAATTGTCCTAACAGCGTGTGACCTCAGGTCCTGTGCCCTCAAACACCTCAGAACCGAGCGGGATGTCAGGCACCTCCCCCATGCCCCAGTAGCGGCATGAATTTAGGCCAGGCTACTCTGTTTCCCATACCTAAAAAGGGGTAAGAAAAAATAATAAAGCATGATGCCCTGCAAAGCAGGGATGTCTGCCTCCTGCGACACGAAGCTAAAAACTGAGTTGCTCTCTCCAAGCTAGAGGGGGTATAGCCTGCAGGTGAGGAGCTAACTCTTTTTTTCCGCCTAGTGTCGCCTCCTAGTGGCAGCAGCAGCTATACCCACGGTCCTGTGTCCCCCAATGAACGAGCGAGAATTAATTTTTTTTACTTTTATTTTGGGAAAATAATTTTATTTTATTTTTTTACTTGAAACTGTTAATTTTTTTTGTACAACTTTATTTTTTAACATTTTTTTTACTTTATTATTTGTCTCACTCTGGGACTTCAACATTTGGGGGTCTGATCCCCTTTACAATGCATCACAATACTTCTGTATTGCGATGCATTGGTCGTAAGTGTATTACAGACTGTAATACACTTACAGCCTGCTTCCTGTGAAGGGGGCTGGATCGCACAGGCTGTCACGGAAGGCAGCCACGATGCCTAAGAAAGGCATCGGGCTGCCTTCCCTGCCATTGGGTCCCCGTCACAGCAGCGCGGGGACCCGATGGAAGCACTCTCCCTCTCCCCACATCAGGGCGCTGACCGCGGCACATCAAGGGTTAATACGCCCGCATCGGTGTTTTCACCGATGCCGGCGCATACGGCAGGGGTCCGGCAGTCACCTGCCCGATCAGCGAGCTGTAGTAGTACTGCACGTCAGGTTCCGCTGAGCCGTATGATTATGGCGCTGGGCGGTGAAATAAAAAAAAAGAGAGTAGCATAACATTACATTAAAAACACTGATAGTACAATAAAAATGTCACATGATTGTTTAGATACAGGACGCATATTCATTTATTTATCTGCCCCTCTATGATGCTCTGATTTAGCATCTGAATGGCCTGCATGAAGAAACTCATTCTCTCGTGTAATTAGCTTTCAAAACGTGGTAACATTTCCCAGACCGCAGGAGACAAAACAGACCTTTATTTGGGTGTCTGTGGTATTTCATCACCCTCATGGCCACGGTCAAGCACCGCTCATTATATATCAGCTGCAAATCAGGAGCGTCAGTGCAGATTATTCACTCGGCCGAGCGCACCACCCTATGATGTGCCCTCCTGTCCTGTTCTTGCTACTACCGAACCAAGCTGTAATGTTTCCTGTCAGGATTCTCTTGAAAGAAAGAGATGCAAATGAGCTCTTAACAAGCTCTGCCTCTAATGCCACCAGATGTACGGCACCTATCCTAAAGATCAATGTTCGACCATTTAAACTGGCCTTGAGACATGAATTGGATATTAAATAACCCAGCACCTGAAAACAACTGTTTCGGGCATTGATAGCTGCCTTACATCTGGTGGCATCAGAGGCAGAGCTTGTTAAAAGCTAATTTGCATCACTTTCTTCCCAGAATTCCAGGAGTATGGCATATAAGTCTCCTCACGCTCATTAAGGCACTCTCTCCCCAGGGAGAGATAGTACTCCCCAAATTCTGACAGGCCTCTCACCCAGTTAAGCCAGTATTCTCTGCTCTGCACTGATGAGGAGCACCCCAAAACAGCCCAAACAGCTGTCTGCAGATGAGGTGCTGGCTTATTTAATATCCAAGTCATGTCTCAAGGCCTATTTAAAGGGTTGAACACTGTCTTATAGGATAGATACTTTACATCTGTTGGCATTAGAGGCAGAGCTTGTTAACAGCTAATTTGCATCCCTTTCTTCCCAAAAAACCATAGGTCTATAAGTCTCCTCACACCGATTAAGGCACTTTCTCCCCAAGGAGAGATAGAACCCCCCAGATACTCTTGATGACACAGGTGTAGAAGTTCTTTAGTATCCTGAGGGGTAGTCTGAAATCCCTTGGGCGTCTGAGATGATAAAGACGCTGACGAGCCTTCTTTACCAAGAAGTTTATATGACTTGCCCAAGATAATTCTTGTGTAGTATGTACACCCAAGTATTTAAAATGTTAAAGAGCAGGATGCACTGAGCAGATGGATATATGGATTTGTGGGAAAAGATTCAGTATAACTTCAGTATTTCATTCAACTTGCAGGATAACAAGCTAAACTGGATGGACAAATGTCTTTTTTCAGCCTTAAAAACTGTTACTATGTTTAAATTGACAGCTGTCTCTGTATACACAGTCATAGAGGGAAGGCTGTCAATCACAGATAGGACCGTCTACTTTAGGCATGCTCAACCTGCGGCCCTCCAGCTGTTGTAAAACTACAACTCCAACAATTCCCTGCTGTAGGCTGATAGCTGTAGGCTGTTCGGGCATGCTGGGAGTTGTAGTTTTGCAACAGCTGCAGGTTGAGTATGCTTGGTCTACTTGATGTCAAAACCCAGAATGAGCAGGAATTTAAATGAATGAAATACAAGGTATACTGAATCTTATCCTGCAAATCCATACATCAATCACTCAGCTCCTCCTGCTCTATAACCTGCTGCTCAAACACCATGTTCAACATGACAGGTTCCCTTTAAACCACCGTTTTTCACAATTCCTGACATTTAATCCTAGTACACATGCCCTCTCTTATGTCAGTCAAGAATGTGAAATGTCAGAACAATACCAGAGACAAGAAATGTTGGGAATGTGGCTAAGATGTATATAAACCTATCAATGGACTTCATCTTTAATGGCTTAAATATAAAATAAGCATAGTCTAGGTCAGTAATGGGCAGTTGGTGGCCTGAGGGCTAGATTCAGCCCACATGTGCATGAGGATAATTATCAGACATGCCCACTACTTTATATTCCTCTGCCCAAATACAAATAAGAGAAGAAGCAATCACCGTCTTCTTATGTTATGGGGACACTGAGGTATCTTTACCACCCAAAGTTTACCAAAGTTGCTTCGTGTGTATACAATATTATGTTTTACACATACTGTATGTATTTTTGCATGAGATATTTTTTTTTAAATGCCTGCTGTTTCTGCTCCTTCCATATGCCCCCCCCCCCAAAAAAAAAAAAAAAAAAAAAAAAAACCCAGTCCAAACTGGTTTTTAGCTAGATTAAATAATAAGAAAACATTCACTGGTCACAAATAAAGCTGTGTAAAATAGTCATAGTTGCTGGTGTCTCTTCTTTGAGACGAGTACCACATTTGAGGCTCTTACTTTATGGTTAGTTGACCTTTATTGGTTTAGGTGGATTAGTAGGTAGACATAGCTATATCATGAAACATGTTTCAAGGAAGAGAGCATATTTAAAAGAAGAAAAACTACCACAAGAGGACACAGTTTTAAATTAGAGGGGCAAAGGTTTAAAAGTAATATAAGGAAGTATTACTTTACTGAGAGAGTAGTGGATGCATGGAATAGCCTTCCTGCAGAAGTGGCAGCTGCAAATACAGTGGAGGAGTTTAAGCATGCATGGGATAGGCATAAGGCCATCCTTCATATAAGATAGGGCCGGGGGCTATCCATAGTATTCAGTATATTGGGCAGACTGGATGGGCCAAATGGTTCTTATCTGCCGACACATTCTATGTTTCTATGTTTCTATGTTTCTCTAACCAGTGGCTCTCAGGGCCATCTGCATGTAGTTTCAGAATCAGAATCAATTTATTTGGCCAAATAAGTTTGCACTTACAAGGAATTTGACTTGGCTGTTGCTTGACAGACACAAACAAAACAGTACAAGGACAGACAGCATGGATAGTGCAGGACAAGGACAGTATGTAGGTTTCAGTGGCAATAAACAGGGAGAAGTGTTCGTTTTCAGTTCTATGCTGTAATTTTTCAAGTCATAGCAGCTTTAGCGTGGTTCTGCATTAAGCAAGGCAACTGCCTTAGGGAAAAAGCTGTTCCTGTGCCCGGAAGTTTTAGTAGCCACTAAACGGTATCTCACTCCTGAAGGCATAGGCTGGAAGATGGAGTGAGCAGGATGAGAGGGGTCTAAGGCAATCTTAGCCGCCCTCTTTCTGCACCTGCTAGCGTGAAGATCCTGCAGGGAAGGTAAGCTACAACCAATTATCCTTTCCGCTGTTCGGATGATGCGCTGCAGTCCCACCTTTTCTAATACTGAGCAGGAACCGTATCATACAGTCATAGATGATGTCATGATGTATTTGATGATCGCGGTGTAGAACTGCACCATTCACTTTTGTGGTAGGCCAAACTTTTTCAGCTGTCGTAGGTGGTACATCCTCTGTTGCGCTTTCTTGATGATAGTGACAATATTGTTGTTCAATTTTAGGTTGTTGGAAATTGTGGTCCCAAGAAAATTGAATGACTCTACTTGGGTTACTGTAGATCCATTTATGATCAGGGGTAGGTGGTGGGGGAGAGATCTCGTAAAGTCTATCATCTCCATGGTCTTAAGAGCATTAAGTTCCAAGTTGTTGTTGCTGCACCAGGAGGAAAGCTTTCCCACTTCATGCCAATATGTAGACGCATCCCCATTTTGCATGAGACCAACTACTATTGTGTCATCTACAATCTTCAGAACCTTAACAGATAGGTCTGTGGAGATGCAGTGATTGGTGTACAGTAAGTAGAGCAGTGGGGAAAGCACACAGCCCTGGGGAGCATCAGTACTGACTGTCAAAGGGCTTGAGGTGTGTTTCCCAAGTCTAACCTGCTGTCTCCTGTCAGTTAAGAAATTGTTTATCTATTTGCAGATGGATTCAGGTATGCGTAGGTGGGAGAGCTTGCTGTGTAGCAGCGATAGTATTATGGTAATAAATGCAGAGCTGAAATCCACAAATAAAATTCTGGCATAGGTTCCTGGGGAGTCTAGATGTTCTAGTACATGATGCATACACGTTTACAGCATCATCTGAAGATCTATTAGACCTGTAGGCAAATTGCAGAGAGTCCAGCAGGTTTTCAGATAAGCTATTATCAGTTTTTCAAATGCTTTCATGACCAATGATGTAAGGGCAACAGGCCTATAGTCATTTAGACATGTGGGTTCAGATTTTTTAGGAACTGGGACAATGGTTGAGCGTTTAAAACAGGCAGGGACCATTGAGAGTTCCAGAGATGATTTAAATATGTCTGTGAAAACAAAGGCTAGCTGATCAGCAGAATTTCAGACATTTCGCAGACACAGAGTCTGGGCCGGCTTCTTTCTTAATATTTTGTCTTTTCAAAAGATTGTTTACATCTAATTGGCATAATGATAGTGGATGCCATTTTGGGGACAGGTCAGCAGATTGTGGCTGACATCCTGTGTTGTGTAGATGTTGACTGGCTGGAGTGCTCGGTTTGCCTGTTGGAACAGAGATGAAAATTATGCGAATTGACTAGGAGTGGATGGCTATTGCTGGTTGTATCAAACCTACAATAGAATGTGTTCAGCTCATTTGCAAGCTGCAGGTTATCTAATGATTGTGGGGCTTTCCTTCTGTAGTTGGTAATTTGATGTAGAGACTTCCATATTGTGAAAGACTCCATTGTGGAACATTTTTCTTCAAGTCTTTTTGAATAATATTTTTTTTTGTGGCAGTGATGGCCTTCTGCAGTCTGTATCTGGCAGCTTTGTAGAGGACTATATCGCCTGTACGATACACCCTTTCTTTATCGAGGCGCAGCTTCCTAAGATGCGATGTAAACCAGGGTTTATCGTTGTTGTACCTGGTGCACTTTTTGATGTGGATGCAGGACTCTTTGCAAAAGGTAATATATGATGTCACAGCGTCGGTGTATTCATTTAGGTCACAGGTGGATTCTTTGAATATATTCCAGTCTGTTGAATCAGAGCAGCTCTGTAGTTTTTCTACCACTTCACTAGTCCATATCTTGACTGGGGTCACTACAGGTTTGGCAGTTTTTAGTGTTTGTCTGTATGTTGGGATGAGCTGTATCACAGCATGATCAGTTGCCCAGAGCTGCTCTGCTGACAGAGTGATACGAATTCTTAGTCGAAGTGTAACAGTGGTCAAGTGTTTTACCTTCTCTAGTTGCGCTTGTGACTTGTTGCCTGTATTTAGGAAGTTCTTTGTTTAGGTCAGCACTGTTGCAATCCCCTAGTATGATAAAAAAAGAATCGGGGTACCTCCTTTCCGCCCCAGTGATTTGTTCTGCGAGTTCTTGGAGGGCAGGCTGCATGCATGTTTGTGGAGGGATGTACACAGCAACCAGAATAAATGAAGAAAACTCACGAGGTGAATAGTAGGGTCTGCAGTTTATGAAGAGTGTTTCCAGCCCAACCGAGCATGTCCTCTTAATAACTGTAACATCCATACACCACCTATTAATATAGGAGCAGAGTCCTCCACCTTTGGTTTCGCCAAAGATAAGCGGGTCCCGGGCCGGATCTGTATAGTGTAAATCCATTAATCTGCAGAGCATTGTCTGGAATAAGCTCAGACAGCCAGGATTCTGTGAAGCAAAGAGCAGCAGAGAGATAGAAATCCTTCTTTGTCCTGGTCAGTAGTTGAAGCTCATCTAGTTTGTTGCATATCAACCTAACATTAGAGAGTATGATTCCAGGTAGTGGAGAGCACAATGTTGAAAAACAAAAGCATATGAAACAAACAGAAAAAGAAAGAGCAACTTGCCGAGGCTGCCATCTCCAGGCGCCTCCCTTATTGCATTTCCTAGCTGTTTGCAGCTGCAGCTATTATTGTGCACCAGGTGTCCCAAAAATGTTATTGTATTAGTGTGTCAAAACTTCATCTCTGACATTTAACCCCTTAAGAACACTGAGATTTTCCATTTTTGTTTTTTACTCCCCTCCTTCCCATAGTCCAAACTTTTTTTTTTTTCCCATTCACATAGCCTTATGAGGGCTTATTTTTTGCAGGACAAGTTGGATTTTCTAACGGCACCATTTACGGTTGCGTAACATGTAGCAAGAAGCGGAAAAAAATCCAAATAGGGAAAAAACGCAATTCTGAGAGTGTACAGTGTAAAATAAATAAAATAAAAACCTATGAGGTAAAATTGACCTGTTATATTCATTTTCCAGGTCAGTACAGTTATAATGATACCACACTTGTATAATTTTTCTTGCGTTTTAATACTGAAAAAAAAAATTTAAACCTTTTTGGATTTTTTTTTTTTTATGACCATATTCTGACTCCTATAACTTTTTGTAGTTATGTGTACGGGTCTGTGTGAGGGCTAATTTTTTGTGGGACGATCTGTTCTTTTTAGTGATACCAATTTAAAGTGTGTGCGACTTTTTGATCACTTTTTATACAGGGAGTGCAGAATTATTAGGCAAGTTGTATTTTTGAGGATTAATTTTATTATTGAACAACAACCATGTTCTCAATGAACCCAAAAAACTCATTAATATCAAAGCTGAATATTTTTGGAAGTAGTTTTTAGTTTGTTTTTAGTTTTAGCTATTTTAGGGGGATATCTGTGTGTGCAGGTGATTATTACTGTGCATGATTATTAGGCAACTTAACAAAAAACAAATATATACCCATTTCAATTATTTATTTTTACCAGTGAAACCAATATAACATCTCAACATTCACAAATATACATTTCTGACATTCAAAAACAAAACAAAAACAAATCAGTGACCAATATAGCCACCTTTCTTTGCAAGGACACTCAAAAGCCTGCCATCCATGGATTCTGTCAGTGTTTTGATCTGTTCACCATCAACATTGCGTGCAGCAGCAACCACAGCCTCCCAGACACTGTTCAGAGAGGTGTACTGTTTTCCCTCCTTGTAAATCTCACATTTGATGATGGACCACAGGTTCTCAATGGGGTTCAGATCAGGTGAACAAGGAGGCCATGTCATTAGATTTTCTTCTTTTATACCCTTTCTTGCCAGCCACGCTGTGGAGTACTTGGACGCGTGTGATGGAGCATTGTCCTGCATGAAAATCATGTTTTTCTTGAAGGATGCAGACTTCTTCCTGTACCACTGCTTGAAGAAGGTGTCTTCCAGAAACTGGCAGTAGGACTGGGAGTTGAGCTTGACTCCATCCTCAACCCGAAAAGGCCACACAAGCTCATCTTTGATGATACCAGCCCAAACCAGTACTCCACATCCACCTTGCTGGCGTCTGAGTCGGACTGGAGCTCTCTGCCCTTTACCAATCCAGCCACGGGCCCATCAAGACTCACTTTAATTTCATCAGTCCATAAAACCTTAGAAAAATCAGTCTTGAGATATTTCTTGGCCCAGTCTTGACGTTTCAGCTTGTGTGTCTTGTTCAGTGGTGGTCGTCTTTCAGCCTTTCTTACCTTGGCCATGTCTCTGAGTATTGCACACCTTGTGCTTTTGGGCACTCCAGTGATGTTGCAGCTATGAAATATGGCCAAACTGGTGGCAAGTGGCATCTTGGCAGCTGCACGCTTGACTTTTCTCAGTTCATGGGCAGTTATTTTGCGCCTTGGTTTTTCCACACGCTTCTTGCGACCCTGTTGACTATTTTGAATAAAACGCTTGATTGTTCGATGATCACGCTTCAGAAGCTTTGCAATTTTAAGAGTGCTGCATCCCTCTGCAAGATATCTCACTATTTTTGACTTTTCTGAGCCTGTCAAGTCCTTCTTTTGACCCATTTTGCCAAAGGAAAGGAAGTTGCCTAATAATTATGCACACCTAATATAGGGTGTTGATGTCATTAGACCACACCCCTTCTCATTACAGAGATGCACATCACCTAATATGCTTAATTGGTAGTAGGCTTTCGAGCCTATACAACTTGGAGTAAGACAACATGCATAAAGAGGATGGTCAAAATACTCATTTGCCTAATAATTCTGCACGCAGTGTAAAGAAAATTATTGGGTAGTAGAAGTGACAAAAAATTGCAAATTGGCAGTTATTTTTTTTCCCATTACGCTATTTGCCATATGCCATTAATATTGTTATATTTTAATTGTATGGGCATTTTTTCGCAATTGGCAATGCCCATGATGTTTATTTTTTTTATTGGATAAGTATTTTTATTTTAAGGAAAGGGGGTGATTTGAACTTTTATTTATTTTTTATTTATTTTTTATATTTGTAAAAACCTTTTACTTTTTTTTGTCACCTTGGGTAACAATAACTGGCAAACATTAGATTGCCCATTGTGTTCATTGATTGTTCATCATTGAAGACTTCATTTGCACTATACCAATACAATGCTGCCACTTAGTGGCCTGTATTGGTATAGTCCTGAAATAAGCTCTAAAGCCTGCTTGAGGCTTCGGGCTATTTCATAGATATAACAAGTTCCCCGATCTTACTCGGGGAACGCTGTTACTGGAGCGGAAGTGCGCGACTTCCGCCTCCAGACTGCGAAAATGCAGTGGTCACATTGGACCACGGCATCTAAAAGGGGAAAATGTATGCGATCAGCCTTATGGCTGATCACATACAGTGGATATAAAAAGACCCCTGTTAAAATATCACATTTCTGTGATGTTAAAAAAATGAGAAAAAGATAAATCATTTCAGAACTTTTTCCACCTTTAATGTGACCGATAAACTGTAAAACTCAATTGAAAAACAAACTGAAATCTTTTAGGTAGAGGGAAGAAAAAATATAAAAATAAAATAATATGGTTGCATAAGTGTGCACATCCTTAAAGTACCGGTAATACTTTTTTGAAGCACCTTTTGATTTTATTACAGCACTCAGTCTTTTTGGGTATGAGTCTATCAGCATGGCACATTTTGACTTGGCAAGATTTGCCCACTCTTGTTTGCAAAACACTCCAAATCTGTCAGATTGCAAGGGCATCTTCTGTGCACAGACCTCTTCAGATCACCCCACAGATTTTCAATCGGATTCAGGTCTGGGCTCTGACTGGGCCATTCCAAAACTTTAATCTTCTTCTGGTGAAGCCATTCCTTTGTTGATTTGGATGTATGCTTTGGGTCGTTGTCATGCTGAAAGATGAAGTTCTTCTTTATGTTCAGCTTTCTAGCAGAAGCCTGAAGGTTTTGTGCCAATATTGACTGGTATTTGGAACTGTTCATAATTCCCTCTAGCTTAACTAAGGCCCCATTTCCAGCTAAAGAAAAACAGCCCCAAAGCATGATGCTGCCACCACCATGTTTCACTGTGGGTATGGTTTTTTTTTTAGTAATGCGCAGTGTTGTTTTTGCGCCAAACATATCTTTTGGAATTATGGACAAAAATTTTAACCTTGGTTCTATCAGACCATAACACCTTTTCCCACATGCTTTTGGGAGACTTCAGATGTGTATTTGCAAAATCTAGCCTGGCTTGGATGTTTTTCTTCGTAAGAAAAGGCTTTCGTCTTGCCACTCTACCCCATAGCCCAGACATATGAAGAATACGGGAGATTGTTGTCACATGTACCACACAGCCAGTACTTGCCAGATATTCCTGCAGCTCCTTTAATGTTGCTGTAGGCCTCTTGGTAGCCTCCCAGACCAGTTTTCTTCTCGTCTTTTCATCAATTTTGGAGGGATGTCCAGTTCTTGGCAATGTCACTGTTGTGCCATATTTTCTCCACTTGATGATGACTGTCTTCACTGTGTTCCATGGTAAATCTAATGTCTTGGAAATTCTTTTGTACCCTTCTCCTGACTGATACCTTTTAACAATGAGATCCCTCTGATGCTTTGGAAGCTCTCTGTGGACCATGGCTTTTGCTGTGGGATGCGACCAAGAAAATTTCAGGAAAGACCAACTAGAGCAGCTGAACTTCATTTGGGGTTAATCAGAGGCACTTTAAATGATGGCAGGTGTATGCTGACTCCTATTTAACATGATTTTGAATGTGATTGCTTAATTCTGAACACTCCTACATCCCCAGTTATAAGAGGGTCTGCCCACTTATGCAACCACATTATTTTAGTTTTTTTTGTTTTCTTCCCTTCACCTAAAATATTTCAGTTTGTTTTTCAATTGAGTGGTACAGTTTATAGGTCACATTAAAGGTGGAAAAAGTTCTGAAATGATTTATCTTTGTTTCATTTTTTTTACAGCACAGAAACCTGACATTTGATCAGGGGTGTGTAGACTTTTTATATCCACTGTACATGTGTCGCGGGTCTCTGCATTGGCGCCCGCTGCACGTGCGAGCGGGCGCCATGTTTGGGGACCGGACTTCGCCGTACATATATGGTGGAGGTACTTAAGGGGTTAAAAGCTATAGACACCTCCAACATAAAACGATATTGATAGATATGTTTGCAACCTGCTCATAGTTTCAGACTTCTCTCATATGGACATGTCCCTTCCAATAATACATACTGGATGGAAGGTATGTCCAGGATGCTGCTGACTTCACTAGCTTTCAAGTACACAACACATCTTTATCCCTCTACAAATCTCCCCTTCTACAGCTAACGAAGGGCTCTTCTTCTGGGTACTGACTGACTAATGCTAGGAGTTTGCAGTGGAGGTCTAGGTCCTCAGGATAGGTCATCAGCATCTGATCAGTGGGAGTCTGACACCCATGACCCCCACCGATCAGCTGTTTGGAAAGGCAGCGGCGCCCCCTTTCTCTACATTAACAATAAACAATAATAAATAAAAAAATCATAGACATTGCGATGTCCCAAAATGCCTGAACTATTAAAATGTATTTATCCTGCACATTGAATGCCATAGAATAAGATAAAAATCAATATGTATGATACACCATTTTTTGCCACTTCATCTCCCCCCAAAAACTGAATAAAAAGTTATAACAAATTTACACACCCTAAAATGGTATACCAAAAAAAATATACCCTTACATAGCTCCGTAGGTGTAAATATAAAAAGTTATGGGGGTGGGGGGCGGGGGTCAGAACCTAGAGAAGCATGGGGAAAAAATAATTATTTTTTTCAAAGTTTATTTTTAAGTATTAAAACGCAAAATGATATATGTGTGACATTTAACGTTGTGCGAACCTGCCTTTTGGCATGTTCGGGTTTTAAGTGAATTACGTAATGGATTGCGTTCTCACGGAATCCATAACATAATTCAATGCCGGGATTCCAAACGGAATGTCTTTCGAGGCATTACGTTTTGCATGCAGTCATAATACAAGTGTATAGCCAGCAGAACGGAACTTGCATGCTGGCATTGAATTATGTGATGGATTCTGTGAGAACAGAATCCATCACGTAATTCACTTAAATACCGAACCCAAACTCAAACCTGCCAAAAGGCAGGTTCACTCAACTCTAGTGGCATTGCTGTAATTTTACTGACCCGGAGAATAAAGGTAGCAGGTCAGTTTTAGAACATAGGGAATGTCGTAAAAACAACAAACCATAAAACTATGGCAGAATTGAATCAGTTTCACCACATTTGAATTTTTTTCCAGCTTCCTACTACATTGTATGCAATATAAAATGGTGAAAATTAGAAAGTACTACTTGTGCTGCAAAAAACAATCCCTTGTACAACTTTGTGAATGGAAAAATAAAAAAAGTTTCAGGAGTACAAAATGAAAACACAAAAACAAAATCAGTCCTTAAAGTGTAACTGTCATTCTTTTTATTTTTGTAAATATACTTTAATTACTGAAATCGTACATTTCAATTTGAAAAATAGCTCTAAAGTGGCCCATTTTGAGCCTTAGCAACGCTCCTCTGTCTTCTGTTTACATAACTGTGGAGACTTGCTCAACACTGACTGTGGTATGTAAACAGAAGACAGAGGAGCGTTGCTAAGGCTTAGAATGGGCCACTTTAGTGCTATTTTTGTAATTGAAATGTACGATATCAGTAATTAAAGCATATTACAAAAGTGGTCAGTATCACTACCCCTATACATCAGAAAATGAAAAAAAAAAGAATGACAGTTACACTTTATGGGGTTAATATTGGAGCCTTAATAAGATTTTGATTATAGAAGTGCTGCAGTATTTTTATGTTGATATGTAGTACGGAGTTTGAAGTTAAGAAGTGTGCATTATTAATTACACTAAGAGAAGGCAGAGGGAAAGCAAAGAGAGTACACTAAGCCAAGCCCAGTGTGCTGTTGGATCAGTGTCAGAAGCAGCAGAAGATCCAGCTACATGAAGGAGTTACATAGACTCTACAACAGTAAAATTGTAGGAAGTTGTTCTCAAATACTTTTTATAAAGTTGCCTATGTTATGATTTAGCAAGCAAATGATCAATAAAAAAAATCAGTGCAAGAGTGTCTGTAACCTTTAACACTGGGGTAAAAGCCATATAATGCAGTCACTATTAGGCTTTCCCATACTGCTTTTGCTTTTTCCCTTCAGTGTGGGTCAACACCATCTATATACACTCACCTAAAGAATTATTAGGAACACCTGTTCTATTTCTCATTAATGCAATTATCTAGTCAACCAATCACATGGCAGTTGCTTCAATGCATTTAGGGATGTGGTCCTGGTCAAGACAATCTCCTGAACTCCAAACTGAATGTCAGAATGGGAAAGAAAGGCGATTTAAGCAATTTTGAGCGTGGCATGGTTGTTGGTGCCAGACGGGCCGGTCTGAGTATTTTACAATCTGCTCAGTTACTGGGATTTTCACGCACAACTATTTCTAGGGTTTACAAAGAATAGTGTGAAAAGGGAAAAACATCCAGTATGCGGCAGTCCTGTGGGCAAAAATGCCCTGTGGATGCTAGAGGTCAGAGGAGAATGGGCCAACTGATTCAAGCTGATAGAAGAGCAACGTTGACTGAAATAACCACTCGTTACAACCGAGGTATGCAGCAAAGCATTTGTGAAGCCACAACACGCACAACCTTGAGGCGGATGGGCTACAACCGCAGAAGACCCCACCGGGTACCACTCATCTCCACTACAAACAGGAAAAAGAGGCTACAATTTGCACGAGCTCACCAAAATTGGACTGTTGAAGACTGGAAAAATGTTGACTGGTCTAATGAGTCTCGATTTCTGTTGAGACATTCAAATGGTAGAGTCCGAATTTGGCGTAAACAGAATGAGAACATGTATCCATCCTCTGGCTACTTCCAGCAGGATAATGCACCATGTCACAAAGCTCGAATCATTTCAAATTGGTTTCTTGAACATGACAAGGAGTTTACTGTACTAAAATGGCCCCCACAGTCACCAGATCTCAATCCAATACAGCATCTTTGGGATGTGGTGGAACGGGAGCTTTGTGCCCTGGATGTGCATCCCTCAAATCTCCATCAACTGCAAGATGCTATCCTATCAATACTGGCCAACATTTCTAAAGAATGCTATCAGCACCTTGTTGAATCAATGCCACGTAGAATTAAGGCAGTTCTGAAGGCAAAAGGGGGTCCAACACCGTATTAGTATGGTGTTCCTAATAATTCTTTAGGTGAGTGTATATACAGTACAGACCAAAAGTTTGGACACACCTTCTCATTCAAAGAGTTTTCTTTATTTTCATGACTATGAAAATTGTAGATTCACACTGAAGGCATCACAACTATGAATTAACACATGTGGAATTATATACATAACAAACAAGTGTGAAACAACTGAAAATATGTCATATTCTAGGTTCTTCAAAGTAGCCACCTTTTGCTTTGATTACTGCTTTGCACACTCTTGGCATTCTCTTGATGACCTTCAAGAGGTAGTCCCCTGAAATGGTTTTCACTTCACAGGTGTGCCCTGTCAGGTTTAATAAGTGGGATTTCTTGCCTTATAAATGGGGTTGGGACCATCAGTTGCCTTGAGGAGAAGTCAGGTGGATATACAGCTGATAGTCCTACTGAATAGACTGTTAGAATTGGTATTATGGCAAGAAAAAAGCAGCTAAGTAAAGAAAAACGAGTGGCCATCATTACTTTAAGAAATGAAGGTCAGTCAGCCTAAAAATTGGGAAAACTTTGAAAGTAAGGGCTATTTGACCATGAAGGAGAGTGATGGGGTGCTGCGCCAGATGACCTGGCCTCCACAGTCACCGGACCTGAACCCAATCGAGATGGTTTGGGGTGAGCTGGACCGCAGAGTGAAGGCAAAAGAGCCAACGAGTGCTAAGCATCTCTGGGAACTCCTTCAAGACTGTTGGAAGACCATTTCAGGGGACTACCTCTTGAAGCTCATCAAGAGAATGCCAAGAGTGTGCAAAGCAGTAATCAAAGCAAAAGGTGGCTACTTTGAAGAACCTAGAATATGACATATTTTCAGTTGTTTCACACTTGTTTGTTATGTATATAATTCCACATGTGTTAATTCATAGTTTTGATGCCTTCATAGTCATGAAAATAAAGAAAACTCTTTGAATGAGAAGGTGTGTCCAAACTTTTGGTCTGTACTGTGTGTGTGTGTGTGTGTGTGTGTATATATATATATATATATATATATATATATATATATACACACACACACACACACACACACACACACACACACATACATACATACACACACACCCACATCAGCTCACCAAATCCAAGTGTGTTACTGTAATAGGATGACACTATTTCAAGAAGTCAGTTAATGAAATTACTTCCCTCCTAGATATTCCCTGATAAGCTATGAGCGGTGTTATAGCAAGCTGGGTGAGTACAGTTATGTTCAAAATAATAGCAGTGTGTTTAAAAAAGTGAATAAAGCTCAAAATCCTTCTAATAGATTTGATTTCCATACACACAAATGCATTGGGAACACTACACAATCTATTCCAAATCAAAACATGAAGAAAAATATATCAAATTTGTGCTCCTCTAAAAAAAGTTCTTATTTACAAACTCAAACATTCACTATATAAACAAATTTTTTTTGAAGATTTTGTTTTCCTTTGAATCACTTAACTAATATTTAGTTGTATAACCACTGTTTCTGAGAACTACTGTTCATCTGTGTTGCATGGAGTCAACCAACTTCTGGCACATATGAACAGGTATTCCAGCCAAGGATGATTGGACTACATTCCACAGTTCTTCTAATTTCTTGGTTTTGCCTCAGAAACTGCATTTTTGATGTCACTCCACAAGTTTTCTATTGGATTAAGATCCGGGGATTGGGCTGGCCACTCCACAACGTCAATCCTGTTGGTCTGGAACCAAGATGTTGCACATTTACTGGTGTGTTTGGGGTCGTTGTCTTGTTGGAACACCCATTTCAAGGGCATTTCCTCTTCAGCATAAGGCAGCATGACCTCTTCAAGTATTCTGATGTATTCAAACTGATCCATGATATGCGATAAATATGTCCAACACAGTAGTATGAGAAACATCCCCATATCATGATGCTTGCGCCACCATGCTTCACTGTCTTCACAATGTACAGTGGCTTGAATTCAGTGTTTAGGGGGCTGTCTGACAAACTGTCTGCGGCCACTAGACCCAAAAAGAACAATCTTACTTTCATCAGTCCACAAAATGTTGCGCCATTTCTCTTTAGGCCAGTCAATGTGCTCTTTGGCATATTGTAACCTCTTCATCACATGTCTTTTTTTCAACAGTGGGACTTTGCGGGGGCTTCTTGCAGATAGCTTGGCTTCACATAGGAGTCTTCTAATTGTAACAGCACAGGTAACTTTAGACCTTCTTTGATCTTCCTGTAGCTGATTGTTGGCTGAGTCCTTGCCATTTTGGCTATTCTTCTATCCATTATGTTTTGGTTGCCATTTTAAAGCATTTGCGATCATTTTAGCTAAGCAGCCTATCATTTTCTGCACTTCTTTATATGTTTTCCGCTCTCCAATCAACTTTTTAATCAAGATACGCTGTTCTTCTGAACCAACCCTTTTTCTTTAGAATTTCAGAGAGAAATCCACTGTAACCAGCATGTATAACATTTGCTTCCTTCCTTCCTTAAATAAGGGCAATAATTGCCACCTGTTTTTCAAAGAATGAATGACCTCACTCATTGAACTCCACACTGCTAATATTTTGAACATGCCCCTTTCAATTAGTGAATCAATTACACAGAATCAGCAGCATGCATGTCATCACTGTTGGGTCTGTTGGACTTCTATTACTCTACTACACATGCTAGTAAATTATTTGCCATGTAGAAATATAATTTCTACAAAAAAAAGTGATTGATCAGGTTAGTGATGTCTGACTGCTATTATTTTGAACACAACTGTACGTGTACAGGGACCACAGCAACCCAGCCACAAAGTGGCAGACCTCATAGAGTTAAAAAGCAGGGTCACTGAAGCAGATAGTGCACAAAAGTCACCAATGCTCCTCTAATTCAATAGGTGTAGAGTCCCAAACCTCCTTTGGTATTACCAACAGCACAAAACTGTGCACCATGAGCTTCATGGTATAGGGTTCCCTGGCCGAGCAGCTGCAGGCAATCCTCATATCGCCAAGTACAATGTCAAGCGTTGGATGAAGTGGTGCAAAGCAGACGGCCACTGGACTCTAGAGCAGAGACAGTATTGCAGTCTGATGGACGAGTCTTGGATTTGCTGATGCCAGGAGAACATGATCTGATCTGCATTGCGCCAACTATAAAGTTTGGTGGAAGAGGGATAATGGTATGAGGTTATTTCTCAGTGGTTGTCCTAGGCCTCTTAGTTCCAGTGAAGGAAAATCTTAATGCACCAGCAAACCAAACATTTTGGGCAATTGTATACTTCGAACTTTGTGTCAACAGTTTGAGGAAGGCTTTTTTCTGCTCCAGTATGACAAAGCAAGGTCCACAAAACTATGGTTGGGTGAATTTGGTGTGGAAGAACTTGACTAGTCCTGAACTCAACTTTACTGAACACCTACCTTAGGGATTCATTAGAACAGAGATTGCGAGCCAGGTCATCTCATCCAACATCAGTGTCTGACCTCAGTCTGGATTATTGGGCAAAAATTCCCATAGATAAATTCCAAAATCTTGCAGGAAGCCTTCCCAGAAGAGTGGAAGCTGTTTTAGCAGCAAAGGAGTGGGAAAGGACTACCTCCATATGGATACAAAATGATAATGGAATGTCATAAAAGCTCCTGTAGGTGGAAAGTGTGGGTGTCGCAATACTTTTGTCCATATAGTGTGTGTAATTATATATTATACAGGGTGGGCCATTTATATGGATACACCTTAATAAAATGGGAATGGTTGGTGATATTAACTTCCTGTTTGTGGCACATTAGTATATGTGAGGGGGGAAACTTTTCAAGATGGGTGGTGACCATGGCGGCCATTTTGAAGTCAGACATTTTGAATCTAACTTTTGTTTTTTCAATAGGAAGAGGGTCATGTGACACATCAAACTTATTGGGAATTTCACAAGGAAAACAATGGTGTGCTTGGTTTTAATGTAACTTTATTCTTTCATGAGTTATTTACAAGTTTCTGACCACTTATAAAATGTGTTCAATGTGTTGCCCATTGTGTTGGATTGTCAATGCAACCCTCTTCTCCCACTCTTCACACACTGATAGCAACACCGCAGGAGAAATGCTAGCACAGGCTTCCAGTATCCGTAGTTTCAGGTGCTGCACATCTCGTATCTTCACAGCATAGACGATTGCCTTCAGATGATACGAGATGTGCAGCACCTGAAACTACGGATACTGGAAGCCTGTGCTAGCATTTCTCCTGCGGTGTTGCTATCAGTGTGTGAAGAGTGGGAGAAGAGGGTTGCATTGACAATCCAACACAATGGGCAGCACATTGAACACATTTTATAAGTGGTCAGAAACTTGTAAATAACTCATGAAAGAATAAAGTTACGTTAAAACCAAGCACACCATTGTTTTTCTTGTGAAATTCCCAATAAGTTTGATGTGTCACATGACCCTCTTCCTATTGAAAAAACAAAAGTTGGATTCAAAATGGCCAACTTCAAAATGGCCGCCATGGTCACCACCCATCTTGAAAAGTTTCCCCCCTCACATATACTAATGTGCCACAAACAGGAAGTTAATATCACCAACCATTCCCATTTTATTAAGGTGTATCCATATAAATGGCCCACCCTGTATATTATATAATATATACACACACACACACACTCAAATCACATTACGGTATGACCACTTTCTAGTTTCTACTAAGTTAACAGCGTGTAACTTATGAAGGAAGTCATTTGTCGTGAGCTGGCTTGGTGGTATAAGGTGTGCGATAGGCTGTCTGCACATATATCCCTCGTTGTTGTCATGGATGAAAGGGATGATTTATCAGAGTAGCAACAAAGGATGACTTTTGGGCCAAGGGTGACAGTTTTTCTGAAACTGTGCAGTTTGTGAACTGTTTGCGTGCTGCTGTAGTGAAAATGTATCATGAGTGGACAAATGGCACCACTGTGAATAAGTGATGTGGAAACTGAAAAGCACTTGGTGCCATTAATGTGAAAGGTGAACGTCGGCTACGAAGGTGCACAAGGGCAGACCGACATGCTACAGTGGAGCAGCTCACCACCAAAATGAACCAGGGGTCTCCCAGATGTGTGTCTGAAACAACAGTTCAGTATAGTCCTCAAAAGCAGACAGATGGTAACTGCACTTCTGTTAACAAAGTTGAATTGGCAGAAAAGGCTTCAATATTTGCAGCAGTATGGGAATTGGATCTCTGCTGATTGGCAAAGGGTTGCCTTCTCCAATGAGTCATGTTTGCTGCTTCATCAAACATGTCAAGCAACAAACATCGGAGAACAAACATCTTGCAACTATTGCTGGAAGAACACAAGCTGGTGGTGGCAGTGTTATGGTCTAGGGAATGTTTAGTGGAATTCTCTGGGCCTACTCATCCATGTGGAAGGCACGCTCAACCAATTTACATATGAATCCATCCTTGCAGATCTCATACACCCATACCTGAAGATTGTCTTCCTTGGGGAAGATGGGATCTTACAGCAAAACAATGCGACACACCACATGGCTAGAAATGTCCAACACTGCTGTCCATGCTACACGCAGCAGTCACTCTGGATATTAGCTGGTGTCATAATAATGTGACTCGACTATGTGTGTGTGTATGATATATATATATATATATATATCTCAGACATTACAAACAATGTTTATTTTTTGTCCAGCACAATACAAGGTTTCGCAGTTAAACCATCACTTGGAGTGAACCTGTAGTACATAAAGCATAACTAAACAATAAAGAAACACCTGCCCATCTGGACGCTAACTATACAGAGACTTCTGTCTCTCACCTATGCCTTCTGCATGTCAGGGGTATCAGGCTTTGCACAGCCACACGGTCAAACAGCCACCATGCTCTGACACTGACGGAGGCTCTGAGGCCTCTATTTATTCACCAATAAAGATCCCAGTAGTCACACCTGGGCTTGCCTAAGGCTGGGGAAAGTGATGACCTGTGTGTGTGTGTGGAGAAGGGGGGGGGGGGCATATCCCACTATCAACTTACATGCCCTTCCATTAGAATCCAGCCCATGAAATCTTAAACAACAGGCCTCAGCAAACTATGTTTTGTAGAGACAGCATAGCTTTCTGGTTTCCATTTTTATCTCACCCAGCTGAGCATTCTGGGTGAGCTCCTTACTAACACACACACACACACACACACATATATATATATATATATATATATATACTACTAGATAGCCCATCCCAGGACAGTGAGTGTAATAGAAAATACATAAACTTAAAAACAGTTCTTGTTCTTGAATCTATATATTTATTATATATATATATATATATATATATATATATATATATATATATATATCCATGCTCACAAAAATTACTTTGTTGAATTAGGAACAATAGTTGTAATGCAAAGGCATCAGCTATTTTGAATACATAAAATACCCAGGACAAATCAATGTAAGGTCCCTTTGCATGTCACCACTCTGGCCTATTTTTCATAGCAGCGATTACAGCCTCCATGTTTACAGGGAATCTGTCACCATAAAAAAATGCAATTTAAGCTGCAGACAGCATGTTATAGAGCAGGAGGAGCTGAGCAGACCTGGATATAGTTTTATGGGTAAAGGTTCAGTATAACATGTAATTTATACATTTATATTCCTGCTCGTTCTGGGCTTTGAAGTTAAGCAGGCGGTCCTATTAGTGACAGCTATCTCTGTATACACAGTTATAGAGGGAAGGCTGTCAAGCACTGATAGGACCGCCTCCTTGACCGAGAATGAGCAGGAATTTAAATGAATGAAATACAAGTTATACTGAATCTTTTATCATAAAACTATATATCAATCTGCTCAGCTCCTCCTGCTCTATAACAGGCTGCCTGCAGCTGATATACCATGTTCAACGTGACAGGTTTCCTTTAAGGGTATGGGTATGATGCCACAAGGTTTGCACACCTGGATTTGGGTATTTTTGCCATTCAGTAATTCGGGGAAATTAAAGTACTAACTGGAATGGGTGGACTGATTTTAATTTAGAATTTTACTTCCACCCAGCTGACAAAAACATCAAGGAAGATGCTCTGTCCCGCTCGTTTGATTCCTTGGACCAGCAAAAGGAACCCCAGTACATTATCAAACCTGCTTGCCTGATTACTTTGGCCAACTACTGGTCAATGACATTCCTCCAGAAAGGACCTTCCTGCCACCTGCCAAAAGGAGATGTATACAAGCCTGGGGGCATGACTCCAAACTGGCTGGTCATCCAGGGATTCGCAAGACTTTAGAACTTTTATCATGCTTCTACTGGGGGCACACACTTCCAAAAGATGTGCATGATTACATGTCTGCCTGCATTGTCTGTGCTCAGAATAAAATCTTCAGAACCAAACAACCCATGCTGTTGTTACCTCTTCCCATTCCCAACGCCGGGTGGCAACAAATTGGCATGGCTTGTGTTTACTGAGCTTCCACCCTCTGCTGGACGTACAGCTATCTGGGTGGTTGTGGACCGGTTCTCCAAGATGGCTCACTTCGTCCTTTTACCTGGATTGCCCTGGGCCACAAAACTTGCTAAATTATTCGTAGAGCACATATTCCGGTTGCATGGACTACCTTTGCACATAGTTTCTGATCGTGGAGTTCAGTTTACCCCTAAGCTGTGGATGGCTATTTGCCAACTACTCGAGATTGAATTACACTTTTCTTTGCGGTATCACCCCCAGACCAATGGGCAGGTAGAGTGGGTCAATCAGATATTAGAGAACTATGTCCGGCACTTTGTCTCTGCCCAACATGACAACTGGGTACAACAGTTTTCCTATAATATCCATTCTTATTCGTTTATGGACAACACCCTCGTACCCCTCTCACTGTTCCCATGTCTTCCTGCTGCAGATTCTTCTTTTAGAGATTTCTTGAAGGTTTGGCGTCAGACCAAACACTTTATTAGCAAGGCTGTGACTCGTATGAAAGTAAATGCTGATAAAAAACGAAGAAGACCTAAGTCTAAAAATATCTGTTTAAAGATCCCTAGTTTCAAATTCACCCCTACGTGAGGTCTGATTAACAATGGGGGTCTAAGCTGAGCTGTGATGAGAATTTTTTTTTTCTTATTTTATATATACACACACGTCACTATATATCCTGCAAAGCATTATTATATTTGGGGTATATAAAATATCAGTTGCCTTTAGATTCATTCCACCAATGTGGCAGTATATTAAAAGCAATAAAAAACATGTGGCTTAATGTCATCAGTATAGATGAAAATTAATAGAACTGTTATAAAGCACTAATAGTAGCAGATAAAGTGTAAATCTTTTATTCTACAGTTTGACGGAAATCAATATTTGTGATGGATACCTCTTGGTTTTAAGACATCATATGTGCAATAAATCTTGTTAAGCTAGAAAAGAACTATAAGTCTTCTAGCCTGAAAACCTATTCTCTGAATTTAAAATAGAACATAAGAAACAAGAACAAAGTGGCTCTTTAAAAAAAAACAAAAAAAACAAAAACACTATAATACATACAATTATGTAAGGATGGTTTTGTTTTCCCATTTTTAAAAACGCAGTGTTGCATAATACATAATACTCTACAGGGTGGGCCATTTATATGGATACACCTTAATAAAATGGTAATGGTTGGTGATATTAACTTCCTGTTTGTGGCACATTAGTATATGTGAGGGGGGAAACTTTTCAAGATGGGTGGTGACCATGGCGGCCATTTTGAAGTCGGCCATTTTGAATCCAACTTTTGTTTTTTCAATGGGAAGAGGGTCATGTGACACATCAAACTTATTGGGAATTTCACAAGAAAAACAATGGTGTGCTTGGTTTTAACGTAACTTTATTCTTTCATTAGTTATTTACAAGTTTCTGACCACTTATAAAATGTGTTCAATGTGCTGCCCATTGTGTTGGATTGTCAATGCAACCCTCTTCTCCCACTCTTCACACACTGATAGCAACACTGCAGGAGAAATGCTAGCACAGGCTTCCAGTATCCGTAGTTTCAGGTGCTGCACATCTCATATCTTCACAGCATAGACAATTGCCTTCAGATGACCCCAAAGATAAAAGTCTAAGGGGGTCAGATCGGGAGACCTTGGGGGCCATTCAACTGGCCCACGACGACCAATCCACTTTCCAGGAAACTGTTACTGGAAGCCTGTGCTAGCATTTCTCCTGTGGTGTTGCTATCAGTGTGTGAAGAGTGGGAGAAGAGGGTTGCATTGACAATCCAACACAATGGGCAGCACATTGAACACATTTTATAAGTGGTCAGAAACTTGTAAATAACTCATGAAAGAATAAAGTTACGTTAAAACCAAGCACACCATTGTTTTCCTTGTGAAATTCCCAATAAGTTTGATGTGTCACATGACCCTCTTCCTATTGAAAAAACAAAAGTTGGATTCAAAATGGCCGACATGGTCACCACCCATCTTGAAAAGTTTACCCCCTCACATATACTAATGTGCCACAAACAGGAAGTTAATATCACCAACCATTCCCATTTTATTAAGGTGCATCCATATAAGTGGCCCACCCTGTAGTTTGCAGTCACAATTTTTAGATTTACTAGAATTACTAATAAAACGAATTTTACTTCAATTACCATAAATAGTTTGTACTTACAGCAAACTCTTTTACACCTCTTAGTGGTGTTTTTGCATAGTTCCATAGTTTTATCACAGACACTTTGGTTGGTTGATCAAAAACAACATAGATTCGATTAACCTAATGAGAAAAAAACCTGCATCAATTAAAAAGATAAAAGCCTTTACATATTGACTAGTTTTTAATTACGGTAAATCTTTACTCTATACTACAGCAGAACCATGTTAGTGAAGTCCTAATTTCAAAAACAGAAAATAACTTATCTCGATATTATATAAAATGACACATTTTTATTTATCTGAGTAGAATGAAGAGGGCTCATCTCTCGTTATTATTATTATTTATTATTAAAGCACCATTCATTCCATAGCGCTGTACATATGAAAAGGGGTATGCATACATAATACAGACAATTGCACTAAGCATAAACAAGTTGTATCTGTTTCTCCAGGCTCAGTGCCGTACATAAATGTGTGGCTGTGCTTGGTATTGCAGCTTAGCCTTCAAGGGCTGAGGTACGGTACCAAGCAGAGCCACACTCATATAATGGTCATTGTGCCTTGAAAAACTCAACAGTTGGACCCAACCTCTGGGATCAATGCTGCTTCATAAAATGAAGGCCAAAGTTTGGGTTTTCGTCTACACAACAAAGCTCCACAAGTTCATGGTGTAGCCTTTCCGTTGCCTTCACAGTAGGTGACTGGGAGCGTTAAAATGCAGGGAAACATGGAGGTGTCACAGGATGTATAAACCCCTTCATTCTAATGATCAGGCATGTACAGTGGTGCTTGAAAGCCTGCGACCCCTTTACAATTCTCTACATTTCTGCACAGAGGCCGTGGCCTCTTCAAATAGCTGGTCCATGGGGTTGCTGGGTCTTGGGTCCCTGCCAATTAATGACCTATTCTGGAGGTAGGTCATCAATATCAAAATCTCACACAACCTTTTTAACTAGTGCACTATTAGCCATGATATTTTGCAAAAAATCCAAACAATTAATGACTAGCTCAGGTGACAATGATTGTATATCACATCATTAGAAAACTCTTCTTGTAATCTGTACATCATCTGTATAATCTACACCCTGCAACTGCTCACCTCTTGGCACACATGAGACACATTAACACCCCCCCCCCCTCTCAAGGAGACTTACCACAGACCTGAGTCTCTGTGGAAAAATTGAAAAAAATAATAAAATAAAATTATAAACTATCTCTGGTGCCATCCTCCCGCAGGGTGACGCCCTAGGCACAGGACCTCAAGTGCCAAACTATAAATAAGACCTTGTCCGTAAGTCTACATATTTTGGAGATATTCCCTAGGCATGTGGAGCTATGGCAATGCTTTACAGACTTCTGTGGGTGCAATATTATGGCATAATATCGTCATACACAATAGTCCTAACGGTTCCTATAAAATAACAGCTTGCTCAGAGAAACATCTAACGTTCATCTCTAATGCTTATCTACCAAACTTTTCCTCTTTTTTTGTACATTTATTAAAATGTATTTGATATTTACGGTTAAATACTGTTTGCACATATATTATAGAAAATATAAAATGTCCCACAGTATATTGTGTGCAAGATTGGAAGGTGCTATGTGCAAACCAAAGATCATGAAATACTTTTTATAGAAACCTGGCCGTTGCGCTGTACTTGGTTCACTTTCAGAATTTGACTTTACTTCCCTTTATCACGTCTCATAAAGGCCTGTCTTATCAGAGTCATAAAAATTGAACTTGCCTCCAATCACAACATTCATTCTCCAACATACTTTGAGAATGCTGTGAGAAATGATACTTTATAATAAATAGTGAAGGATTCTGCTATGATTTTAACACCTTACACTGCTAAATAATTAGGGGGCATGGCCTAATTGTATTCCTATTACTGTTGCAGTGTATCATAGAACATATCAACAGATTTCAAAGTCAGTTCCCTATTGGGACAAATAAAAAGTGTAAAAAAAATTAAGACATTTTAAAATATAAGAAAATATAAAAAAAAAAATCCCCCTTAAAAAATGTTTCATTATGTAAAAAAAAAAAGTTCACATAATTGGTGCCACTGTTCCTGTAATGACCAAACTATAAAAGTAGTGCAATATTTCTGAATGTCATAATAAATGGAAATAAAAAACAGTCCCAGAACTCGTCTACGACTCTCAAAATATGTTGCCAAAAAATGATTTGATCCGCCTTATTAACCCAAAGCTCCAACGAAGGTATGTCTTCTGATGGCCGGAATAAGTAAGTAATAAGCTGCTGCTAGTAGTTGCTTTAAGAGCCTGAAATTCAGGATGTGTACTCGTGAGGGTGTAGATTGAGAAGAGCCAATTCAGGGACCATAGGTATATGAATTCTAGATATTCTACTACAGGAATGAAAGATGTCCGACCACCATTGGTTGATTTTATTGCAAACAACAGGTAATTTTCCTTTAAAAACATAAAGAAAACAATGGTGGAATCACTGTTTTTGCTCCTAACGTTCCCAGAGTTAAAAGTTGATTAGAAGTTGTTTGCATCCAGAATGGTGCCACGGAAAAATACAACTCGTACTACACACACACAAAAAATCCCTGGAAAAATAAAAGTTATGCCTTTTGAAATGTCAAAATAAAAAAACTCCTGACAGACATTCATAAGGACAGCTGTGGTGTTGGAAAAATGAACTTTAAATGCAACGGGCGTTGCATTGGGGGCAGACCACAGGCTGTCGTACTTCAGGCTCAGTGTATAAGCTGCTCCCCTCTGCTGGGGGCGACAACTATGGCGGTCTCCTGGGTGGCCGCATCCTTGAAGGAAACCTGTCACCATGAAAATGCCGTACAATCTGCAGGCAGCATGTTATGGAGCAGGAGGAGCTGAGCAGATTGATATACAGTGGTCCCTTAAGTTACAATATTAATTGGTTCCAGGACGACCATTGTATGTTGAAACCATTGTAAGTTGAGTAATCAGTTACAAAGCCCCAAAATATCATCCAAGATCAGAGAAAATGAAGATTTAAGAACAATAAGCAGATAACTAAGACAGATTAATCAAGTCCTTACATATAACAGTCGGGAATATCTGCTAACTAGCAACTAATACAACTATTTTGCCAGAGAAGTGGTGATTGCTTGGATCTGAGTCTGAGGCATTGTATGTTGAGTCTGGTTTCAACTTATGATGGGTCAGAAAAGACCATTGTATGTTGAAAATATTGTATCCTGAGGCCATTGTATCTTGAGGGACCACTGTATAGTTTTATGGGAAATACTTCAATAAAGCTAGAAATGTATTTATTTAAATTCCCACTCATTCTGGGTTTTGCAGTCCAGGAGGCGGTCCCATCAGTGATTAACATCTTTCCATCTATGACTGTGTATACAGAGAGAGCTGTCAATCACTAATAGGACCACCTCCTGGACTCTAGAGCCCAGAATGAGCAGGAATTTAAATGTATAAATTACTAGCAGGATGACTCGGCTTTGCATGGGTATATTTCATCTATTTTATTTAATGTCTGTGTGTGAGGTTAAAAGATATCCATAGTGTTCTCCATCACAGTGACCTCTACAGCACCCGGCCCCTTTAACAGTGGCTTCCACAGTACCCTGCTCTCTTAACAATGACCTCCAGAGTTCCCCGCTGCCTTAACAGTGACTTCGACAGCAGCTGCCTCTTTAATAGTAGCCTCCACAGTCCCCTGCCCCTTAACAGTTACCTCCACAGTGCCCGCCCCTTTAACAGTGACCTCTACAGCAGCCTGCACCCTTAACAGTAACATCCAAAGCGCTTGCCCCTGTAACAGTGACCTCCACAATGGATGCCTCTTTATTAGTGATCTCCACAGTACCCCATCTCCTGAAGAGTGATTTTCACAATAACCCATCCCTTTAACAGTGACCTCTACAGAGCTCTGTTCCCTTAAGATGTGACCTTCACAACACACCACCCCCTTAAAAGTGACCTCTACAGCACCCCACCCCTTAATACTAACCTCCATAGCGGACCGCACCCTTAACTGTGACCTCCATCGTTCCCTGCCCCCTTAACAGAGACCTCCACAGTTCCCGCCCCTTTAACAGTTACCGCCACAGTACCCCGCTCCCTTAACAGTGACCCCCCACAGCAACTGCCCCTTTAATAGTGACCTCCACAGCATCCCACCCCTTTAACAGTGATCTACAATGCGCCCACCCCCTTAACAGTGACCTCCACACAGCCCGTCCCTTTAACAGTGACCTCCACAGCGGCCTGCCCCCTTAACAGTAATATCCACAGCGCCCGTACCTTTAACAGTGACCTCCACAGTGGACGCCCCTTTAACAGTGGCTGCCACAGTAACCTGCTCCCTTAACAGTGACCTCCAGAGCTGCTGCCCCTTTAATAGTGACCTCCACAGTCCCCTAACTCAATAACAGTAACCTCCACAATGCCCGTCCCTTTAACAGTGACCTACACAGTGGCCTTCCCCCTTAGTAGTAACATCCACTAGTGAACGCCCCTTTAACAGTGACCTCCACAGTGGCCACCCCTTTATTAGTGACCTCCACAGTACCCTGTCTCCTTAACAGTGATTTCCACAATAACTCGCCCCTTTAAGAGTGACCTCCACAGAGACCCACGCCTTTGTGACCTCCACAGTACCCCATCTCGTTAACTGCGATTTCTATAATAACCCACCCCCATACCTCCACAGAGCTCCATTCCCTTAAAATGTGACCCCCCTACACCCTGCCCCTTAACAGTGACCTCTATAGCACCCCGCCCCTTAACACTGACTTCAGTAGCAGATCGTCCCCTTAACTGTGACCTCCACTGTTCTCTGCCCCTTTAATAGAGACCACCACAGCACCCGCCCCTTTAAGAGTGACTGCCACAGTACCCCTCTCCCTTAACAGTGACCTCCACAGTACCCCGCTGCCTTAAGAGACCCCCACAGTGGCTGCCCCTTTAATAGGGACCGCAACAGTCCGCTGCCCCATAACAGTGAGCTCCACAGCACCTACCCCTTTAACAGTAACCTCCACAGCGGCCGCCCCTTTATTGGTGACCTCCACATTACCCCATCTCCTTAACAGTGATTTTCACAATAACCCACCCCCTTAACAGTGACCTCTACAGCACCCTGCCCCTTAACACTGACCTCCATAGCAGACCATCCCCTTAACTGTGACCTCCACAGCTGTCTGCCCTCTTAAATTTGACCTCCACAGCACTCCGCTCCCTTAACAGTGTCATTCACAGCGACCTGCCCCTTTAAAGGTGACCTATAGCAGTGAAGAAAAATGGCTAGGTTGTTATGGAAACCTGGTGTGGAACTGTGTGCATGTCGAAACTGAAGGACCTGCGAGCTTCTATTGGCTGATAAGGGTCATGTGACCATGTGCATGGCAGTTGGGATATGAGGAGAAAGACCTGCAGGCTTCTACTGGCTAATGCAGGTTATGTGATGTCATATTAGCATTTTTTGGGAACATCTCAGGAACGGTACGTCCTAAAACATGTCGGTCTAAAACATTCCCGGACACCTGATGTACCTGTGTGCCAAATTTGGTGCAGATCGGTCCAGTCGTTAAGTCGCGCATAAAGAACAGACCGACAGACAGAAACTCATATATATATATCTATCTAGCAGAAGGACCCAGCTTCACATGGGTATATTTCATTTAATGTTTCTGTGTGCCGTTAAAAGATATCAACAGTATCCCCAGTATAACAGTGACCTCTACAGTACCCCGCCACCTTAACAGTGAACTCCACAGTCCCTCACCCCTTAAAACTGCCCCCCCACAGTGCCCCACCACCTTAAAATGGGGCCTCCACAGCAGTCCATCCCCTTAACTTTGACCCTCACAGCAGCCCGCCTCTTTAACAGTGAGTTTCACAGCACCCCACTCCCTTGACATTGACCTCCTGAGGGGCCCGCCTTCTTAACAGTGACCTATACAGCACCCAGCCCCTTAATACTGACCTCCATAGGGAACAGTCCCCTTATCTGTGACCTCCACTGTTCCCTTAACAGAGACCTCTACAGCACCCATCCCTTTAACAGTGACTGCCACAGTACCCCGCTCCCTTAACAGTGACCTCACAGTACCCTGCTGACTTAACAGTGACCTCCACAGCAGCTGCCCCTTTAATAGTGGCCCCTGTCCCTTAACAGTGACCTCCACAGCAGCTGCCCCTTTAACAGTGACCTCTACAGCATTCTGCCCCTTAACACTAACCTCCTCAGGGGCACGCCCCCTTAACAAGGACCTCCACAGCAGCTTCCCCTTTAATAGTGGCCCCTGCCCCCTTAACAGTGATCTCAACAGCCCCCTGCCGCTTTAAGGCTAGGACTACAGGATGACATGTGTTGGGCGTCAATTTTTATAATGATAGTCTACGGCAGGGGTACTCAACTAGTTTTATTAAAGGTCCACATACCTGGGTCTGCAGTCAGGTGAAGGTCCGAGCTGAACGCCAACAGTAAAGATGCCATGCGATCATGTGATACATGCGCGTGGGGCGCTCTGACGTTATAGTGGAGCGCCCCGGGTAAGTCCCAGAATTAGTAATGGCCACATTAGTGCCCCAGTAAGAATAATGCCCCCAGTAAGAATAATGTCCCCATTAGTGCCCCCAGTAAGAGTATTGCCCCCATTAGTGCCCCCCTTCTCTGCTTTTGCAAAAAAATAAAATAAAATTTGCATTCACCTGGCTGCGGTGAACATTCACTGCTGACTGCAAGCTCAGGACCGGTGCTCCAACGTGATGACGTCTTGTAGGTCCTGTCTTGAGCTTCTAGTCAGCAGGGAGTGCTCTCCACAGCGTGAGCAAATGGAGGTGGAGGTACCGTAATTTTATTAATTTTTTTACTAGCACAAGTTGCGGTGGAGGTAACGGCTGTACTAATGGGCGTTCAATGATGGAAGCGCTCATTAGTAAGGGTACTTTCACACTTGCAGAAGGACGGATCCGACAGGCTGCTCACCCTGTCAGATCCATTTTGCCACTACTTCGCCGTGCCGCTGCTCTGTGCCCATCGACTATAATGGGGATGGGGGCAGAGCTACGGCGCAGCACGGTGAGAGGCCGCCAGACTAAAAGTACTACATGTCCGACTTTTTCGTCTGGCGGCCTCACGCCGTGCACTGCCATGCTGCGCCGTAGCTCCACTCCCGTTATAGTCAATGGGGAGTGGCAGTCCGGCGAAATAGCGGCAGGACGGATCTGACAGGGTGAACAGCCTGTCGGATCCGTCCTGCCGCAAGTGTGAAAGGAGCCTAACAGTCCTTACAGGAAAATTCTGGCACCGGCAAGGGAACTAAAATACCAGCCTTGCTGGTGAACTACTGGCCGGGTGGCAACCCAAGCCACAGAACAGACATATGATAGTTTTGTTCCGCATCCAATTTCCATTGTTGGGGGATTGGATGCGGACCCCTTAATTACAATGGGGCCACAAGAGATGCAGACAGCACACTGTGTGCTGTCTGCATCTTTTTCCGCTCCATTGAAACTAAGGGGTCCGCATCCAATGCCCCAATAATGGGAATTGGATGCGGAACAAAACTATCATGGTTTGATGGGGCTTAATCACTTTATTTAATCAGGTTACCTAAAGAAGATGGCCCAGGGGAGATGGGAGCATGACACTGGAGTCAGTGATGTGTTCCCGCCTCTCTGTAGCCCTCTCCACTCCCCCCTTCCTTCCCAAATGTGACATTTATATCATTGGTGGCAGTGGTGATGTCCCTCCCCTCTCCAGCAGCAGGTAAGTGTCCTTTGGAGCTTGAAGCTCCCTTATGTGCTGCCGCTGCTGCAGGGGAGGAGGGACCTGTGAGCGCACTGAGGGAGAAAGCGCTGGTGCCTGCATGTGGAGGGAGCCGTCTCTCACTGCGCCCCTGGGAAGGAGGAAGTGCGCCGGTAAGCTCCGCCTCTTGCACGTACCAGAGTGTGCAGGAGGAGGAGCGCTATATGTGGAGGGAGCCGGCCTGTCTCACTGCGCTCTGGGACAGGAGGAAGTGCGCCGGTAAGCTCCGCCTCTTGCACGTACCAGAGTGTGCAGGAGGAGGAGCGCTATATGTGGAGGGAGCCGGCCTGTCTCACTGCGCTCTGGGACAGGAGGAAGTGCGCCGGTAAGCTCCGCCTCTTGCACGTACCAGAGTGTGCAGGAGGAGGAGCGCTATATGTGGAGGGAGCCGGCCTGTCTCACTGCGCTCTGGGACAGGAGGAAGTGCGTCGGTAAGCTCCTCCTCCTGCACGGCACAGTATGCAGGAGATAGTGATGGGAAGTTCGGATCTTTTAGGTGAATCGGTTCATTTGAATCAGCTCATTCGGATCAGAATCGGATCTTCGGTTCACTTGGCGAGTCAGACTGCTGAGCTGACTCGCAAGTGAACTGAAGACTCTAGGTGCCGGTGCGCATGCGCAGCTGCTGACTCAGTCAGTGACACTGCAGTGAGTCGGCTCTTCAGCTCTCTGAAGTTGAACTCGTCTCTGATTAGTATTGAGTGAGTCAGGACTCAGGAAGAGTGATTTTTTTATAGTAAAGGGAAGCTGAGGCTGACGTTGGACAGGCGGACAGGAGGAAGCTGTCACTGTGGTGTGCAATGTGAATTGTTGTCTGTTGTGCATTGTTCCCCACAGTGACAACAGTCTGACACTGACAGTAGTACAACCAACCAAGTGAAGTGAGATGTGAATGCACAGGGAAAACTATGTGCTGAACTGTGTCATCTGTCCCTTCTCTTATCTCTCTGCTCCTTATCACTGCTGCAACAAGAGCCGACAGCCTCAGTGTAACCTGTTCTACAGTCTGACTCACAGCCTCAGTGTAACCTGTTCTACAGTCTGACTCACGGCCTCAGTGTAACCTGTTCTACAGTCTGACGACTCACGGCTCTTTTAACTCAATGAATGGAATGAGTCACTGACTGAGTCGGATCTTTAGGTTCTTTTGACTCATTCCATTCATTTAGACTCCCTGACCCTGTACTACTCCGAGGACTCGAGTCAGAGCTGCTACTGTGCTGTGCTGGCCTCGCCCCCTCAGCTCTGGTCGGTGATTGGTTGGTGGGCGGGGAGGGGCTGGCAGAAGCAGCTCTTCCACTCTAAGATCATATTACTGACTCCTCCCAGTCCCTCCCTCAGGCTCCTGACCTGCTGCCAGCGTGAGGTGAGCTGAGCGTCTCTGTCAGCAGTGTCTGTGTGCTGGGACTGAGCTGAGCCGGTTCAAACGGATCGATTGGAGGAGCGCTCTGAAGGATGGCCGGGGTCCGGACAACTGGCGGCCGCGGTCCGTATTTGGACCGCGGTCCGCCAGTTGAGTACCCCTGGTACGGTGTCGCACTGCGACTGCGACACGACAGTCGCAAAAAATCCATCCAAGAAGGATTTTTCTGTCGCATTGCAGCATGTCACAGTGCAACACCATAGACCAGGGGTACTCAACTGGCGGACCGCGGTCCAAATACGGACCGCGGCCGCCAGTTGTCCGGACCCCGGCCATCCTTCAGAGCGCTCCTCCTCTCCTGCACACTGTACCGTGCAGGAGGAGGAGCTTACCGGCGCACTTCCACCTGTCCCACAGCGCAGTGAGACAGGGCTTCCTCCACATGTAGCGCTCCTCCTCCTGCACACTCTGGCAGCTCTGCTCAATACAGCGGCGGGCACAGGAGGAGTCTCTCCCTCCCCCCTGTGCTGCTGCTGTCCCCGCCGCTGCCAATAAGAAGAGGCAGGAGGAGGAGGGGAGGGGCTGTGGTCACTGCGCCACCAATGATGAAAACCGACCTGTAATACAAATACAGGAGGCGGGTGCTGGAATCAAATAGCCGGCACCCGACCTCTGTGACAGGGAGCTGCGATCAGCTGCAGTTGAGTTAACCCTTCAGGTGCGGTACCTGAGGGGTTAATTGTAGCTGATCGCAGCCCCCTGTCACAAAGGTCGGGTGCCGGCTATTTGATTCCAGCACCCGCCTCCTGTATTTGTATAAGAAACGTTGGTGGCACAGTGCGCCCCCCCCCCCCCAAACCCCAGTATAAGAAACATTGGTGGCGCAGTGCGCCCCCCCCCCTAGTATAAGAAACATTGGTGCGCAGTGCGCCCCCCCCCCCAACACCCCAGTATAAGAAACATTGGTGGCGCAGTGCGCCCCCCCCCCCTAGTATAAGAAACATTGGTGCGCAGTGCGCCCCCCCCCCAACACCCCAGTATAAGAAACATTGGGGGCGCAGTGCGCCCCCCCCCCCCCTAGTATAAGAAACATTGGTGCGCAGTGCGCCCCCCCCCCTCCCCCCCCCTTCCCCATTATAAGAAACATTGGTGGCTCAGTGGGAAGTGCCAATGAGGGTTAAAAATAATAAAAGAAAATTAACTCACCTCCCTCCAGTTGATCGCTTAACTGCCGGTCTCCTGTTCTTACTTCTTTCTTCAGGACCTGTGGTGACGTCACTGAGCTCATCACATGGCCCATTACCATGGTGAAGGATCATGTGATGAGCTCAGTGATGTCACCACAGGTCCTGAAGAAAGAAGTAAGAACTGGAGACCGGCAGCTAATCGATCAACTGGAGGAGGTGAGTAAATTATTTTTAACCCTCATTGGCACTGCCCACTGCGCCACCAATGTTTATTATATTGGGGGGCGCACTGCGCCACCAATGTTTATTATTTTGAGGGGGGCGCACTGCGCCACCAATGTTTATTATGTTGGGGGGCACACTGCGCCACCAATGTTTATTATATTGGGGGGCACACTGCGCCACCAATGTTTATTATATTGGGGGGCACACTGCGCCACCAATGTTTATTATGTTGGGGGGCACACTGCGCCACCAATGTTTATTATATTGAGGGGGGCGCACTGCGCCACCAATGTTTATTATATTGGGGGGGCACACTGCGCCACCAATGTTTATTATATTGGGGGGCACACTGCGCCACCAATGTTTATTATGTTGGGGGGCACACTGCGCCACCAATGTTTATTATATTGGGGGGCACACTGCGCCACAATGTTTATTATGTTGGGGGGCACACTGCGCCACCAAGGTTTATTATGTTGGGGGGCACACTGCGCCACCAATGTTTATTATATTGAGGGGGGCGCACTGCGCCACCAATGTTTATTATATTGGGGGGTCACACTGCGCCACCAATGTTTATTATATTGGGGGCACACTGCGCCACAATGTTAATTATATTGGGGGGCACACTGCGCCACAATGTTTATTATATTGAGGGGGGGCGCACTGCGCCACCAATGTTTATTATACTGGGGTGATGGGGGGGCGCACTGCGCCACTAATGTTTTATTATTTGAGGGGGGCGCAGTGCGCCACCAATGTTTATTATTTTGAGGGGGGGCGCACTGCGCCACCAATGTTTATTATTTTGAGGGGGGCGCACTGCGCCACCAATGTTTATTATTTTGAGGGGGGCGCACTGCGCCACCAATGTTTATTATTTTGAGGGGGGGGCGCACTGCGCCACCAATGTTTATTATTTTGAGGGGGGGCGCACTGCGCCACCAATGTTTATTATACTGAGGGGGCCGCCAGACGAAAAAGTCGGACATGTAGTACTTTTAGTCTGGCAGCATCTCACCGTGCTGCGCCGTAACTCTGCCCCCATCCCCATTATAGTCGATGGGCACAGAGCAGCGGCACGGCGAAGTAGTGGCAAGATGGATCTGACAGGGTGAGCAGCCTGTCGGATCCGTCCTGCTGCAAGTGTGAAAGTACCCTTACTAATGAGCGCTTCCATCATGGAACGCCCATTAGTACAGCCTTTACCTCCACCGCTACTTGTGCTAGTAAAAAAATATATATATTACGGCAGTGTTTCCCAACCATTGTGCCTCCAGCTGTTGCAAAACTACAACTCCCAGAATGCCTGGACAGCCTTTGGCTGTGCGGGCATGCTGGGAGTTGTAGTTTTGCAACAGCTGGAGGCACACTGGTTGGGAAACACTGTATTACGGTACCTCCACCTCCATTTGCTCACGCTGTGGAGAACACTCCCTGCTGACTAGAAGCTCAGGACAGGACCTACAAGACGCCATCACGTTGGAGCACCGGTCCTGAGCGTGTAGTCAGCAGCGAATGTTCACCGCAGCCAGGTGAATGCAAATATTTTTATTTTTTTTGCAAAAGCAGAGAGGGGGGGCACTAATGGGGGCAATACTCTTACTGGGGGCACTAATGTGGCCATTACTAATTCTGGACTACCCGGGGCGCTCCACTATAACGTCAGAGCGCCCCACGCGCATGTATCACATGATCGCATGGCATCTTTACTGTTGGCGTTCAGCTCGGACCTTCACTGACTGCAGACCCTGGTATGTGGACCTTTAATAAAACTAGTTGAGTACCCCTGCCATAGACTATCATTATAAAAAATGTTGTGCGACATCAATGTCGCGCAAACACATGTAGCAATGTAGTTGTGCCCTATGTGGCGTGTGACTTAATGTCGCGCGACACATGTCGTTGTGTAGCCCTAGCCTAAAGCTGACCTACAGCAGTGAAAAAAATGGCTGGGTTGTTATGGAAACCTGGAGTAAAACTGTTGTGTATGTGGATACTAAGGGCCTGCGAGCTTCTACTGGCTTTTAAGAGACATGTGACCGTGTGTATGGCAGTTGGGATATGAGTGAAAGAATTGCAGGCTTCTGTTGGCTAATGCAGGTCATTTATGGGAATATCTCAGGAACGGTACGTCCTAGAGACCTGAGATGTACTGTGTGCCAAATTTGGTGAAGATCGGTCCAGTCGTTTGATCAAGCATAAAGAACAGACAGACAGGCAGACGCACAGACAGACAAACTCATTGTCACGGATAAGAGTGAGGGAAACCCTCATCCATGCGATGTTATGGAATAGGGTAGCTGCTAGGTCAGGACCACAGGATCAGGGAGCAGGTCACCTCCTATCGCGTCCTAATACTGACCCTGACTCCTAACTGTATGAGCTAACCCAGATGGTAGGAGGGCTCATACTCTGAACCTAGGGTCCTACTATCCCTCAGGAAAAATAGACACTGAGGAACAGGAGTCTCACTGGCCAAGCTGCAAGGAAAGGGGAAACATATACAGACATATGGATATGGCAGGTGAACTACACCAGTTCCAAACCTACCTGCCACAGCTTCGCTGACTGGAACCCATGCACCAGTACTGCTGTCCACACAAACACTAAGGACACAGCACACCACAAAACACACAGGTAACCAGGACATCCATAGCTGTAATAAACATAGAAAGGATAACAACATCAACTTAACATCATGCATAACTTTTATGACCACAAGGGTGGCCCTCACTGTAAGATTGGTATAAGGATACCAGGAGGATGACTCCAGCATACATGGCAGGAGCACCCCTCAGACTTCTGGCATCCAGCAGGAGCTAAATAGCCCAAGCAGCCACACCCACACACCAGAAAAGGAGTTAACCCTTTCATCACCAGAGAAGGTAAGTGTCACTTAAGGAGAAGTGTACACAGAACAAACTCCCTAACACCAAACATAGAAAGTGAACACTTAAAATCACACGTTTGCAAGAGGCAACCGCATGCCGTGACAGTGAGCCGCTAGCCACCAGCTCCAGCTGCTACACTGCCAACAACCATATGTTGCCAACGGCAACCACACGTAAGGCGACAAACCCAGAGCCCTCACCTGTGGTTGACAACATAGAACAAACCGCTGACAACTGCATGCGACCAAAGAGAGTCACGACCCTAACCATGGTCGTGACACTCATTTTTATATATATAAGAGACAAGTTTATAATAAATCTTTCTCCATAAAACTATATATCAATCTGCTCAGCTCCTCCTGCTTTATAACAATCCTGCTTACAATGCATTTTCATGGTGAGAGGTTTCCTTAAAGGGGTTAATAGAGACGGATTTTAGTAACACCAATGCTTTGAGCTAAACATAATGCCTCCTTACATTGGATGTAACTTACCAAACCAGGGAGCATTGGAGAGAGCCATGCGTGCCTACCATCACTGGTGTCATTCACATTGTCAATGAGTTTGTCCGGTGTTCTCACGTCTCCACACACATCTTCTAGAACATTGATACTTTCTGGAAATGCAGCAATATCTAACAAACAGTTAAAGAAACACAGCAGAATTTGTGCAGCTACATATGAAAGAAGAATCTTCAAAAGATGAAACAATACGGTACTCAACATAAAATCCTTTCTTTATTCATAAATCCATAAAATACATAAGCTTTGAAGTGCAAGATGCCAAAATGAGGCGACGGCCGTTTCCCCACTGACTGCGCTTCCACAGGCCTCCACATATGAAGCTGGGTGGGGTCTTAATTATATACACCTTCCTCTGACATCACTTCATTCATTAAAAAGTGAACATATATAATACATAAAAATAGCACGATATTCACACGAGCACAATTATTATACCTTACAAGAATACGCTGAGGTCGTTCTTCTCATTTAATCCTACTGTTCCCACTGCATTACCTTTAATAATCCAGCTTCCCTCTGGAGTAGAATTCTCTGTCGATCTCCTCCTCTTCTGGGAGTATTAACACTTTCTATGCCGGAAAACTTCAACACTATGGATCTCTGCTATGCACCTGATGCGCTCAGTCAGGTGTGGGGAGCCTCTGCTTGTCTTTACTGAATTGAAATGTTCCCCGACTTTGTCAAAAAGGCACCTAATTGTCTTTCCTATCTAAAGGTGGCCACAAGGACAACTAGAACTTACAGTACACATATTGTGTGAAAATGGTTGCACCTCTTATGCTCTATACCTCCTATCATGAACAACCGCGTCTGCATAATGTACTTACAGAAGGTACAGAGCCGCACTTGTAATTAGAATGGATGACGCAAGACAGTCTTTTTTAAAATATAGAAGTCCCTCTTAGTTTGTTTCTAATGGTAAACATTCCTCCTGAACGCTATCAAGGGTTTTTGAGCAGAGTATTTCTCTAGAGCCGCATCATGCTTCAATATGTCGATTTTTAATAAGCTCTGCGTATAAGGTCCGCTGCAGTGCTGTATTTAAATAAAACACAAACCTATAGTTTTCTCTTTATTTTTTCCTTTAACCAAAAAGTAGATCTCCTGTTTTATTTTACTGGCCCTGTCTTAGCTTTATCCAGTTCTTTCCTATAGTACCCTCTTTGCAATAACCGTACCTTTATTCTTGATCTTGATCTAAAAAAATCAGTATCTTGACTATTTAGTCTGCATAGTCTAATGAACTGGCCATAGGGGACTGCTGGTTTTACACTTGGAGGGTGAACGCTTTTATAATGCAATAGTGAGCTCGTGGCATTGGTTTTCTATAGCCCTTTGTTATTACAGGACCGTCTTCCATAGAAGCCAGGACATCTAGAAATTCATACTCTTATCTCCAGTCTTAGATGTAAATTCTTATTCATCTCGTTTCCTTTGTTTAGATAGTCCAGGAAGTTATCAAATTGTTCTTATGACCCAGACCAAACAATAAACATTTCATCGTTATACCTCAAAAACATTTTACAGTATGTACTTGATAAATGGATTGTATCTATCTTCAAAAACAGCCAGTGGCGTCTCTAGCTTTCAAATTTTGGGGGGGCACACTAGGGCCAGGACAAAAGTAGGGGGGGCAGCTATAACAACGATACATTTACACAAGTACGCTTAGAAATGCTGCGATACTTTACCCAATACCTAAAACCGCAACAGGGAAGAAAAGTCTTGCTGTCTGTGGTTTAAGAAAACCCCTCAGATTTCAACATGTCCTAGCTGCCTGTGGATGACACTTTTATAGAGAGGGGGATCTGTGGATGACACTGCTATGGGGGGGATCTGTGGATGCCACATACGTATATAGCATCTTATGCTATATGTGTCATCCACAGATCCACCCCATGACAGTGTCATCCCCATTTCCCCCTCCATAATAGTGTCATCCACAGATCTCCCTGTTAGAGTCTGATCTGATGTGTAATGGAAAATATTTTTTTTCTTATTGTCCTCCTCTAAAACCTAGGTGCGTCTTATGAGCCGGTGCGTCTTATAGGGCGAAACATACGGTACATGTTTATGTCCATACACACACACTGCTGGACTACCCCAATAGATAGATACACTGCAGTACATATCTATACATATGTGTGTGTGTGTTATATATATATATATATATATATATATTGCAAAAGTATTCACTCCCTCCTTGACTTTATTCGTATTTTGGTGCCTCACAACCTGGAATTAACATGTATTGTTTGAGGATTTGCATGATTTAATTTACAGAATATGCCCACAGATGTTTTTTTTTTTTATTGTGAAGCAAACAACAAATAGGACAAAATAACAGAAAAAGTTAATCTGCATAACTATCCCCCCTAAAGTCAATACTTTAGAGCCACCTTTTGCGGCAATCACAGATCAAGGTCGCTTTGGATAAGTCTCTATGAGCTTGCCACATCTTACCCCTGGGATTTTTGCCCATTCCTCCTTGAAAAACTGCTCCAGCATCTTCAAGTTGGATGGTTTGCACATGTTAACAGCAATCTAAGTCTGACCAAAGATTTTCTATTGGATTGAGATTTGGGCTTTGACTAGGCCATTCCAACACATTTACATGTTTCCCCTTAAACCACTCAAGTGTTGCTTTAGCAGTGTGTTTAGGGCAATTGTCCTGCTGGAAGGTGAACCTCCGTCCTAGCCTCAAATCACACACAGAGTGGTACAGGTTTTACTCAAGAATATCCCTGTATTTAGCAACATCCATCTTTCCCTCAACTCTGACCAGTTTCCCAGTCCCGACTGCTGAAAAACATCCCCACAGCATGATGCTGCCACCACCATGTTTCACTGTGGAGATGGTATTCTTTGGGTGATGTAGTGTGTTGGGTTTGAGCCAGACATGGCATTTTCTTTGATGGCCGAAAAGTTCAATTTTAGTTCCATCAGACCAGAGCACCTTTCTCCATACATTTTGGGAGTCTCCCACATGCCTTTTCGCAAATTCACAATGTGCCTTTTAGTTTTTAGCTGAAACTAATGGCTTTCTTCTGGCCACTGCCATAAAGCCCCAACTCTATGGAGCGTACGGCTTATTGTTATCATATGTACAGATACTCCAGGCTCTGCTGTGGAAACTCTGCAGCTCCTCCAGGGTTACTTAGGTCTCTGTGCTGCCTCTCTGATTAATCCCCTCCTTTCCCGCTCCATGAGTTTTGGTGGGCGGCTGTCTCTTGGCAAGTTTGCTGTTGTGCCATGTTCTTTCCATTTAGTTATTGATAGTTATGATGGTGCTCCTTGGATCATCAAAGATTTGGATATTTTTTTTTTATAACCCTAACCCTGATTTGTACTTCTCAACAACATTGTCCCTTACTTGTTTGGAGAGTTCCTTGGTCTTCATGGCAGTGTTTTGCTTAGGTGTTGCAGCCTTTAGGGCCTTTCATAAAAGGTGTGCATATGTAATGACAGATCATGGGACACTTAGATTGCACACAGTTGGACTCATTTCACTAATTATGTGACTTCTTAAGGTAATTGGATGCACCATGGCTTTTTATGGCTTCCTAACAAAGGGGGTGAATACATACGCACATGCCAATTTTCTGTTTTCTATTTCTAAACAATAGTTTTATTTATATATTTTTCTCATTTCACTTCACCAACTTGGACTATTGTGTTCTGATCCAATCACATAAAATTCAGATTAACAAAACATTGAACTTAAGGCTGTAATGCAACAAAAATACGAAAAAAGTCAGGGGGGGAATTACTTTTGCAAGTCACTGTATCTATTACTAGTGGTAGTCCTGCAATACAGATGGTAAGGACATGGCACACAGAGGGACCAGGCTGGGGGACTGACTGTTGAAGTAGCAGGAGGTAGTGTCAGCATACCTGATAACAGCTGGAAGGGCAATGTCTCCATGTCTGGAGAACAGGAAATCAAGTCGGGAGGGAAGGCTGTCATGGCTGGCACACATCACATGGACAGCTATAGGCTCCGAGCTAGATTTCTGTCTTATTGGTAGAGGCTGCAGCTCTGTCAGCGCACTGTGTGATTTGTTCGGCTGAGGCTCTCACACGTCACACGCCAGAGCAGTCATTACCATACACATTGTATGATAATGACAGCACACTGAGCACAGCGGGGTCAGTGCCTGTAATGTGTATTACAGGCGGTAACACATAATGCTCGCCTCTGCTTTTATTATCAGGCACAGTGTATGATAATGACTGAGAGCAGGAGGGTCGACGGCCAGCGATGTGTACTGGAGGGGGCTGCTGAAGACCGGGATCTGCTGGCCCCTGGCTAGTAAAAGGCAATCAGCCGAGCGGGAGTTTCCCCGGAAAGGTGCATTGCCCATCGCCCCTGTCCTGGACTATCAAAACAAAGGTAATGAGATGAATATAAAATTTACATGGAAGTTTGGGATAGGGTATTGAATTTCTAGATGTCCTGGTTTCTGTGGAAGACGGTCATGTAATAAGGCTACTTAACCCAATGCCACAACTCACTATTGCACAATCTAAAAGCTTTCACGCCCAAATGTAAAATCTGCAGTCCCTGATTTTTTTAGATCAAGCTCAAGAACTGAAAGTATGGTTATTGCAAAGAGGGCAAGAGGGTACCTTAGTAAAGAACTGGATAAAGCTATAGACAGGGCCAGTAAAATAAACAGAGATCTACTTTTTGGTCAAAGGAAAAAAACTATAGGTTTGTGTTTTCTTTTAAATAAAGCCCTGCAGCGGACATTATACGCAAAGCTTATTTAAAAACTGGAACATATTGAAGCATAATGCGGCTCTAGAAATTCACTGCTCAAAATCCCTTGAAAGAAACATAGAATGTGTTGGCAGATAAGAACCATTTGGCCCATCTAGTCTGCCCAATATCTGAATACTATGAATAGCCTTGGCCCCTATCTTATATGAAGGATGGCCTTATGCCTATCCCATGCATGCTTAAATCCTCCACTGTATTTGCAGCTACCACTTCTGCCAGGAAGGCTATTCCATGCATCCACTACTCTCTCAGTAAAGTAATACTTCCTGATATTACTTTTAAACCTTTGCCCCTCTAATTTAAAACTATGTCCTCTTGTAGCAGTTTTTCTTCTTTTAAATATTCTCTCCTCTTTTACCTTGTTGATTCCCTTTATGTATTTAAAAGTTTCTATCATATCCCCTCTGTCTCGTCTTTCTTCCAAGCTATACATGTTAAGGTCCTTTAATCTTTCCTGGTACGTTTTATCCTGCAATCCATGTACTAGTTTAGTAGCTCTTCTCTGAACTCTCTCCAAAGTATCCATATCCTTCTGGAGATATGGTCTCCAGTACTGAGCACAATACTCCAAATGAGGTCTCACTAGTGCTCTGTAGAGCGGCATGAGCACCTCCCTCTTTCTACTGGTAATTCCTCTCCCTATACACCCAAGCATTCTGCTAGCATTTCCTGCTGCTCTATGACATTGTCTGCCTACCTTTAAGTCTTCTGAAATAATGACCCCTAAATCCCTTTCCTCAGATACTGTGGTTAGGACTGTATCACTGATTTTATATTCTGCTTTTGGGTTTTTACGTCCCAGGTGCATTATCTTGCACTTATCAACATTAAATTTTAGTTGCCATATTTTTGACCATTCCTCTAGTTTTCCTAAGTCCTTTTCCATTTGGTGTATCCCTCCAGGAACATCAACCCTGTTACAAATCTTTGTGTCATCAGAAAAAAGACACACCTTACCATCGAGGCCTTCTGCAAAATATATTTAACAATATGGGTCCCAGAACAGATCCCTGAGGTACCCCACTGGTAACAAGACCATGGTCTGAATATACTCCATTGACTACAACCCTCTGTTGTCTGTCCCTCAGCCACTGTCTAATCCATTCAACAATATGGGAGTCCAAGCCCAAAGACTGCACTTTATTGATAAGTTTTCTATGTGGGACAATATCAAAAGCCTTACTAAAGTCTAGATAAGCGATGTCTACTGCACCTCCTCCATCTATTATTTTAGTCACCCAATCAAAAAAATCAATAAGATTAGTTTGACATGATCTCCCTGAAGTAAACCCATGCTGTTTTTCATCTTTCAATCCATGGGATTTTAGATGTTCCAAAATCCTCTCCTTAAGTATGGTTTCCATTAATTTCCCCACTATTGATGTCAGGCTTACTGGCCTATAGTTGCCCGATTCCTCCCTACTACCTTTTTTGTGAATGGGCAAAACATTTGCTAATTTCCAATCTTCTGGGACGACTCCTGTTGCCAGTGATTGGTTAAATAAATCTGTTAATGGTTTTGCTAGTTCACCGCTGAGCTCTTTTAATAGCTTTGGGTGTATCCCATCAGGCCCCTGTGACTTATTTGTATTAATTTTAGACAGCTGACTTAGAACCTCTTCCTCTGTAAAGACACATGCATCAAAAGATTCATTAGTCTTCTTTCCTAACTGAGGTCCTTCTCCTTCATTTTCCTTTGTAAAAACTGAACAGAAATATTCATTGAGGCAGTCAGCTAGTTCTTTATCTTCTTCCATATACCTTCCTTCTTTTTTTTTAATTTGGCAATTCCTTGTTTTAGTTTCTTTTTTTCATTTATGTATCTGAAGAATGCCTTCTCGCCTTTTTTCCCTGACTGAGCTAATTTCTCTTCTGCCTGTGCTTTGGAAGCTCTTATAACTACTTTGGCCTCTCTCTGCCTAATCTTATAAATTTCCCCGTTTTTTTTTTTTTTTTTTATAATTCCTAAATGCTATCTTTTTGTTTTTAATGATTTTGGCTACTTCTGCTGAGTACCACAGTGGTCTCTTCCTTTTTTTGCTTTTACTGACAAGCCTAATGCAATTTTCTGTTGCCTTCAATAGTGCAACTTTTAAGTAGTCACATTTCTCCTGGACTCCAATGAAACTGTTCCAGTCTGATAGGGACTTGTATACCACTAATCAAATTTTAGAAAAGTCTGTTTTTCTAAAATCTAAAACTTTTGTTTTTGTGTGGTGTGACTCAGTCAATGTACTTATAGTAAACCACACTGACTGGTGATCACTAGATCCCAAGCTTTCCCCTACAGTAATATCAGATACCAAATTCCCATTTGTGAATACTAAATCTAAAATGGCCTCCTTCCGGGTTGGCTCCTCCACTACTTGCTGTAGAGATAATCCCAGTAGGGAATTTAGAATATCTGTACTCCTGGCAGAACTAGCTATTTTGGTTTTCCAGTTTACATCTGGAAGATTGAAGTCTCCCATAATGATAACTTCCCCCTTCAATGTCATTTTAGCTATTTCCTCAACTAGTAGATCATCTAATTCTTTGACTTGGCTAGGTGGTCTATATATCACACCTACACGAGTTACCTTATGATTATCAAGCTGCACGGTAACCCAAACTGACTCTAAATTGTTCTTGCTAACTTGTATCAAATTAGATTTTATGTTATCTTTCACATACAGGGCCACCCCTCCCCCCTTCTTGCCTTCTCTGTCTTTCCTGTATAGAGAGAACCCTGGTATTGATATATCCCAGTCATTACTCCCCTTGAACCACGTCTCAGTAACAGCCACTACATCTATATTCTCAGATGCCATTATAGCCTCAAGTTCATTGATCTTATTCCCTAGACTGCGAGCATTTGTAGACAAGACTCTGAGCTTGTCATTTCTTAACCTTTGTGCTACTGGCCTCTTCTGGCATTGTTGCGGGGGGAAGCTTCTTTCACCTTTGAAACCTCATTGCAAGCCAGATCGTTTGTCCCAAGATGGAGAATAACATCCACTTCCCTTTCCTGCTTTGCTTGCCTAACAATATTAAGGATCCGTCGTCTATCCCTGCTAGCGGTAGCACCAGGGAGACATCTAACAACACCATTCTCCTCAAACTTCACACCTCTTATGATGGAATCGCCCACCAACAGCTGCTTACTATCAATCCTCACCTTCTCCTTTTTGTCTTTGGCTGCAGTCTTACATACTTTAGGCATGGGAGATGATTGTTTTTCACCCACTGTGCTTGAGCCATCCTCCATGTTGCTCTTGCACTCTGAAAGTGCTGCAAATGAATTATGGAGAGCCACAGACTGTGGGACATGCCTTCTATCCACAACTCTCAGTCTACCAGAACCTACAGTAACCCAAGTAGCGTTCAGGAGGAATGTTACCATTAGAAACAAACTAGTCAGAAGTGACTTCTGTATTAAAAAAGACTGTCTTATGTCATCCATTCCAATTATAAGTGCGGCTCTTGTTCCTTCTGTAAGTACAATATGCAGACGCGGTTGTTGACGATAGGAGGTATAGAGCATAAAGTGCAACATTTCATCAATTGCCGCACTAAATATGTAGTGTATGTTCTAGTTGTCCTCGTGACCACCTTTATATAGGAAAGACAATTAGGTGTCTATTTGAGAAAGTCAGGAAAATTTTAATTCAGTAAAGACAAGCAGAGGCTCCTCACCAGGGTTGCCAACCGTCTGTAAATTTACTGACAGTCCACAAAAAGTGGGTGTTTTCCTCTGCCTTCCTTAGCGTCCGGCAGAAAAAAACAGTCTGTTATTCTTTGCCTGTTCACGAGTTCTGCACTGCGCATGCGCACTTGGGCAGTGCAGGAGATAAGAAAGTCGCTGGCCTGGGTCTGTGCTGAGCCAGAAGATCAGAAGTGGAGGACGGGGTCAGGAGGAGGAGCACCACCCACCTGCCACCAATGAAAGCGCAGCTTTATTTCCCACGTGGTCGAACACGTCAGACTGTGCAGCACTGTGGCCAGGTGCGAACTCTGTTCACTGGATTGTGCTGGTCTAGCATGACTGTGACAGGTGAGTGAGATGTATGAGTCATCCCAGAGGGATTGTTTAAACTGCTGGGGGGCACTATAGGGGACTGCTAAGCTGCTGGGGGTGGGGGGGGGGGCACTATAAGGGACTGATAAGCTGCTAGGGGGCACTATAGGGGACTGCTGAGGGGCACTATAGTGGACTGCTAAGCTGTTGGGGGCACTATAGGGGAACGTTTAGGCTACTAGGGACACTAAAGGGGATCATTTCAATTACTAGGGGCACAATACGGGGCATTTAAGCTACTGGGGACCCTATAAGGGCCATTATAATTAGTGGAGGCAATCTGGGAGAGAATTACTGTATATTATAATTTGGAGACCACTGTTACTATAGGGGGCTGTCTATTATGCACTATTATTTCTACAGTATAGTATTTGGAGGTATTGGGCAAAACAACGGGAACTGTATTGGGGGGAGTAGAGGGATAAGGGCTCATTCACATGACAGTATTTATGTGTCCGCATCCATACTTCCATTCCGTGAACCCGCAAAAAAGAGAGAGCATGTCCTATTCTTGTCCACAATTGCAGACAAGAATAGGCATTTCTACCATAGGGCTGGCAAAATGTGGAAGGCACATGGCCGATATCTGTGTTTTGTGGATCTGCAATTTGCAGACTACAAAACACATACAGTCGTCTGAATGAGCCCAAACCCATCCCACTGAGGATGATGGAAATATGAATATGTACCCAAGATGTCTGTGTGCAAACTCTGCAAAGACGAGACGAGAAGATGAGGAAAGAGAACATCTACATCAGAGGAAACATCATTGGATGTAAGAGGTATGTTGTGCTGTATCCTCATGTATGTTTGTTAGTGGTCAGGGCCATTCTCTGCATATTTGGTCTGATTACTTCTGCCGCTGCTTGTTTACAAACTGCAACAGGGACTTGCCGGTATATGGCATGTTACTACTGCAGCCAGTCACCTGTCAGTGGTCTAATGCTGAGGACAGTGACTGGCTGCAGTGGTCACATGTCATACCCTTGCACATCATTAAGCACATCACTGACACTGTACTGGCCAGTTACATCCCAGTCAATCTTTGTTTACATGGCCGCAACAGTGATGCCAGAAAGTCTGCACGTCACATGCATTATCAGACTAGAGCGGCGGACATGTAACAGCTGAGAATTGTGGATTTATTTCCATATGCTGCTGCTATGTTTTATTTTTAACTACTAGACATCCCCTTAAAGTCTGTGGCATTTGTGATTCAAAGGCATTAATGTTTAGGGCATTTTGCGGCGTGGAATGAGTGCATGGTCTCTAAAAAGGGGCAGGGTGTATGTCTGTAAAAATTTGGGGTTGTCCGTGATTTTTGACTCAGTTGTCCAGAAAAATTCAAAGGGAAGGTTGGCAACCCTGCTCCCTACGCCTGACTGAGCACATCAGGTGCATAACAGAGATCCCATAGTGTTGAAGTTTGCCGGCATAGAAAGTGTTAATACTCCCAGAAGAGGAGGAGATCGACAGAGAATTCTACTCCGGAGGGAAGCTGGATTATTAAATGTAATGTAGTGGGAACAGTTGGATTAAATGAGAAGAACGACCTCAGCGTATTCTTGTAAAGTATAATAATTGTGCTCGTGTGAATATCGTGCTATTTTATGTATTATATATGTTCAATTTTTTAATCATATTAAGTGATATCAGAGGAAGGTGTACAGGTGAAACTCTAAAAATTTGAATATCGTGGAAAAATCCATTTATTTCAGTAATGAAAATTAAAAGAAATTGCATTAATGCAGCTTAAAATTAGAATTTTGTGAAAAGGTTCAGTATTCTAGGCTCCAAGTGTCGCACTCTAGTCAGCTAATTAATCCATATCCCCTGAGCAAAGAGTACCTCAAAATTGTGACTTTGGGGTTTCATAAGCTGTAAGCCATAATCATCCAAATTATAACAAATAAAGGCTAGAAATATCTCGCTTTGCATGTAATGAGTCTATCTCATATATTAGTTTCACCTTTTAAGTTGCATTACTGAAATAAATGAACTTTGCACAATATTCAAATTTTTCGAGTTTCACCTGTATATAATTAACCACCTCAGCCCCCCTAGCTTAAACACCCTTAATGACCAGGCCACTTTTTACACTTCTGCACTACACTACTTTCCCGGTTTATTGCTCGGTCATGCAACTTACCACCCAAATAATGAATTTTACCTCCCTTTCTTCTCACTAATAGAGCTTTCATTTGGTGGTATTTCATTGCTGCTGCCATTTTTACTTTTTTTGTTATTAATCGAAATTAACCGATTTTTTTGCAAAAAACTAACAGTTTTCACTTTCAGTTGTAAATTTTTTTTAAAAAAACAACATCCATATATAAATTTTTCTCTAAATTTATTGTTCTACATGTCTTTGATAAAAAAAAAATTTGGGGTAAAAAAAAAATGGTTTGGGTAAAAGCTATAGCGTTTACAAACTATGGTACAAAAATGTGAATTTCCGCTTTTTGAAGCAGCTCTGACTTTCTGAGCACCTGTCATGTTTCCTGGGGTTCTACAATGCCCAGACAGTAGAAAACCCCCACAAATGACCCCATTTCTGAAAGTAGACACCCTAAGGTATTCGCTGATGGGCATAGTGAGTTCATAGAACTTTTTATTTTTTGTCACAAGTTAGCGTAAATGCTGATTTTTTTTTTTCCTTACAAAGTCTCATATTCCACTAACTTGTGACAAAAAATAAAAACTTCCATGAACTCACTATGCCCATCACGAAATACCTTGGGGTGTCTTCTTTCCAAAATGGGGTCACTTGTGGGGTAGTTATACTGCCCTGGAAATTTAGGGGCCCTAATGTGTGGGAAGTAGTTTGAAATCAAAATGTGTAAAAAATTACCTGTGAAATCCTAAAGGTGCTCTTTGGAATGTGGGACCCTTTGCCCACCTAGGCTGCAAAAAAGTGTCACACATCTGGTATCGCCGTACTCAGGAGAAGTTGGGCAATGTGTTTTGGGGTGTCATTTTACATATACCCATGCTGGGTGAGATAAATATCTCGGTCAAATGCCAACTTTGTATAAAAAAATGGGAAAAGTTGTCTTTTGCAGAGATATTTCTCTCACCCAGCATGGGTATATGTAAAATGACACCCCAAAACACATTGCCCAACTTCTCCTGAGTACGACCATACCAGATGTGTGACACTTTTTTTCACATTGGTGGGCAAATGGGCCCACATTCCAAAGAGCACCTTTAGGATTTCACAGGTCATTTTTTACACATTTTGATTTCAAACTACTTCCCACACATTAGGGCCCCTAAATTGCCAAGGCAGTATAAATACCCCAAATGTGACCCCATTTTGGAAAGAAGACACCCCAAGGTATTCAATGAGGGGCATGGCGAGTTTATAGAATTTTTATTTTTTTTGGCACAAGTTAGCGGAAATTGTTTTTTTTTTTTCTCACAAAGTCTCCCTTTCCGCTAACTTGGGACAAAAATGTCAATCTTTCATGGACTCAATATGCCCCTCACGGAATACCTTGGGGTGTCTTCTTTCTGAAATGGGGTCACTTGTGGGGTATTTATACTGCCCTGGCATTTTAGGGGCCCTAAAGCGTGAGAAGAAGTCTGGAATATAAATGTCTAAAAAATTTTACGCATTTGGATTCCGTGAGGGGTATGGTGAGTTCATGTGAGATTTTATTTTTTGACACAAGTTAGTGGAATATGAGACTTTGTAAGAAAAAAAAAAACAATTTCCTCTAACTTGGGCCAAAAAAATGTCTGAATGGAGCCTTACAGGGGGGGGGGATCAATGACAGGGGGGTGATCAGGGGGTCTATATGGGGTGATCACCCCCCTGTCATTGATCACCCCCCTGTAAGGCTCCATTCAGACGTCTGTATGTGTTTTGCGGGTCCGATCCATGTATCCGTAAAAAACATACGGACGTCTGAATGGAGCCTTACAGGGGGGTGATCAATGACAGGGGGGTGATCAGGGAGTCTATATGGGGTGATCAGGGGTTAATAAGTGTCGGGGGGGTGTAGTGTAGTGGTGTTTGGTGCTACTTATTACTGAGCTGCCTGTGTCCTCTGGTGGTCGATCCAAGCAAAAGGGACCACCAGAGGACCAGGTAGAAGGTATATTAGACGCTGTTATCAAAACAGCGTCTAATATACCTGTTAGGGGTTACAAAAATCGCATCTACAGCCTGCCAGCGAACGATCGCCGCTGGCAGGCTGTAGATCCACTCGCTCACCTTCCGATCCTGTGAATGCGCGCGCCTGTGTGCGCGCGTTCACAGGAAATCTCACGTCTCGCGAGATGACGCGTATATGCGTGACTCTGCCTGCAGCTGCCGCCTCCGGAACGCGATCCTGCGTTAGGCGGTCCGGAGGCGGTTAAGACGCACCCAGCTTCATGTGAGGAGGCCTGTGGAAGCGCAGTCAGTGGGAAACGGCCCTCGCCTCCGTTGGGCATCCTTGCACTTCAAAGCTCATGTATTTTATGGATTCATAAATAAAGAAAGGATTTTATGGTGAGTTCTGAATTGTTTCATCTTTTGAAGATTGGACTGTGAAGCATTTGATGCAGAGCACCACTTATCCATTGCTTGCTGTCCCTTCACAAGTTCCATAGAGTTTCATAGTATTGCAGTGATTGGAGCAGAGGAAGGTAGTGCCGATATATATATTTTTTCAAGTATTTGACATATAAAAGAAGAACTTGTTCTCAACAACAGATGCAAGCTAAAGTTTTGGTGGCTTTTCGAGTATTTCTAAGTTATAATAGCCTTTCTGGTAACTTTATCATGATATCATATTCTTCATTTATAAGGAACCTGTCACAAGGAAGTGCACTAGTAAGAATGAACTAGACCGTGAAATTCCCCCCAGTAAACAGACTCCAAAAGAGAGCTAACAACTAAAGCTTGTCATACAAATGATAATAATCTGTTTCTAAAGCGCCAACATATCCGCAGCATTTTACAATACATGGGTAAATGTACAGGTGGCATACCTGTCAGCAGAAGGGCTCTGAATTCATGTCTTCACAGAATAAGGGCTCTGACAAGAGCATCTCATCCAAACACCAAGGTCTTTTAAGATTTTTGCTTCATTCACAAAAATCTCAGCATGATGTGTGACTTAACATGAGTCACTGTGTGCCAAAATTAAGCCAACCAAAAGGTGGTTTAAAGTTAGACAAATGCGTCTAATTTCTAGCCACATATAACAAATTCAACATAAAACATGAGTCACTGAGATAAATTTGGCGGATCTTTAGACTACCTGGTTCAAGGTTATACTATCTAAATCTTAGATCAGGGGTGCACAACCCAGGGCCCGCAGGCCTCCTGCAATCCCTGTCCTGCTGCACGTGATCGCCAGGTGTCTTAGCAGACCTTGAGCATATCTGTCTTGTACAAAGCCCCCACAAAGTGCTGATTTTCGCTGTAATTAGGGCTCCTTTGGATGCAAAATACAAAAAAAGAGTCAGTGTCCCCTACAGATCTTTTGGGGTATATATTATGTGGAAAAAATATATTAATAAATAAGTAAACAAAAATAAATAAATTATAAAAGTGTAATAAAATACATAATTTTTTTTTTTTTTTATTATTATTTATGCAAACCAAAACAGTCGCCTCGTTCATGTGAAAATATACATATTATACTGTATGTCAAAATGACCGACACAAAATAGGGAACACATTTTAATAATTTATTTTGGAGCTATCATTTGGAATGATTTTTTTTTATGTTTTGCACAGCTTTTCCCAAATAAAACTAAAAAAGAAAAAAAATATATTTTAAAGCTCTTTGTATCAAGTAAAAAAAAGTTGCAAAAATTATTAGTTGTCCAACAAATAAAAAGCTACAACTGTTAAACCACCATGTGTGCTAAATCATGAAAAAAATAATGTATACAAAGTTAATACAAGGCACTTACTAATGTATTGTGATTGTCCATATTATGTCTATGTTTCTCATTAAATTTAGTTATCTTATTATTTAACAGGGTACTATTGCTGGACTGCTTGATTTCATTACAATTACTCTGATTTTGTATAACGTTGGTATCATTCTTGCTGGACTTTTTGATTGTCCATATTACCTTCATTGTTGGCTGCATTCATCTTTTTATCACATTATACATTGTTCATTTCCAGGAGTTACAACTGCAATCCAGCAGCAGTGGCCATGCTTACACATTACAGGAAAAAGTAGCAGTCTCTCTGGTGGCATAGACTGTGGTAGTGCACACAGCACATGCGCATCTGCTCCTGTCCCGGCCACTTCGCGTTTGTGCTACAGCAGTGGTTGTAACCCATGGACACAAGCAGTGGATAATGCAATGGAAAAATAAATAAAGTCAGCAAAGGAGACAATATGGACAATCACAATACATTAGTAAGTGCCTTGTATTAATATTGTCTACATGATAAATGACATTTATTGAACTGAGACGACCCCTTTAAGACCTTTTCAGGCCTGATCATTAAATGGTTAACCAATTAGCGCTTTTTCAGTTAGTAAGAGAAAGTTCTTACTGGTTATTGTAGGGCACTGGTCACACAGATATAACTTATAACTGTGGGGCAGGAGGCGGTTCTGGTCAGTGAGCACCACCCTCTGCAGTACAGGTAAGTGCTCATTTATGAATGGGAGGCCTATAAACTATTTTCATGCCAATTACTGGAACAATTGTTCATAGGCATGCTCATACCTGTAACTGACCTGTATAATCATTCCACCAAGTGATTGCTCGTCTATTGGCTGATTACCATCTATTATTAGAATAAGGCTACTTTCACACTAGCGTTTTACTGGATCCGGCAGGGTTCAGCAAAAACGCTTGCGTTACTGATAATACAACCATCTGCATCCGTTATGAATCGATCCGGTTGTATTATCTTTAACATTGTCAAGACAGATCCGAAATGAACTCATTGAAAGTCAATAGAGGACGGATCCATTTTCTATTGTGGAAGATTGTGTCAGAGAAAACGGATGGAACGCAAACTACAACCTGTTGCGGTTTGCTCTCCGGTATGGGAACGCAACTAAATGGAACGGAATGCATTTTGGAGCGTTCTGTTCAGTTCAGTTTTGACCCATTGACAATGAATGGGGACAAAACAGAAGCGTTTTTTACCGGTATTGAGCCCCTATGATGGATCTCAATACCGAAAAACTAAAACGCTAGTGTGAAAGTAGCCTAAAAGATACACAATTATCGGCAGCACATCTCAGTGTAATCAATTAGGTCCTGCCGATAATCAACAGAATGAGGGAGGAATGACTGCACATGCGGATGTCAGGTCTTTAAACATGGCCATAGCCAGTGGGTGCCTACTGTTTTACACAGTGAATTTGCCATATATTGCAATAGTAAACTAATGAAGTCAATGGTGTAAGTGATCCAATGATAGCATTAAGTTAAAAAAGTTTTTTTTTTTTAAATAAAGCTATACATCTAAAAAAAAATTAATCGCCCACCTTTTCACAAACTAAATTAATAAAAAAAAAAAACATCATTGGTATTGGCGTATCCGAAAATGTCAGAGTTATTAAAATATAAAATTAGTTATCGTATTTTTCGCACCAATAGTGTGAGGAAAATTGCACTGCATTTTATGGAGTGAATACAAGTGAACGCTTCCTAGTATACAGCAGGATTGGGGAGTGGTGCATATAGCACTCCTGGAGCTGGCTGTACTCACCGCTCTCTGGTCTTCTCCCAGCGCTGTGCTGCACTGTTCTGACTGCATACAGTGTCAGTGTCAAAAGCTAGTGCGTGCACTATGACCTGATGCTGTGCAATGTCAGCGAGGAGCCCGGGGAAGACCAGGGAGCGGTGAGTGCAGGAAGAGACACTGCATCTGCAGAATGGTGGCGCCGACTGGAGTTAAGTTTATTTATTTTACATCTGAAAAGGAGTGGTGCATATAGCACTCCTGGAGCTGGCTGTACTCACCGCTCTCTGGTCTTCTCCCAGCGCTGTGCTGCACTGTTCTGACTGCAGCACAGCGCTGGGAGAAGACCAGAGAGCGGTGAGTACAGCCAGCTCCAGGAGTGCTATATGCACCACTCCTTTTCAGATGTAAAATAAATAAACTTAACTCCAGTCGGCGCCACCATTCTGCAGATGCAGTGTCTCTTCCTGCACTCACCGCTCCCTGGTCTTCCCCGGGCTCCTCGCTGACATTGCACAGCATCAGGTCATAGTGCACGCACTAGCTTTTGACACTGACAAAACACTGAGGTCGGAAAATCAATGACAGTATGATCTGAGGTCTGATGAGGAATGGTGGTCTGATTTGAGGTCTGATGGGGAATGCGGGTCTGATTTGGGGGTGTGATGAAGATTGTATCACACCTGTAGGTAGGGACAGATACGGACAGCGAGCCCTGACCTGGAACCCTGCCCACTTTCCCTATCTACTTGCAGTTCAAGCCCTAGGTAGCCAGTCCGCAACTGGTTGACAGTTCCTATGCTACTAAGGTGCAGAGACAGACAAACACCAAGAGACAAAAACAACACACAGTGATAGTCATACTAAAATGGATCAGAACCGGGCGGACAACACAGTATAAAAAAAGAGAGAGAGAGTAGTCAAAAGACAAGCCAAGATCAAATACTAGACAGGATGCACAGTACAAATTAAGTGAGACAGAGAGTGGTCAAAAGACAAGCCAAAGTCAAAAGCACAAACAAATCCAAATGAATCCTAGAACCATGAACCAAGCTGGTGAGCCCAAACAAGACTATCACTGGTATATGGCCAGTAATGGATATAAATAGAGCGCTGAGTTCCAGAATCAGAACCTGATAGGTCATGACGCGGCGCTCCATTAGTTAGAACATTAGCATAGAGGAATAGAGCAGCTGAGCAAACAGCCCACTGCTAATCTCTCTCCTCCAGCACACGCCCGTTGTGGAGAGAAAGAGCATTGCACCCTGTTGCTAAGGATGCGGTTGCGTCAACACGGGAGCGTGGCTTAGCAGTGTGTCTCTCCCGACGCAGTTGCACCGAAGCTGGAGATCTCACTACTAGAGCCCGGAGAGGTAAATTTGTAACAAATTGGAGGTCTGATGAATATTATAAAATATATATTATAACAATATTTTTTCTTATTTTCTTCATCTAAATCCTAGGTGCATCTTATGGTCTGATGCGTGCAGTAATGGGGAAAAAATCTAAATGGCATAAGTGCTGAATTTTGGTCGCTTCACCTCCATACACAGCTCCAGAGCAGAAATATAAAATGTTAGAGATGTCTGCAGTATTGGAGTGGCTTCTTGAGGTGTGCAAACCATCTAAGCGGAGAAGACGGCGATCCTGGAGAGCTAAGTGACCACCGAGTTGTCACACACCCCATTAAGAATTTTTTTCAGCTTTCCTATACATTATATAGAATAGCACATGGTGCAGTTAGAAAGTACTTCTCCTTCGAAAAAAAAAAAAATGCAAAAGCCCTCTCACACGGCTATGTGAACAAAAAAATAATAATTTTTATGTCTTTTGCAAGGCGGGGAGTAAAAAAAAACAAAAATGAAAAACGGCTGTGTTCTTTTGTCCTGGTCAAATGATGATTACACAGGTTCATGACTGTGTGTCCATCACATGACCAGTACAGATTACATTTAATAACCACAGAGATTTTAGAAATTATGAAGAATGCAATAGCTAAAAATATACTCCTATACAGTACATGCCCTGCAGTGATGGACGAACATCGGCCGGGACGATTTGCGAACGCGATCAAATGTTCTGAACCGCAAGTCGCGGCAGGCCCCATTCACTTTAAAGGCAGGCGACACTGAAAAACCTTCAGGTCATTATTGCAGAAGTGCACAAATCGTCCCACAACAACATGGACAGTGACATACCAGAGGGGGATCAATGGCAAAAATTCCCACAAAAAAAATATATTCTAATTAGGAGTCATTTTTATGCGTCTTAAAGGGAAACTGTCAAACATGTCGCCTGCTGGAGCCGATAAAAACTTTATTTTAGGCCACGGGGGTACAGGCCCCAAAAATTAGGCATTCACCTGACAGAAAACATCAAGTGATTATGTGGCTGGAGGTACATTAGACGGTCATTGCATATCAATTTTACTGCAGGCCAGTACAAATAGATGTCAAAATATATATGTTTAAAAGAACAAAAAATATAAAATTGGATTAAAAACATGGCTAACGAAATCCCCCCTCTTGAAAAAACCCCAAATGATAATAGTTGAAATTCGATAACACGTGGTCGCTGTCAACAGGTGTTGAATTCTTCCAAGGTCCCAAACATTAGGCACTCACCGGACAGAAAAGAACAAGTAATTATGTGGCTGGAGGTATATTAGAAGGTCATTCAATATAAATTTTCCTGCAGGCCAGAGTAGTACAGGCCCCAAACATTAGGCATTCACAGGACAGAAAAGAACAATTGATAATGTGGCTGGAGGTACATTAGGCAGTCACCGTATAACAATTTTACTGTTGGCGAGTTAGATTACAGGCACCAAAAATATGCATTCACTGTACATAGAGTTGCAAGAAAAAGTATGTGAACCCTTTGGAATTATATGGATTTCTGCACAAATTGGTCATAAAATGTGATCTGATCTTCATCTAAGTCATAACAATAGACAATCACAGTCTGCTTAAACTAATAACACACAAAAGATTTAGTGTTACCATGTTTTTATTGAACACACCATGTAAACATTCACAGTGCAGGTGGAAAAAGTATGTGAACCCCTAGACTAATGACATCTCCAAGAGCTAATTGGAGTGAGGTGTCAGTCCAATCAATGAGATGAGATTGGAAGTGTTGGTTACAGCTGCCCTGCCCTATAAAAAACACACACCAGTTCTGGGTTTGCTTTTCACAAGAAGCATTGCCTGATGTGAATGATGCCTCGCACAAAAGAGCTCTCAGAAGACCTACGATTAAGAATTGTTGACTTGCATAAAGCTGGAAAGGGTTATAAAAGTATCTCCAAAAGCCTTGCTGTTCATCAGTCCACGGTAAGACAAATAGTCTATAAATGGAGAAAGTTCAGCACTGCTGCTACTCCCCCTAGGAGTGACCGTCCTGTAAAGATGACTGCAAGAGCACAGTGCAGACTGCTCAATGAGGTGAAGAAGAATCCTAGAGTGTCAGCTAAAGACTTACAAAAGTCTCTGGCATATACTAACATCCCTGTTAGCGAATCTACAATACGTAAAACACTAAACAAGAATAGATTTCATGGGAGGAAACCACAGAGGAAGCCACTGCTGTCCAAAAAAAACATTGCTGCACGTTTACAGTTTGCACAAGAGCACCTGAATGTTCCACAGCAGTGCTGGCAAAATATTCTGTGGACAGATGAAACCAAAGTTGAGTTGTTTGGAAGACACACACAACACTATGTGTGGAGAAATAGGCACAGCACACCAATATCAAAACCTCATCCCAACTGTGAAGTATGGTGGTGGGGGCATCATGGTTTGGGGCTGCTTTGCTACGTCAGGGCCTGGACGGATTGCTATCATCGAAGGAAAAATGAATTCCCAAGTTTATCAAGACATTTTGCAGGAGAACTTAAGGCCATCTGTCCACCAGCTGAGGCTCAACAGAAGATGGGTGTTGCAACAGGACAACGACCCAAAGCATAGAAGTAAATCAACAACAGAATGGCTTAAACAGAAGAAAATACGCCTTCTGGAGTGGCCCAGTCAGAGTCCTGACCTCAACCCGATTGAGATGCTGTGGCATGACCTCAAGAAAGCGAGTCACACCAGACATCCCAAGAATATTGCTGAACTGAAACAGTTCTGTAAAGAGGAATGATCAAGAATTACTCCTGACCGTTGTGCACGTCTGATCTGCAACTACAGGAAACGTTTGGTTGAAGTTATTGCTGCCAAAGGAGGTTCAACCAGTTATTAAATCCAAGAGTTCACAAACTTTTTCCACCTGCACTGTGAATGTTTACATGGTGCGTTCAATAAAAACATGGTAAGGCTACTTTCACACCTGCGTTCAGGTGTCCGCTCGTGAGCTCCGTTTGAAGGGGCTCACGAGCGGACCTGAACGCAGCCGTCCGGCCCCAATGCATTCTCAGTGGAGGCGGATCCACTGAGAATGCATCCACCTGCCATCGCTCAGCCTCCGCTCAGTGAGCGGACACCTGAACGCTGCTTGCAGCGTTCGGGTGTCCGCCTGGCCGTGCGGAGGCGAGCGGATCCGTCCAGACTTATAATGGAAGTCAATGGGGACGGATCCGCTTGAAGATGACACCATATGGCTCAATCTTCAAGCGGATCCGTTCCCCATTGACTTTCAATGTAAAGTCTGAACGGATCCGGTCAGGCTACTTTCAGACTTAGAAAATTTTCTAAGTTATAATGCAGACGGATCCGTTCTGAACGGATGCAAACGTCTGCATTATCGGAGCGGATCCGTCTGATGAAACATCAGACGGATCCGCTCCGAACGCTAGTGTGAAAGTAGCCTAACATTTAATTCTTTGTTTGTTATTAGTTTAAGCAGGCTGTGATTGTCTATTGTTATGACTTAGATGAAGATCAGATCACATTTTATGACCAATTTGTGCAGAAATCCATATCATTCCAAAGGGTTCACATACTTTTTCTTGCAACTGTAATTGATCAAGTAATTATGTGGCCGGAGGTATATTAGACAGTCAATGGATATCAATTTTACTGCAGGCCAGTGGACTACAGGCCCCAAAAATTATTCATTCACCGTACAGTAAAGCACAATTGATAATGTGGCAGGAGGTAAATTAGGCGGTCATCGTATAACAATTATACTGTTTGCCAGTTAGATTACAGGCCCCAAAATTATGCACCGTACATAACGCACATCACCGTACATAAATGATCAAGTGATGATGTGGCCGGAGGTATATTAGACAGTCATTGAATATCAATTTTACTGCAGGCCAGTGTATTACAGGCCCCAAACATTAGGCATTTACCGGAAAAAAAAGAACAAGTAATTATGTGGCTAGGCAAGTGCGCTTATCGGTCATGACCCCCCCCCCCCCCCTGCTGCGCTGATTGTTCCATGGCAAATTGTGCCAGCTCTGGCCACAGGTTAAGCCTGCACACCCAGTAGTCCAGGCATTCATCGCTTCTCAGAACTTCCACATCGGCCGTTGACCCGATGTAGTCGGACACCTGTCGGTCTAGGCGCTCCCTGAGGATAGCTCCAGAGGGCAGCTGTTGATGGGTTTGCTGCAAGAATGATCTCAAATCCGAAGTGACCAACACATCTTCAAACCGCCCTCTTCTTGCATGCGCTGTAGGATTGGTACTCGCAACAGTTTCTCTGTGGGTGGAAATTCCTCTGCCAGCACCCACAACAGCAGAATGCAACATCTCTCACAGCAAGGCCTGGAAATGCTGCATTCTAAAAGCCCTCTGTGATGCTGGTAACATGTCCGCCATTTTGTGTTTGTACCGGGGGTCTAAGTACGTTGCCACCCAGTACTGGTCCTTGCCCTTTATGCTTTTTATAGGGGGTCCATCTTCAAACACTGGAGCCTGAAGGCCCCCATTTGCACTAAATTGGAACCGGTGGAGCGGCCAGGCTTCTGCTCATCGCCCAGGAGAATGTCATCCTCGGTCTCCTAACCCCCCATCCACGGACAACACCAGGGATCCCAGAAAAGTTTAAAGCCTGCTCTTCTTGCTCCTCCTCCTCCCCCAGGCACCATCCTCCTCTGACTGCTCTTCTCCTCTTCAGACTCCTGCTGAATTGTCTCAGATGTAGTAGCCCCCCCTGGGAATTCATTCAGCATTGCAACTTCCTCATCTTCCTGCTCCTCGACGGCTCGATCAATGACACGACGCAATGCATGCTCCAGAAAGAAGGCGTAAGGTACGATGTCACTGATGGCACCCTGGCTGCAACTGACTAGTTTGGTGATCTAATCAAATGGCCGCAGAAGTCTGCATGCGTCGCGCATGAGCAGCCAATGGCGCATTGAAAAAAAAACAAGCTCCCCAGAACTTGTCCTGCCGCAGAGTTTGTACAGGTAGTCATTAACGGCACGTTTCTGCTGGAGCAGCCTATCAAGCATATACAAGGTGGAGTTCCAGTGCGTCGGGCAGTCACAAATCAGACGCCTGATGGGCAAGTGGTGTCACCGCTGAACGTCAGCAAGGCGAGCCATGACCGTGTAAGATATTCTAAAATGGCCAGAGATCGCTAGTGTCCGACAGCTAAATAGGTGAAAATGTGGTGGTAGAAACCCTTTAACGAATTTAGTTTAGATAACACGTCTCAAAGCATGTGTGTTAACTGTACTACATCTGTATATGGAAATTATATTATAGGTATATCACACCCCTGCGTTAATCATTTGATTTTGGGGGGCAACTGGTATATCACACCAGTTGAAATTATTTGTTCAAATTGCATTTGTCCCTCTGTATAGCTGTGGTATCTCAGCAGAACCGCACACAACTCCTGCAAATTACAAATGCACTATATAGAAATTATATTATAGGTATATCACACCCCTGCCTCATTCAGTTTTTTTTGGGGGGGCAACTGGTATATTACACCAGTTGCAATTAGTTATTCCAATAGCATTTGTTCCTCTGTGTAGCTGCAGTATTGCAGCAGAACCGCACACAACTGCTGGACAATACAATTGCACTATAATATACTTTCTATGTTAGAAAGTATATTATAAGTATATCACACCCCTCTGTATGTCACACCTATACCAGTCCTTAAATGGACTTTTGTGGCCCTATTAGCTAGCGTTTGGTGTCTCTATACTAGCTAACAGTTTGTCCCTGCTCCACACAGCAACCTCTCCCTACACTGGCAAAAGACTGAATGTAAAATGGCGGCCAGATCAGGTTTATTTATAGGGTAGAGGGTGTGTACATGTTCTGAAACGTCTCAATTGGCGGTCCTGTGCCACCTGATGGATGTGTCATAGGTCAGAGTTCGGCGCTATGCAAAAAAAATATAGCGCATGCGAATATCGCCATTTGTTCGCACGTTTGGTGAATCGTGAACGAGCAAAGTTCGTCGCGAAATGACCGCTGGGTGAACTGCAAGGCCATTTTTAAATGGTTTAGTCTGCATAGTCACAGAGCAAAATTATAAATAATAAACTTTGAAAAGAAGGTGTAAAACACAACATAATACAATGTACTTCGTATTATGCCACTTTCATCACAGCTTTGTATTTTGCCATATTTATAATGTTACGCATTCAAGGCATTGATTCTAAAAGAAACAAAAGATACAGGAACAAAAACACTAATGCTCAGCTGGAAAAAAGCATCTAGAATGCATTTCCTATGACTCAACTGCGGTTGCTGTGACTATGACAAGGCAAGGTCATTGTAGCTATATAATAGGTAGCGAGTGGTAGTAAGCATCTGGGAACATCATTTGTAAAAAACAAGAGAAACTCAACAAAAAAGCTTAGTGTCCTTATGTAAAAGAGCCTTTCAAAAACTATACGCAGAAAGCTGCCATTATAGACATTTTTTAACATTTCTACCGAAGGTGAGTGGTGGCGGAAGTAAAAATGTGATGTTTGTCAGTTATACAGAGGGTTTAGGCCCCTTTCACATGGGCGAGATTTACGCTGAATCCGGACCCATTCATTTCTATGGGGCTGTGCACATGAGCGGTGATTTTCACACATCACTTGTGTGTTGCATGAAAATCGCAGCATGTTCTATATTGTGCGTTTTTCACGCAACGCAAGTGCAGATGCGGTGCGATTTTCACACACGGTTGCTAGGAGACGATCGGGATGGGGACCCAATCTTTATTATTTTCCCCATAACATAGTTATAAGGGAAAATAATAGCATTCTTAATACAGAATGCTTAGTACAATAGGGCTGGAGGGGTTAAAAAATAAAATAAAAAATAATTTAACTCACCTTAATCCACTTGTAGGCGCAGCCAGGCTTCTCTTCTGTCTTAATCTTTGCTGTGCACAGGAAAAGAAACTGTGGTGACGTCACTACGCTCGTCACGTGGTCCGTCACATGATCCATCACCATGGTGATGGATCATGTGATGGACCATGTGATGAGCGCAGTGACGTCATCAAAGGTCCTATTCCTCAAAGAAGACAGAAGAGAAGCCGGGCTGCGTGAACAAGTGGATTAAGGTGAGTTCAATTATTATATATTTATTTTTTTAACCCCTCCATCGCTAATTTACTTAGCATTCTGTATTAAGAATGCTATTATTTTCCCCTATAACCATGTTATAAGGGAAAATAATACAATCTACACAGCATCTAACCCAAACATGCCGATTTTTCTCACGCGCGTGCACAAAGCATTACAATGTTTTGCACTCGCGCGGAAAAATCGTGTATTTTCCCGCGACGCACCCGCATCTTATCCGGCCCAAAAACATGATGCCCGTGTGAAAGAGGCCTTAGAATTCACTATGAGATGTCGTCTTCATTGTTAAAAATTACACAGTACTACCTCCACCTAACATTCCTACTTAAAGGGGTTGTCCCATGACAACTTATCCCCTATCCACAGAAGGGGATACATGTCCGACAGCTGGGGCAGCCCCCATAGAGTCCTCGGCCTCTCTTCAGAATGGGGAACATGGGCCCACGTTCTAGTGATTGGTGCGGCCCCAGCTGCTGCGCTCCGACGATCAGACATTTATTCCAGATTCCTTGGAAGGGGATATGTTGTTGTCTTGGGACAACCCCTTTAAAGGGAACCTGTCATGTTGAACTTGGTGTCTGAGCTGATGCTGCCTGCTCTATAACATCCTGCCTGCAGATGACCGGTTCCCTTTAAGGTGACTGAATATTTAAAGGGCTTGGCAGTTTTTCTCCAGCCTACAGGACCTGTGAAAAGAAACATGCTTACCTGCGCCTTGAGGCTCAATTCTGGTTCCTGCGCAGTCTGCACTGCAATACTGGTCCCCATCTGTCAACATTCACAAGGAGCAGGTCACAGAGTAGCCAATTACTGGCTTTAACATTTTACAGGATGTGTTGACTAACTTTGTCTTTCATTGATCAATTGAAACATGATCAACTTTACTTTGATCATACTTGATTTTAGATCAAAATACATGTTATAGGAGCTGGAGGAGATCCAGTCATCAGACAGCCCGATTTAACGGATTTCACAGCGAACGGGATTCTGCAGACTGCTATGTATTGGAATAGATGCAGGCTGCAGAATGAAAAAGGAAAATTTAAATAAAGTTCAATTACAAAAAAAAATATTTTAGCCATATGTACATGCATTAAATTTAAAAAGGCTCAAGTTGATGCAGTCTTGTCTTCAACGCCTTCTGTCCGATTACCAATCGTACCTCTTCCGCCTGCCCTGAAGTCCACCTGTTTATTGTACTGACCTTGCCTGCCCAGACTTTTGACCTTTTTACTGGATTGAAAAAACTCCGTTTTGTTCTGACCTTGGCTTCTTCACTGACTGTGATTCTCCTTTCTCCTGGTATCATGCACTAGTGTCTCTTAACCTGCCTGTGTCAGCTGTCACTGAACAGAAACTTCTCGAGGAGGTAGCGACCTGGTGGTCCCCCCGCAGTGAAGACTACATGTGTAGGGGTGAAAGCATGAAGACCAGGGCGATAACTTAGCCGCTTAGGAGTAGCCCTAGGCCAAATCTGTTCCGTAACACAGTGGTTCCTCACAAACTGCATTACAGATCAATTGAGGTTTTGTGCCATTTTCATCCTTATTAACAATGTCACTATATAAACATTTCTACGTTCAGTCTTTACATATTAGGTTCTGTTCACACTAGCATCATGGCTTTCATTTTATAAACATTCATAAGGCATATATTCAATCAAGACTGCGTTTTTTCTTTTTAAATAAGACAGTACAGTAAAACAGTGCAAGAAAACGTGATTTACTGGAAAAAGATCACTTATTGGTTGGAATAAGTGATCTCCAAAAAATTTATTTTATACATTATACTACCTCTTGGAAACCCTCTTTAAAATTGTAGTAACGGGCTCAAAAGGCATCTTGTCTGGATATAACATTCAACAATCACTCCAATCAGTTCCCCGTGTATTAGCCATTTTGTAGAAAAGAAATTTCAGAGCTTTGGCTACTTTCACACTAGCGTTTTAGTTTTCTGGTATTGAGATCCGTCATAGGGGCTCAATACCGGAAAAAACGCTTCCGTTTTGTCCCTATTCATTGTCAATGAACAGAACGGAATGCTCCAAAATGCATTCCGTTGTCATGCCGGACAGCAATCTGCAGCATGCTGCGGTTTGCTTTCCGTCAAGGGATGCAGAGCCAGACGGATCCGTCATGACCCACAATGCAAGTCAATGGTGAGTGACAGATCCGATTTCTCTGACACAATAGAAAACTGATCCGTCCCCCGTTGACTTTCAATGGAGTTCATAATGGATCCGTCTTGGCAATGTTAAAGATAATACAACAGGATCCGTTCAATGGATGCAGATGGTTGTAGTATCAGTAACGGAAGCGTTTTTTGCTGAACCCTGCCTGATCCAGTAAAAAAAAGCTAGTGTGAAAGTAGCCTTTAACCAGCACAGTAGAGATTACACTCTGTGACTGGCAGATGACCCCATAACCTCATGTTTCATTGCTCATTGTAAGAGAAGCAGCATGCGGTTCAAAAACCACTGGATTATCCTTGTATGAGTCTAGCTCAGAGTACACACAATCCTTCAGTAATAATCAAATTGTGCAATCTCATAATATATCACAACTATTATAATTAATAGGCCGGCGTGAATTTCCCTCAGAATATAAAAACGTATTTTATTAAGTTATCAGCTCCAAGGGCTAAGAGTGTCAGCCAGCAAGCCATGACTCATCTTTGATTCATTTCTAGGCATTTAAAGGGAATGTATCATGTTAGTTTAATCAACTGAAAGCAAGTCTCTAGAAGAGATAATGCCCCAAATTTATTAAAGTTATAGCGTCTGCACCTTGTCATAAGATGCAGCAAAACCGATGCAGACTGGTGCATTTTCTGCACGATTTGGTGCATCAGGTTTTAGAAAAATCCACTGCACCCAGCCAAGAGGGTCTGGATAGGTGTGTGGCCTAAGATGCGATCATTTGAACCAAAAAAGTTTGGTACAAAATTGAAGCAAAGTAAGCCAACCAACAGGTGGTGTAAAGCTAAAAAAAAAATGGCTAGCCATCACAGATGTATTACCCAGCATATAATTCTGGAGGATTTTCAGACTTGTCTGGTCTAAATTTGTGATGTTCACATTTTAGACAGTATTAGTAAATCTGACCCAAAGTGTTTATTATTTTTTATGTATTTTTTATATTATTAATATCTTCCCAGGGGGCTTCAATACTGGAGGTTTAGACCCCCACCCTCCTTTCTACATGGTCTGTACAGATAGTCCAGCAGGGTGTGTATGCTTTATGGCAGATGCATTTCTAAGGCTGTATTCACACTGCTGGATCTGCTCTACTTCACTATACCACTATGAAAGCCAAACTTACTTAAAATTCTATCAAATTCCAAATGACTACTAGGTTATATGGACTGGGATCGTTTTTATGCGAAATCCTCTTTAATTCAATAATTGATAATAACAGTGGTCAGAGCTATCCTCAGCCACCACTAGAGGGAGTGAACGGTATACATTTTATACGCTAAACTCAATACTGAAACAGTATGCAGTAAACTCCTATTTGTGGTGGCTATAGGAAGCTAGGATGGGAATGTCTGGCCAGTCATAAAAACCAAAAGATCTGATACCTCACTGATCCCCCGGCACTTCCTAATGCTTCCTGGATCCCTGCTGGTCTCTTCACTTCAGCTAGTGATTGGATGAATGGTAATGGTAATGTCGAGAAGGACAAGGAAGTAGAGACCTGCAAGGACCTAGGAAGCGTCAGAATGGGAGATGTGGCGATTGGAGTGTATCTTTTTTAAAATATTTTATTACCATTCTGGCCTTTAAAAAATAAAAATTAAAATATATAAAAGCTAGAGCTCTGTCTCAAATATTTTTTAAATTTTTTTGACAATTAGCTGTTGGGTTTGTGCTGCTCAGGCGAGTACTGTAGCGCCTTCATCTGCCGATGATCATTCATTGGTTACATGGTCTTTCTGCTGCTCAGTCCTATTCAAGTGGAGCAATACCAAACACAGCACTATACAATGTATGACGCTGTGATCAGCATACTATGAAAAGGCTGTCTTCCAAGCACCACAACCTTTTCAAGCAGATGATCGCTGGGAGTGTCGGAACATGGTCCCCCATCGATCTGAGTTTGATCACCTATCCTTAGGATAAGTCATCGATATTTCATTTGAAGATGTAGACATTCTCTTTCTTTATCTTCTCCATTCAGAACAGATCACCATGATGAATTATTTCAGCCATCTCTGGTCTATGCAGAGTTTGACAAACAGACACCTTAGTTTCCTACTTTTCCATCCTCCTCCTCTGAACACATTATCCTGCCACCTCTATGCTTCCCAATACTATACTGCAGAAACAGATAATCACCCTGAAAATACTATTACCACACAGATAGTTCCCCTTTAATAATTATTGACAAAAAATGCCCTAAAAAAATGTGCCCAACAAAAAGGGTCCTCAAAAAATAATTGTGCTAAGCTGATACTGTGCCAGGATGACTCCCAATTTGACAGTCCTCCCAAAAGTCCCACCAATAGTAATAACTCTCTGCCAGAGTGCACTATGTAGTAACAGTGCACCCAATATTAATAATGTCCCTCATTTTGTCCCCAAAAGTAATAGTGCCCCCACAATTAATAATTCCCGAAATAATATGTGCCAATACAAAAAAATGACCCCTTATAATGTTTGCCAGTAAAATAATTGCCCTTTGCAATGTGTGCCAGTACAAAAATGCTCCCTTATGTGTGGCAGTACCAAAATACCCTCTTATATGTGCCCATACAAAAAATGCTCCCTTATAAAGTGTGCCAGTACAAAAAAAAACTTTTAGTGCCCCCTGTACAACAAATGTCCCCATAATGGCCACCTTAGAATGTGTGCCAGTACAAAAATGCTCCCTTATAATGTGTGGCAAGTACAAAAAATGCCCCATTATGTGCCAATACAATTTTTTTTCCCTTATAACGTGTGTCAGTACAAAAACCTACTCCCTTTTAGTGCCCCTAGTAGAACGGATGTCCCTATAGTGGCCCCCTTATAATGTGTGCCAGGACAAAAATGCTCCTATTTACAGCCTCAACGTCCCCATAGTGCTTTCTCTAGTTACAATATAATGACCCCCACCCCATTGTGGCCCAACAGCATGCTGCCAAATAAAACTAATAAACTCAAATACTTACCTCATTCTGCTGTCAGCAATGCAATGCAAGACACCAATTTCTAATCTGTGCCCTGAGCTCTATGCAACCTCTATGCAATATTGCTCAGGTAGCGCAATAATGATGACACCGGCCTCTGATAGGCTACAGGACTAGGACTAAAGCCTATTAGAGGAAACAATGGGCCAGGGAGACATCGCTCCTGTGCCCCGTTGCAGCATTCAACTGTATTGTTGTCCTGAGAATCGCAATGCAATTGAACATGTAGAGATGAGTTTTTCCACAATGGAAGCGCTCCATGCCCATGGTCCTTCCGCTGCCCACCTCTTGCCCCTAGCTGGTGCTGCCTGAGGCAATTGCTTCACCTCAACTCATTAGCGGTGCATCCCTCTTAAGGTATGCTGCACACTTTCCTCCTCAACCTCCCATCTCTTCTTAATTCCTAGCAGCATGGAGATCATACGGGGCTCACCTATGTTATTCCTGCTGCCATCAACTGGCAAAGTAATTATTACAGGCGAGACATTTGCAGTTTTCAGAGACTGATATGTTGCCTCTTTTTTACTACAAGCTCCGCACAGCGCTAGGAATGAGTAAACTGCAGATACAGCAGCCGCTTACTCCTGTTTGGATCTTAGTTTGGCCCCACTGTCATCTGCAGGTTCAGCATCAGGACAACCCTGCAGATCTGGTGGAAGCCCCCTGTGCTTGCTCTGTAGTGGTGGAAGCCCCCTGTGCTTGCTCTGTAGTGGTGGAAGCCCCCTGTGCTTGCGCTGTAGTGGTGGAGCCCACAGTGCCCTCTCTTTAATCCGACCTTGTATGCACTTAAATTAAAAAAAATTTTTTTGTAAATGTAAGTGGACACGGGCAGCTTCAAAGTGCATTCTGGGGAAAAAATGATGCCCTAGAAACATCTGGTACAAATTTGTTGAACTCTAAAGACTCACTGTGACCACGGTCTAAATATGGAAATAAATCCAGAAATGAGATGCAATAAAAATACCTGAATGCAATAGATTTCTTTATATGGAGCAGAGATGAAAATCATCACAATGCGGCTTTTCCCTGCACATAATGCAGTCATAGCGTATATGGGTCTGATGGTTGGTGCAAAATACAGAAATCACAAAAAAAAAAATATTTTGAGCACAAAAATAGCTAAATATGAGGCTTTGAGAAAAAAAAAAACATGAGAAAAAAAATGTTGCTAATTTGTATTGAAACATACAATATTTTACTGCGCTGTCATAGAAAACATACTGAAAATGTCGCCAGACTGAGCCTTTAATCAGGTTTTAACTTATTTTATCTTAAGCTTCTCTATGCATTTCTCAAGAGTTTAAAATGTAAATCCTCTTTTGAACGTTTTGGATAAACAGATCACATTCAATTTTCTCACTACAGTTACTTTAATTCCCAGTAGTTGTCCATATGGTTAAGTCTTTGAAGTAATGCTGCTCTGTGTGGGCTTTCAACCTTAACTCTTTAACTAAAGTAAAATTCAGATCCACAAATATTGTTGGATGGTGCTGACAGAAAAAAATGAATAATACTTTAAAAAGATCTGATCCCCCCCCCCCAACTTTAATTCTTCATATACAGGTAAACACTTTAAAATATCTATATACAGGGCAGATAATTAGGAAGCCCTGGTTTAGAGCTACATAAAATATTATGTCAGAGATGTTCTAAGGCTATGCGGACAATGGTGACTTTTAAAAAAATATATTTTTAATTGCTAAATAATTGCGTAGTATCCTATCCTGTTCTAGCTGCCAAAGAGCTACACAAAACTGAAATAAAAGAAATACATGTGTGAACAGAGTAAGATACTGTATATTTTGCCACAATGTCACTACCGGAATTACTCATTTCAGGTGTATAAAGGCTATGAATACTTTCATTTTTGCATTGATTTAGATGCATTTTTTGGGGCTAAAATCTGTCTTTGTAATAGGATTGTATGGCTTTGGCAGCTTATATGTTTCCACAGTATGAAGAAGCCTGCAGAATGCTGTTGCTGGTTTATGACAAAATGAAAGTTCATTTCTAAAGATTATTCAGTAGAGGAGGGAGAGGCATCATGGACAGAACAGTCAGAGATCCAGCCTGACAGATTATCTCAAAACATAATCCTGCCAGCTGCTGAGAGCTGTGAAAACACAGGAAGCTGCAGAAGACAAATGTGGTACACCTAAGGCTTTATGCACAAAGGCTATGTCCCAATTAAGTTCCAGCCCACAAACAACGGATCTGCAAAAATACAGAACCTTATGTGTGCATTTCATATTACTGAAAACTCCCAATAACAGAAAGGGCTATTCTTTTCTGCAATGCGGACACAAAAATAGGACATAAACCACAGATTAGTGAGACGCACAGGACTGAGGAAAAAATTAGGACGAGGTGCTGCCAGTAAAAGAGGATCCGCCCTTCCTCCCAAGTGAATAATGTTAAAAAAAATATATATATACTGGGCACACTCACTTATGTAGACTCATATATTTATATTTGTAGTGTAAAGTACAATCAATTATTCTAAAACACATATACTACAATCAACAATATAAAAACACATTAGTACAATAAAACCCATAAGTATAGAATAATAGTAGAGGACCCGGTGTAGATAGGGTGGAGATGGTGTATATCAGTCCATACAAAAGTTAGAATGGAAATATAATCTCCACTGATAGCTTGAGCTAATGTGGTGGCTGGCTCCACAAGTGCTACCCAGGGTCACAGTCCTGATTCGCTGGGAGAAAATGCAGCTATAGTCAAACAGAATCACTTGAGTGGGATGCTTGCGGCGTCCCGCTACTACTCACTGTTCAGTGCGATTCCTTCTGCAAGTAAAGTTGGAAACAAATTGTCTTTATCGGCTGCTACTGCAAAGCCTGAAAGATACTGTGTCTTTTTTCTCTGTGCCTTTACGGTCCCTGACTGCCGTTTCCGTGATACAAGAAGACCGGTCAGCACTGGGACTCAAGCATGCTTTTTCCCTCGTCCGGTTAATGTGCGACACACTCGTCGCACATTATACTAATATAGTCTCTTCCCATCTCTGTATGTTATATTAATTTCGTTTAAAACGAAATTAATATAACATACAGAGATGGGAAGAGACTATATTAGTATCTATTGGAATCGGACAACTATAATGTGTACTAAAACAGTATATTGTTTGAATTTCAAGTTTTTATGTGGGGATGATAATTGGGTGGAGGTGAATGGAAGGGACTTCTGACTCCGTACCAGCTTTTTGAGCTAAATGAGGAAGTTCACCATGTGTTTGAACAATTACCATTTGCAAGACACTATAAAAACAGGCAGTTGTGGGGGAACCTGTACCACTGAAAGAAGGGGCAAGTACCCCGAAACGCGTTTGGTGAGGAGCCCCCCGGAACAACCCCAAGGAGTACGTGCTTGTATTATCCAGAGCCGTGCGGCAATTTTGAAGTCTTTGTGAACTCCGTGCCTGACCAAATCCCTGAGACGCCGGGATCTACGAGTGCAAACACACGAGGAGTGTGTCGCACAATAAAACCGACGAGGGAAAAAGCATGCTTGAGTCCCAGTGCTGACCGGCTTCTTGTTATCACGGAACGGCAGTCAGAGGACCGTAAAGGCACAGAGAAAAAGACACAGTATCTTTCAGGCTTGCAGTAGCAGCCGATAACAGACAATTTGTTTCCAACTTTACTTGCAGAAGGAATCGCACTGAAACAGTGAGTAGTAGCGGGACGCCGCAAGGCATACCCACTTCAATGTGAATTCTGTTTGACTATAGCTGCATTTTTCTCCCAGCGAATCAGGACTGTGACCCTGGTGTAGCACTTTGTGGGCGCCAGCCACCACAATAGCTCAAGCTATCAGTGAGATAGACTTCCATTCTAACTTTTTGTATGGACTGATATACACCATCTCCACCCTATCTACCACCGGTCCTACTATTTATTCTATACTTATGGGTTTTATTGTACTAATGTGTTTTTATATTGTTTGATTGTAGTATATGTGTTTTAGAATAATTGATTGTACTTTACACTACAAATAAAATATATGAGTCTACATAAGTGAGTGTGCCCAGTATATATATATTTTTTAACTAATAGGACATAATAGACATCATTTGTGCAATAACCACATGGATCAGCAAAAATGACAGATGTGTGCATTACCCCATAGAAATGAATTGGTCAGTGTGCTTTACACACAAAATACTGATAGCACACGGATGAAAAATGATTGTGTGCATGAGGCCTAAATCAATTTAAAACATTGGCTTCAAAGGTATCCGTTAGTGAAAGAGAAGTAACTGGAAGGTAGTTGGCCCAGCCAAAATCTCTAACCTACCATGTGCCATTTATAATACTGTAGCCCTCATGCACCCTGAACCACTCACCATCGGCGTATCAGACAGACCAATCTGAACAGTCCAATCTTCTCAGTTCTGCAGGCTTAGGTATTATTCACACATCTGCAAAATGGGTCCACATCCGTTCCGCAATTTTGCGGAACGGGTGTGGACCCATTCATTTTCTATGGGGCCGCAAAAGATGCGGACAGCACACTGTGTGCTGTCCACATCTGCAATTTCGTTCCGCGGCCCCGCAAAAAAATATGGCATGTCCTATTCTTGTCCGCAGCCACGAATATGAAAAGGCATTTCTATTATAGTGCCCGGCCATGTGCGGTGTCACAAAAATGCAGAACGTACATGGCCGGTGTCCGTGTTTTGCAGATCCGCAATTTGCGGACCGCAAAACAGATGCTGACGTGTGAATGGACCCTTATTGTTTAGAAGTGCTCTTGCTTGTAAAGGGTGCTAACCTTATATAAGGTAAATTGCTCTTAATGACTTAAAATGCAGTTTAGTCCTCTATTATACACAGATACCCAGAATATAACTAAAATTTATGCATATATACCGCACAATAGAAGATTCAATATTTAAAATATCCCTGATGAACCTCACCTACGATATAAAGATGATGGGAGAGAAAACGCACCAAACTCGAAAAAACGCAATAAAACCACGCACATGCGTTTTTTAGCGAAGTGAGCTTGTAATAAAGGGTCCTCAGTGGAGGGCAAACAATCCCTTCCATTAAAATGCTTGGAAAAACAGCCTTGAGTACATATATAAATATTTATTTATTGTTTTTAAAAGTGTATTTTATAATTGATACAGTTCCAGTAGACTAGAACCACAGTAGACATGTGAAATAATAAATAATGTTACTGAATATGATAGCCAATATAGGCGGATCAAATCCTGAATAGGAAATTGTAAATAGAAAAAAATCGCACCAAGATAGAAAAAACGCACCAAAATCAGGGGTTGCAAATAACATCCAAAAACTCTATATTGACCTTGAAAGACATGATTTTGGATCCAGTCCGGATTGTACTGATCCATGGAAATGGGGGTATGCCACTGAGGAAGGGAAGCGTCTCCCCGAAAACGCTCTGCGTCAAAACATTTGGACGAATACCCCGTTTTCCACCAAGTACACTATAAAGAAAAGGAACCTTTGGATTCAGTAACAGAAGACCGCACTACACGTCATTCAGCAGCGCCAATAGAGAAAGGTTCGTGATCCTCACATTGAAATCAACATCATCTGTGAGAGAACACCGTGGGGGGACGCGAGCGGCTCCATAGCCGGGACGCCGGCAGACTCAATGGAGCAAGGCTCGAAACTAAGTCCAGTTCACCTGACGGCACAAGTAAAAGGTAAGCCCACACAGTGGGTACAACAATAAGAAATACCTTGCCAAAAAACAATTGAATGAACTTGTTTTAGTTACTCAAGCGAGTTATCCTTACTGCAGTTACATACGAATGTACTACAATAGTCAGTGCAGTTGGATGCGACTTAGTATCAACTTTGTGGCGGCTGAAGCGCTTTTTTCTGATACAGACGTTTGATACAAATAAACTGCATCGGCCACTTAAGCGAAGGATCTTTGCTGTAACTTAGCTACATGCTAATGTATTGAGGACAACTAGTAGCTGGACAGTTGATACAACCTATCACCTGTTTGCAAAGAGTCAGAGTCTTTTTCGTGACACAGACGCCTGGATAGACCTGTGTAGATATAAGAAAAGACTCAATATCCAGAGACTGGCCCACTTAATAGGTCCTAACAAAAATGGAATATTGGATGTAATGTCATTTTTATCAATTTGGTATATTCTGTCATTCAATTAGATAGATACTGCCTGCACCAATTTGTCTCTCCAACCAAATAGCCATTCTACCAGACCTAAGACCGCACTAGTCCAGGTGGGGATATAGAGAGAGAGGCATTTGGCACTATCAGTACCTATTCCAATGTTGTTGCTTTTCTCTATGAAATGAATACATCATTTATGACACTTTGATAGAGAATAAGCATATGATACTGCGCTGAACAGTTTACAGAAGATTCCTTATTGTACTTTTTATCATTTTTATCCATTTATTTTAATATGTATGTCAAATAAAACATCCTGTATTTCCATATAAGAGTGACCAATCCACTTCTTTCCTATATATATCTAAAATGCAGTTTAGTCTCTAATAACCAGCTGCAGTCATTTTACCCATCAGCATCACACTGGCAAATTTCCACAGCAATTATGTGACTAACAATTACACTTAAAAGTCACAGAAAAAATCCAACCCCGTAGATATCCATAAATGTCACACCAGTGATTTTCCGCTAGCTATCGGCTGGAAGCTGATGCCAATAGCAGTTTAGCCCTGGGGACTGGACACTACTAGAAAATACAGCAATAGTGAAATAAATGGGATCTGGCAATCACTTAGCACATGGATATTCACTCCTATGAAGAAAAGCAATTGGGTTTGTGTTTTTTGTTTTTTTTGGGGGTCGGGGAGGGGGCTTTCGGGGTTTGTTTATGTGAAGAAATAGCTCAAAACCACTGATTCTAAATATACAGAATAAGGGAGGCTTATTAAGACCGGCATTTGTATACCGATCATAGCTTGTCCTGCGTTGGCGTGAGATGCGCCACAATTATTAAGAGGTGCATGATGGGCTTGCCCGTGCACCAGAACTGAAATCTACCAGTGTGATGAGCGCCAGTTTTCTGGTGCGACATGTTGTTAAATGAGTCGGGCTGTGGAGGTCCCATCTACGGCCGCCTCTCCCCAATGAGCACATTGTGATAAACTACAGCTGCATTAGCACCAATGCGATGCTTGAGGATCCCTGTATTTTTGGTTATATACCGAGATGGGAATAACTACAGTAAGTGGCACCCAGTGGTGGACAGACTTAGGGAGAGTCCATTCTTTTTCCATTCTTCTGATCCGTCAGAAGAACAGAATAAAGAAAAAAATGCAGGACTTTTTTCAGTCTAAAATAACGGATTTCAGACAGAGATGGCTGATAAATAAGCATTACTGATGCTCATGATCCGTTTTTTTTACACGGTCGTTTTTTTTTCTTTATTTTTCTTTTCTTCTGAAAAGTGATGTGAACTCGGCCTTACGGAAACATTCCAGCAGTTGGCGTTCTGCTATTTCTATAACCCCCATAGCAGTGAATAGGAGCTATGCAAACAGCACAGCAAGCAACACGGTTTCAGAAATTTCCAAGTTATGGAGACAACGTAGCTAGCTGTGTAAGGCTACTTTCACACTAGCGTTAATGTTTTCCGGTATTGAGATCCGCCATAGGGTCTCAATACCGGAAAAAAACGCTTCCGTTTTGTCCCCATTGCGGAACAAGATGGATTCGTCATGACCCACAATGCAAGTGAATGGGGACGGATCCGTTTTCTCTGACACAATCTGAACACAAACAAATCCATCCCCCATTGACTTTCAATGGAGTTCATGACGGATCCATCTTGGCTATGTTAAAGATAATACAACCGGATCTGTTCATAACGGATGCAGATGGTTGTATTATCAGTAACGGAAGTGTTTTTGCTGAACCCTGCCGGATCCAGCAAAAATGCTAGAGTGAAAGTAGCCTAATGCTGTTTGCATAGTTCCCATTCACTGCTATGGTTGTTAGAGAAACAGTGGAACGCAGTCCCTCGGCCATTTCCAGAACTATGCCTTCCCTGTTCAGCGCTTAGCCCATGTGTGAAACCCAGATTCTCTGGTTTAGTAAACTTTAATACCTACCTCAGCCACATTTTCTATTTTTTTTTTGTTTGCTGCTCTATTGTCAGCATAGAAGGGAAGGGGGGAACAGGGAATCAGGCCTGAGAACTAGGGAAGGAAGATGGACACCTTCTAGTGAAAACCCTAACCAAAATCCTGACTGACTACCAGTATGAACAGACCCCAAAGGTAGGTGAGTTCATATGCAGGAATACCTAGAGTCCTATCTAGCCCTATAGGACTCTGGTACTAATGGCAGGGACGAGACTACCTGTTCCTCCAAAAGGAAGGACGAACAAGAGTCTCCTTCAGGCCTAATACAAAGAATAGGGAAATGCAACACATAGAACCCAAACAAAATACAAAACGGAAAGGAAAGACTTAACTTCAAAGGAGCAATGGAAGCACCAGGAACTCAGCCGAGATCCAACCACAATCTATCCAAAGGTCCAAACAGAAGCTATAAACAGCACAGCATTGTGGGAGAAGCAACTATAAGTAGAGAAGGTTAAATGACCCTAATAGCCACACCTGGGGAAAGAAGGTGTGGCAAGCACCAGAAACAACACAGACGTAATTTGATCCAAACTGAAAACATGTCAGATCAAACCATGTGTTGCCAGTCTCACCGATCTCCTGCCACCTATTGCGGTAACGTCCATGACATCCATATTTTAGTTTCACAATATACATCATAGATGGAGGAAAAAAAACAGACAACCTTGAAAGCTACACCTACTCTCTGAAATACTCTGCTCTGGGATACTAGGTCAATTCACAACTTCTCCACCTTCAATCGTACCTTAAAAACACATCTTTGCAGGTAGGCTTATCAAGCTACCTAAAATGACTTTTCCCAGACTAAACCTTTCCCCCACCAACTCCTCTGGCCTAAACTCGATCCTCTAGTAGTCCCAAACCTGAAGCAGATCGGCCGACACAACTCCTGTCAGTTCAATAATGGCTCAAATCCTACTAAGCACAATCAACTACCTTATGTGTAATCCCCAATTCTGCATAGATTGTAAGCTCTTGCGAGCAGGGCACTGACTCCTAGTTTTTCAGTTGCATATTAGCCAGTTACTTTTGTTTTGTACATGAACCCTATGAATTTGTAAAGCGCTGCGGAATATGGTGGCGCTATATAAATACATTTTATTATTATTATTAAAGCCCAACCACCAGAGCTGTTGCTTTAAAAGTTGACCTAAAAAGTGGAGTCTAAAAAAATAATAAAAGAAATCAGACTGCAATCCTAAATAGGGCACCACCGACCTCACTGCTTATGGAATATGCCATCCTGGCTTCCCTTTGCATGCTATATTTATAAGCATGGCGGGTACAGCCACTTATCGTATGTGGCTCCAACACACAAGTTGGATTGCAGATTGGGGAAGACGTCTATATCTTCTACAATCCAATTTCACACCTAATCCAGATTTTAGTTAGGCTGGTCTAAGTTCAAGACCATTCTCTGGAGTCTATGTCATCCAGCGGGAAATATAATATACTTTACCTCCATCACTTGTCCAGGTAACATCTCACAATGATGGCAAATTCTACCTTTTTACAATGACTACACAATACTGTCATCCAATGCCTTAGTAACTCCCTATAGTAGCCTGACCAAACAACCATATAGTGCCAACATAACACTGTCATACATTTTCCATTAAATACTGCAAGAAAACGCTCCACTAAAACTGCCTAATAATACCACTATACAATACCTAAAAGAGTGAATTGGTTAATTGCAAAGTCCCTGATCGTATAGGAAAATTAAGGGGATTAAGATAGGCGTATTTCAGGCACAGATTACGGCTCAACGGTTAATTGCGCCACAATCTGTGACTTTTGCCAGCTCACGCCAGGTCTAAAAAAGCAGGAGGGGAAGGACCGACAGGCCCGTCTCATTCATCATTTTCTACGCCTGTTTCAGGCATAGAAAATGCTCTAAATGTAAGCCAGCTAGGAAGCTGGCTTACATTTAGACTGGCACTGGATGTGGCAAAGTTTTAACTTCGGCGGATCCACTGCCAGATATAGGGGTTATATACCGCCAGATATAGGGGATAAATGACCCCCTAAGTCTTAGGTTGTACCTGGGGTTAAAGTCTTTGGAGGGCACCTGGGAATTGGGGCCTTGGGCATCTGCTCAGTTTTCCACCCCCAAGACCAATTGGCAATTTGAAGAAAATATGTGTGAGTATACATTAAAGCAAGAAACCCAGAGCCTCATTTATAAAAACTGTGTAACAGGAAGACTAGACTGGTTTTCGGTTGCGCAGTTCTGATAAATGAGGCCTACATGCTTCTGCTTCTCAGCACTGAGGTCTACTCAAAAAAGGGGGCAGGATTACTCAATATATTAGGCCTGTACAATTAAAAGTGTTATCGGGGATTTTCATACTGATGGCCTATCCTCGGGATAGGTCATCAATATGTGATTGGTAAGGATTCAACTCCTAGCCCCCCCTCCCCCCTCTAATCAGCTGTTTAAAGAGTGCTGCAGCCTCCTCACAGCATAGTGCTGTACATTGTATAGTGGCTGGGCTTGGAATTTCAGCTCAGCTTCATTTACTTGAATGGGATTGTGCTGCTCCTACATCATGAGACCGATGTACGGTAAAGTTACTGGCCCAGGGAGAAACTGAGACACTCAACGCCCCTTGGTCTCTTTAAACAGCTGAACGGAGGGGGTGCATTGTTACTAATAATGCACAAATTTTTGGTAGAAATACAATATATTATTAGCAATACAGATGTATCCTCCTTATCTTCCCTCTTGGATAGAGATATTGTATTTGGAGATGGGCGAGGCAAGATGATCAGCTTTGAAAAATATAAACAGTTTGGTTACTCACAATTCCCGAAAGAGTATTCTTTTTTTTCAAAACTGGTCGTCTGCCACCACTCATCTTTGGATATTTTGAGCCAAGAGAAAAGGTAAGCACGGACACATCTACATATGTTCCAAAGTAATCAATATGCTTATAGCGTTTCTTTAAAAATCTAATGAAGGTTTGATTACTGATGCAATCTGGGGAAAAAAGGGCTAGATTCGGTACAATTTCTAGAATAACAAAGAAGTAAAAGGTTAGGTATTTCCATTTCTCGACTACTCAGGTTAATCATTTAAAAGTCTGGCCTTTTTTACTAATAATCATTAAAGCTCCATTCAGACGGACAATGCTCCCATCTGTGGCTGTTAAAAGAGATTTACACTGCCTAATCGTCGGGCAGATTATCGGGAATGAACGTTCCTGAGAATGCTCGTTCCCAAAAATCTGTCCGTCTAAATGTGCCGCAGTTCACCCGATGAATAAGCTAAACGCTCGTTCATAGGGTGATCCTGTCGTTCGTGCAGGCACATCATTACTCTCCCACATATTATGTGATGGATAATATGTTCTGCATGCCTAAGACTATATTATTGTGAACAAGTCAATTTCCAATGCCAATGTTACAAATGCTCGATAAAGTTTGGTGGGCAAGATCATTTGGGTCCCTGAAGTGTAGTATATTTTCTCCCACTGAGAAATAAAAAACTCAGCTCCAAGGGACTTGAGGGACCTAAAAGTTGGTAAAAGGTTAGTTTAATTACTCAAACGCATGAGTTCTTCGGACAGATGTCTAGTAATTTTAATATTCCGAATGGGAGTTTCATGCAATATGTGCAACTTCGATCGCCAATTTATAAACACGGACTAAAGTTAAAGTAGTTCTCTGGCCAACTAAAATTATAATAAAATTGACGTTTCAAAATAAAGAAGCAGTACTCACGGATCCTGTTTTGATATTATACAGAGGAAGCCTAGTCCCCTGCCGTTCTCTGCCCTCTGGTCCAACGTCAATATTCCAAAACAGCGACATGTGACCACTGCAGCCAATCACTGGCTGTAGTCGTGATCTGCTACAGTCTATTATTGACTGTAGCCAGTGGTTGTCTTTACCACCATGCAATTGCATGGGGCCCTTGACAGGTGAGTCAGGCAGCACCATTATTTTTACTGTGTCTGTACCCTAAAGACGTAGATACAGTTGTGGACAGACAGGGAATCGTCACCAGAAATAACAATTGGCTATATGCGGCAGTAGTCCCTTTAACCATCAGGGTTGCACAGGCACCAGCTGCACATGACGTCACAATGGCACGTAGAGACATTGTGAGTTGCACAGTCCACAAAGGCCTGAGAGGGAAGGCGGGAGCAGAGGGTGGGAGCAGTATATCTTGGTTGTCTCCGCTCTGTTAAGTGTGGTCTGAAGTCTGTAGAAGTGGACTCTACTGTAGTCTACAGGTACACTAGTCAACCCCCAATATGGATGGTTTATATGGCTCCAAGTGTATGGAGCCTGAGTACTCAAATACACTGCACTGTGGTGGGCCTCAGCTTGGCTCTGGCTTTAAGGCAGTGGCATAGAGAGGCTCACCTATACCCTACTAATCTGGTGTTATCTGTGGTATTAAATAGGACTGGAGGGAACATGAACTAAATAATCTGTACAGGAATTAATCACTGTATTATATGTGGCATTACATAGAACTGCAGGTACATGATACTACATTATTGCACTCTGCTAATGAAGCTACTTGACAAATATGTAACACCACAGATAATACAGTGATCCTTCTCTGTATACAGATGATGTATTGGGTGTTACCTGCAGTCCTACAGTTGTGTTCAAAATTATTCAACCCCCAATGCTGTAAAGGGTTTTAGGGAATTTAGTGTACATTTGTGTTCAGAATGAAATCTTACAAGGACTTTTTAAAGAACCAAATGCAACTAAAATTACATCAATTGTTTTTGTAATACAGTATTAAATGTTTTTTTTGTGATTTCTTCATTGACACAATTATTCAACCCCTTAAAGACTACCACTCTTAAGAACAGAGGTTCATTCAAGTGTTTTCGATCAGGTATTGAAAACAACCTGTGGATATCAGGAGCAGCAATCAAGCATAATAAGCACCAATTAGGCAGATTTAAAAGGACTGATACTCAGCTCCTTCTAGACATTTACTGGTGTGTTTACAAACATGGTGAAGTCAAAGAGAATGGTCCAGGAAGACAAGAGAAGAGGTGATTTTCTCTTCACAGGAGGGCAATGGCTATAAGAAGATTGCAAAGATGTTAAACATACCAAGAGACACCATAAGGAAGCATCATTCGCAAATTCAAGGCACCTGGGCACTGTGAAACGCTACCTGGTAGTGGCAGAAAGAAGATGCTGACTTCGACTGCTGTGCGCTACCTGAAGCGCAAAGTGGAGAAAAGTCCCCGTTGTGACTGTGACTGAGGAACTGAAAAAAGATTTGTCAGATGTGGGGGTACTGAAGTTTCAGCTCAGACAATAAGGCGCACACTGCGTAATGAAGGCCTCCATGCCAGAACTCCCAGGCGCACCCCCTTGCTGTCTCCAAAGAATAAGAAGAGTCGACTGTAGTATGCCAAAAGTCATGTGGACAAACCACAAAAGTTTTGGGATAGTGTTCTGTGGACTGATGAAACAAAATTAGGACTGTTTGGGCCCATGGATCAACGCTATGTTTGGAGGAGGAAGAACAAGGCCTATGAAGAAAAGAACACCTTGCCTACTGTGAAGCATGGTGGGGGGTCAATCATGCTTTGGGACTGTTTTGCTTCTACAGGTACAGGGAAGCTTCAGCGTGTGCAAGGTACCATGAATTCTCTTCAGTACCAGGAGATATTGGATGAAAATGTGATGCAGTCCGTCACAAACCTGAGGCTTGGGAGACTTTGGACCTTTCAACAGGACAATGATCCCAAGCATACCTCCAAGTCCACTAGAGCATGGTTGCAGATTAAAGGCTGGAACATTTTGAAGTGGCCATCGCAGTCACCAGACTTAAATCCGATTGAGAACCTCTGGTGGGCTTAAAGAAAAGCAGTTGCAGCGCGCAAGCCTAAGAATGTGACTGAACTGGAGGCTTTTGCCCATGAAGAATGGGCGAAGATACCCGTAGTAGATCGCAGCAAGACACTTGTGTCAAGCTATGCTTCACGTGTAAAAGCTGTTATAACTGGAAAAGGATGTAGTACTAAGTACTAAGATTGAATTGTCACTTGGGGGTTGAATAAAACTGATAATGATGTGAGCACAGAAAAATACATTTGTGGTTATTTCATTATAAATGTTATGTTATATTTGTCTGACTTACAAGTGCCTCTTTGATTTAATTGTAAACAAGATGACTGAAATGATCAAAATCAATGTCAAACGGCCAAAACACTCAATTTCAGTGGGGGTTGAATAATTTTGAACACAACTATATGTAACACCACAGATAACACAGTGATGACTCTGAGTACAGATCATCTAGTCGATACTACCTGCAGTCCTATGTAACATCACACATAACAGTGATAATTCTCTGAGTACAGATAATTTGGGAGGTGTTACCTGCAGTGCTATGTAACACCACAGATAATACAGTGATAATTCTCTGATTACAGATCATCTAGTAGTCAATGCTAACTGCAGTCCTATGTAACACCATGGATAACAGTGATAAATCTAAGAGTACAGACAATGTACCACCACAGATAACACAGTCATAACTCAGAGTGCAGATAAGGTAGTAGAGGTCATCTGCAGTCCTATGTAACACCCCACAGATAGCAGAGTAATAACTCTGAGTACAGATAAGGTAGTAGATGTCACCCTGCAGTTCTAGAACCAGACCAGAAGCAGACTGCAGAAGATAATCCTAGCCAAATGATACAATACCGCTCCATGTGACTGTGGACTGTCCATCTTCTACTAGGCTAGCTAAGCTTATTCACATCAAACTGGCCTCTGTCTGTGAAGTAATCTACTACTGATAATACATGATAAAAATGGTGTCTGTGAGATAATACAGCATATTACTGACGATAGGCTATTATTAGTAATATATCACGTTATTATCTCACAGACACCAATATATTAACATTATAGCCTGTTATTAGTAACATATTGTGTTATTACCTCTCAGACGCCGTTTTATTAGCATTGTGTCCTGATGTAGTGACATTGCTTAGGCTACCTTTTACATCTAGCACTTTCGCTTTCCGCTATGAGATCTGGTCATTGGATCTCAATAGCAAGAGAAAACGCTTCAGTTTTGTCCCCATTCCATGTCAATGGAGACAAAACTCAACTGAACGCAACGGAATGCTCCTAAAATGCATTCCGTTTCGTGCTTCTTCATTGCGGACAGAATAACGCTCACAATGTAAGTCAATGAGGATGGATCTGTTTCTCAGACACAATATAAATGGATCCGTCCACCCGTATTGACATTTCAATGGAGTTCATGACGGATCCGTCATGGCTATTTTAATACGACAATACAACCGGAATCCGTATAAAAACTGATGCGGCGGTTGTATTCATCCAGTAACAGAAGCGTTTTTACTGATCCATAATGGATCCAGCAAAAACGCTGGTGTCAAAGTAGCCTTAGTCCCCCTCCTCCTCTCCAGTGAACGTACCAATAGGACCCGCTGCTGAGCCCCAGACTGCTGCTTTCACTCATTGCTGTTCATCCAGAAGAGCCTGTTCCCTTGATTTTCATTTTACCATCTACCATGATGGCATCAGGCTACTACTAGGATGTGGACATAAAGGAGGAGCATCATTATCGGCCGTATCCCATGGCCGCTATAGTCTTCAGATGTTATTCAGCCACCTCTATAGTCTATTAGCCAGCAAGGAATAGGCCAGAGTGAAAAATCTCTGTAGCAGTGCACCAATTTAGTTCGGCAAAGGGGGTTACAGAATTATCACTAGGGCAACTGTACTGTAATGTAGTGGCATCGTTTATTCCTCCAGGACCTGAACACTAAGGACCTTCTGCCTGAACCAAGCCCCAGACTGCAGCTCTCACTCATCGCTGTTCCATTTGGAAAAGGAAGAAGCGACATTATCTTGCCATATCTCATTACCACCACGGTACTGGGAGGAGGAGGGGGGGGGGGTTGCTGTGGCCTCCCTAATGGAATGAGGGTTTGACTACCACAATTAGCACTTATGGGGGGCTGCTGCTGAAATGAATGCTGTCCCTCCAATACAGTGCAAATGCACAGAGATTAATTCCTACTATGCTTGCAACAATGGAACACTCATATACCAGTGGTACTGAAAACAGAAAGGAAATAAAGGAAAGAAAGTTCAGCATAGAAAATCAAATGCTCACAATTTCTTCACTAAGCAGTAAGAAGAAGCTGCACCTGTGGCTCAAGTTGCTCATCCTACCATTCTCCTGAGACTTCCCAAATCACTTATCAGCAGTTAATCTTATAAGAGGTGGTAAATTAAACTAAAAAATATCACAGAAAAACAAAGCTAACCAGCTTAAAATTTTACTTTTACTAGGTAATATTTCAAAGAAGATCATTCCAAAAATTTCATGATAATATATTTGTAGGCCAGACTAAGGTGAAGCTAGACCCACCATTAGCATCAAGGTAAAAAGTCACTTAGTCGATGGAAGGTAGAAGGAGAAATGGCACTTACGGTTTGAGGATTTTCTTGTAAGGTAGATACATTTCGGGTGAGGTCAGGAAAGTTAGATATCCTTATAGATACCCGGTGGCTAGACCCTTTTCTTACCCTAAGATGCTTACTCACAGTGGGCTGCTTGTGTTGAGGACAAGGTTGATTGTCCTGGATAGTGTATTAAAGATGGTAATTTGTAGAAGAACTGTCCCGACGCGTTTCCCCAAGTGAACAAATCCTTGGTTCGTCAGGGGACTTTGTATTTTAGATTTCCATAGCCGAAGGATGGTGGCTATATGCTGGCGATAACAGGCGATAAGATTAAAAGAACGGAGAGAAAAGATGGGAAAAAGAAAAAAGGGACAGGAAGAAGAATGGCCCCCAAGCAAAAATAGGCGCTCTGTTGAGCACACAACCGCCAAAACAGGCCAGAAAGTCTCAGATTCTGCTAAAATTAAAAAAAAATTGAAATCACCAAAGGTGTTAACTACAAGGGTTGGGCAGAAAGGATTGCACGACCTGGATATAGAAAAAAAAGGGCGGACCCAGAATGGAGGATACAGGTGAGGAAGATATTCAGGAGGCAGGGGTGGAGAGAGATGATGAAAATGTTTTGTTTAAAGACGAACCCTCTCCATTGAAGGAAATATTAGCTGATGTAAATAAAAACGGAGAGTTAATAAAAGATATTTCAACTCAACTCGGGGCAATCCAGACAGATGTGGTCTTGATAAAAGACAATCTCTCTAAAATTCGGGACAGAGTAACCACCATAGAAAAAACTGTGGAGGTTTCTGGAGAAGGATGCCAAAATGTTTAAAATCGAAATCCCCACGCTGAGATCAGAGGGTAACAACCATAAAAAAAAAAAAGATGGTGTATTTGGAAGATAGGTCTAGGCGAAATAATGTGAAAATGATGGGCCTACCAGAGGGCATGGAAGGGGATAACCCTGGAGATATGTTACAGACTTTAATTTTGGAGAGGTTTGGGAAGGAGTATTTATCTGCATTTTTTTGTGTGGAAAGGGTCAATCGGGTCCCAGGGGGTAAATCAACTCCTGGGAGATATCCGCGGATACTTCTCGCAAAGATACTTCTCTCGCGAGATAGGGATATGATCCTGAGAAGGCAAGAGAGTGCCTCCCTGTCCTATATAATGGAAATAGACTGTCCTTTTTCCATGAGAAAAGAGATGCAACTACACTGAGGTTAAGAGACAACTTAGTGAAAAGAGCATTAAAGACTCATTTGTTTTTCTGGCTAAATTGCGAATAATTTTCAACAGTGGGACACATTTTTTTTTAATCTCCTGAGCTTGTAGTAGACTGGCTCGACCGGAATAATATCTGAGAGTTTTTTTTTCTTTATGGTGGCGGGATGGAGGGAGGAGGTTAGGTGGTCTTAGGTGAGAGATTTGTCCTAAGAAGGTGGCGGATTAAAGGGTGTAGGTTTGGGTTCTGGGGGGGGGGGGGGGGGAGTGGGATGTAGTGTACGGGGAGGGTTAGGGGGATGTAGGAGGGAATGCGATGCGTCTCTTTCGGGGAGGGTGAGGCGAGGTCCCATTCTTCTCATTTTTTTTATTTTTTATTTGGGCCTTGATTGGTTGACTAAATGTCAATTAAAATATTAACCTGGAATGTGCGGGGTCTTGGTGATAGGCTTAAAGGGAACCTGTCACCTCTACTATGCTACCCTCACTGAGCGTTTCTAAATGTTCATTGTGTTTCCCTAAACATATAAATTACACTTTTAATTTCATTTGCAGACGGATTCAATAAGTATTATGCATTTTTGTACTTCCCGCAAATTAACATAAACGAGTCATATCTTACTTGTGCGACCAGAGAAGAGTCCTATTTTCAAGCTCTGACTCATCTCAGGTTAAGGCCTCTTTCACACTACCGTATGGCTATTTCAGTGTTTTGCGGTCCGTTTTTCACGGATCCGTTGTTCCTTTTTTTTGTTTCCGTTGTGTTTCCGTTTGGTTTTTCCGTTCCGTTTTTCCGTATGGCATTTACAGTATACAGTAATTACATAGAAAAAATTGGGCTGGGCATAACATTTTCAATAGATGGTTCCGCAAAAACGGAACGGATACGGAAGACATACGGATGCATTTCCGTATGTGTTCAGTTTTTTTTGCGGACCCATTGACTTCAATGGAGCCACGCAACGTGATTTGCGGGCAATAATAGGACATGTTCTATCTTTCAACGGAACGGAAAAACTGAAATACGGAAACAGAATGCATATGGAGTACATTCCGTTTTTTTGCGGAACCATTGAAATGAATGGTTCCGTATACGGACCAATGATTGATAGGTTTTCAATGGGGGGTAATACACAGATTCCTCTACAAGGGTCTCCCCTGGCAAGATTTTGCAGGAATCAGGTTTTATTGATATATGGGGCCTTATAGGGAGGGGGAAGAGAGCCTACTCCTGGAGTAGGAGTAGGAGATTGCCCTGGAGGGTTTTAGGGAAAATGGGATCAAGCTTTAGTACAAGTCCCCTAGGGCTAGTTTGAACATTAATAGGAGTTTGACAGAGAGCTTTCCCTTGAGTAGAGGCACCCGTCAAGGGTGTCCTCTTTCCCCATTACTCTTTGACATCTATATTGAGTCCTTGGCAGCAATAGTAAGGCAAAATCCTAGGATTGAAAGATTTGGGACATTAGGGATAGATGACAGAATTTCGTTATATGCGGATGACGTCTTATTTTTTATAAATGATAGTAATCTAATACTTCCAAAAGTTATTCAATTAGTTAATTCATTTGGGGAAGTATCAGGTCTTGACATTAATTGGTCAAAAACCACTCTTATGCCTGTAGATAGATTTGAACTTCCCAGACAGGGGCCCCTTCATATGTAAAAGATTTTTGAGTCTTTTGAGTATTTGGGCATGACAATCTCTGCCAAGATTGAAGACTTTCTCCATCTTAATTTAAATCCATTGATAACCAAATTGAGATCCAAAATAGCAATATGGTTTAGACTTCCTAAAAGAATGGTTTAGACTTCCTAACAGAATATCCCTGACTAAGATGGTGATTTTACCTCAGTTCCTTTATATTTTCTCAGGAATTCCCCAGTATGGATAGAAGATACATTTTTTAAACTAGTTGATAGAATCATCAATGACCTACTGTTGGGAAGAAAGGGCGGAAGACTGGAACATCTATATAAGCCCATAGAAAAAGGAGGATTGAACATTCCATATTCTAAGGGTTATTTTATATCTGCACAGCTATGGCTATTTTGCCACTGGAATAAAAGCCCATTATGTAAGTCATTGGTGAGTAGATCGGGCTATGATAACATGTTTACCCTACTCCAATCTGGGCTGTTATCTAGTATGCACCAGGATTGTGCTGAGACAAGGAAACTGTTCAGTAGGTCCTGGCGATAAAGGGATCCTTATGTTGTACACCCATTTGGCATAACTACCAACTAAAAGTCCTAGATGAACTAGGAGGGGATCAGTATTGGCAAAAAAAAAAACAATATTCTTTATCTTTCACAAGTGGTGAGGAAGGAAGAAGTACTTTTGTTTTTGGAGTTAGCACAAAGAGAATATAAAATTTTTTATGGTTTAGGCATCTACAGCTTTGTTCGTTAGTCTTAAAGATAAAGATAAATCTTTATTAGATATAGACATTTCTACACTGTTAAAATAATTAATGGGGTATATAGGTCACGATGTTAAGATTGCCAAAATGTATAAACTAGTATTAAAAGCACTATTTAATGATATTGCCCAGAGAATTCACTTCAAAGTACTAACAAATACATACAAGGCCGTCCATAACCTGTCCCCTCCCTACATCTCTGAGCTACTTTCCCGATACATCCCCACACGCACTCTCCGATCCTCACAAAACCTCCTTCTCTCCTCTTAATACCTCTTCCCACAATCGCCTCCAGGATTTCTCCCGTGCATCCCCCACACTCTGGAACTCGCTACCCCAACATATCAGACTCTCACCTACATTGGAATCCTTCAAAAGAAACCTGAAAACCCACCTCTTCAGACAAGCCTACAACCAGTGACCCTGCTGCCTCTATACCGCCATGACCAACTTAACTCGCACCTACTGTGTCCTTCTCCCATACCATGTAGATTGTAAGCCCTCACGGGAAGGGCCCTCTCTCCTTCTGTACCAGTTTGTAACTCGCTTTGTTTATGATTAGTGCAATTGTCTGCATTATGTATGTATACCCCTCTCCATATGTACAGCGCTATGGAATGAATGGCACTTTAATAATAAATAATAATAATAATAATATTAGCTTCCCTGGTCAAAAAGCCTGGGGAGCTGATTGTTTAACGTTAAAATGAGATGATTGGAAAAAAATATTGGCTAATTTAAGATTAGTCTCCCCTAATTTTAATCACTTTTTGGTTTACATAATATTTTACATAAAATTTATGTTACGCCAATATGGCTTAATAAATGTGGTCTTAGAAACACATCCAATCGACCAAGATGGGGCTAATTTTGTGCACATGTTCTGGTCTTGTATAGAATTAGAACAGTATTGGGGAGTAATTGATATGGTATTACGAAAAAACTGAAAATGGCGATTCCCTTGATGATAGGATGCTGGACACTGGGTGACCTCTCCAAGGTAAATTGCCATAAAGATAAAAAGACCCTTTTATTAAGAGTAATGTTTTTGGCAAGACTTGATTACTAGAGTCTGGTTCTCACAGAATACACCAAATGTAGCTGTATGGTTAAATTTGGTGAACAAGATTAAGAGATATGAAAGGGCTCTCTACAAACAGAGAAATAGAGGAAAAATGGACTAGGATACTGGGTATGTGGAAATAATGGTCATTTTCAGTTTTTAACTACTCCTCTAAAAAGAGACGCATCACAAAAGGGGTGGTGGGTGCGGAGGGTATTTGGGTGGGTTAAAAAATGGAGAAAAGTATTAATGATGTTGCACAATATGTATTGAAAATAGTTTGATTCTTAATAAAATATATAAAAAAAAAAAAAAGGAGAAAAAAAATACACAGAAATCGGCTAGTTTAGTCAGTAAGGAGTGATTCTGTGTGCTACTTCTGTTGTACACTCTGAAAAAGGAAGAACGTTAGCTCTTAGTAATAGTGGATATCGCTCGTGGATCAATACTTACACCACTTAAGAGAGCAAAAAAAAGGATGAGCACACCGTGCAATATGAAGACCTGGCATGAATTAGCAGAGGGGCTAAATAGCAGGACACAACCAGTGACAGTCAGGAATTACATGCTCCTGAAGTACGTCATTGGAGAGCAGTTTTAACCAGGATAATTGCTATTTTTGTCATTTAGCTGGATGCAACCACACATTCAATAGCTGTCTCCAACTCCTTCCCGGTTTCCTATATATGTACATACACATTCGGCTCGGCCGAACGTGCGTGCATTTAATGGATAGGGAAAGCGGAAGAAGCCACTGCCATAAACTTCTGGCGGTGGCCTATCTTCTCGGAAGAACAAAAGGATAGGGTGAAAATATTAATTTTGCCTGATCCTTGTCTCACCTGACATCATCTGTCAGGAGCTTCCCAAACACATTAGAGCAAGAACGGCAGGTTTGGGTGACAGAAGACTAATGCATATGGCCAGCTTAAGAGGGCATTCAGAAAAAACCTATCTGAGCCCCATAATGGCAGCTTTCTTGGCCAGACAGAGGTGATGGCACAGTTTGATCTTGCCATGTCCATCTCAGAACACTTTGTTGTTTTGTTTAGTGTCCTGAGACCCTTCAGAGAGGCTTGTGCCATACCCTCATTGAGGAGCTCGAAAACTTGAAACGTAACACTGCAGATTGTTATCAGTCCTACGTGAACATCAGCAATATGATGAGACACATGCAGGGGGTCCAGAAATGTCTGCCAAAGATCAACAGAAAGTCTTTGTGTGTTCCCTGCAGCAGTGATTCAGGTAACCTTGTTGTGTTGATGCTGTGACTTTTTTTGGGCATAGAACCTTTTCAGTTCTGGTCAGTCCCTAAAAGCCCACATAAAGCTCACTGTGAAAAACACTATCAGTAGCCAGATGGAAGTGTGGTATTCAAAGTGGTAAAGGCCCCTATGCCACCAATTTCCTGAGATGGTGGAGGCCTTGTATGCACTGGTTGACCATGCTGCAGAGAAAAAGGATGGAAAGACACTGTCTTCAGCACAGAATCTGTGTAAGGAATTAATGTCATGGCAATTTATTCCCTGTGTTGTGATCACATTTACGATATAAGCAAACCTCTAGGGCATTTGATGCAGTGAAGAGACAGACTGACCATGCCAGTTTCTCCAATACTACTGGAATCATGGACTTTCATCAGTCCAAAGTGAAGCCAAAGAAACTGCAGAGAAATTACAGACAATGAAGATAAAGCTTGCAATTTCCATTATGAGGGAAATAAGCAAGCTCAGCTTACACCAGACCAGCTTTGCAACCAAGATTTTTTCCTTACCCTGATTGATACTGAACGATATAGTATCAGTGAAAGGTTCACACAAGATTATTTTTTTTTCTGTATGGATTTTTATATTCAGCAAATAACATAAAAAGGCAATTCAAGAGAACAAACTGGAAGGGTCATGTAAAAAACTAGAGCACCCACTGGGTGATGTTGATGTCCAAGACTTGGTTTTGGAAGTGTGGGCAGCTGCCAGTGTTTTACAGATCACATATATTCTCCTGCAGACATGTTAGATTAAATTTACAAGGAGAATCTCTTGGAGCTGTAGGGCAATTTAAAGGGGTTCTGCAGTTCTTTTAAACTGATGATCTATCCTCTGGAAAAATCATCAGCATCTGATCGGCGGGGGTCCGACACCTAAGAGCCCGTGCCGATCAGCTGTTTGACAAGGCAGCGGCGCTGGCAGTAGCACGGCGGCCTTCTTGCTGTTTACCGCAGGCCCAGTGACATCACGACTAGTATCACTGGCCTGGGCGAGGCTAAGTTTCATTCAAGTGAACAGAGCTTAGCCCCGCCCAGGCCACTGATACCTAGTCGTGACGTCACTGGGCCTGAGGGAAACTGAGAGAAGGCCGCGGCGCTGCTGGAGCGCCATTGCTTCTCAAACAGCTGATCGGCAGGGGTCCGGAGTGTCGGATCCCCGCTGATCAGATGCTGAAGATCTCATCTGCAGAGCTGCAGAAACCCCTTTTAAAGGGTTTCTACCACAACATTTTGACCTAATAAGCTGTAAACTAGCGATCTGCTAGTGTCTGCTGTACCTAACCATGTTATTGTAATCCCTTTCTGTGCAGCGGTTACCCTAAAAAACGTAGTTTTATTGCTATGGCTAAGGAGCCTCTAGGTGCTATGGGGCGTCTTTTCAGCACCTAGAGGCTCCGTCCACTCACCATTTCTGCCGCCCAGCGCGCTCCAGCCCGCCCCTCTCCTCTAGATTGACAGACTACTTCTCTGCATCTCGGCCGAATTCTCGCGCCTGCGCCGTGTGCTTCTGTATTCGGAGCAGGCGCAGTAACTGTCTCCCTGCGCCGGCATCTTCACTGCGCCTGTGCCGATTACGGCGCAGGGAGCAGTCCAACAGTCACTGCGCCTGCGCCGAATACAGAAGCACACGGTGCAGGCGCGAGTGGGATATCAATCTAGAGGAGAGGGGTGGGCTGGAGCGCGCTGGGCGGCAGAAATGGTGAGTGGACGGAGCCTCTAGGTGCTGAAAAGACGCCCCCATAGCACCTAGAGGCTCATTAGCATAGCAATAAAACTACGTTTTTTAGGGTAACCGCTGCACAGAAAGGGATTACAATAGCATGGTTAGGTAGAGCAGACACTAGCAGATCGCTAGTGTCTGACAGCTTATTAGGTCAAAATGTGGTGGTAGGAACCCTTTAAGCATTGCCCTGTGCTTACAATTGACATTGCCCATCTAGTGGACTATTGCTTTAGGAAAGAAGCTTCTCATCTTTAAAGCTGATGAAAATTTACCTGTGCTCCACCATGTCTCAAGAAAGACTGAATAGCTTAGCAACCATCTAAAATGAACATAGAGTCTGCATGTCACTGAACATGGAGGATTTAATCAAAAGCTTTTGTGGAAACCAAAGCCAGAATGGTTCATTTCTGAGTGTAGCAAGAAGATAAAGATTGTACAAGGTGGGTAAATATTGTATGTCGCGACAAAAAAAATTTGCTTGCCAAGCTGTATTGGAATGTCACCGCTAGACCAAGAAGCAGAGAACAGAATTTAAGAAAGTTATTTGAGAGTTTAAATACAAGACCTGGAATATCTAAGATTTACAAGGTAGTCTAAGGAGCACACATGAAAGATCCCAAGAAAGTCCCAGAGAAATGGCAACAAGATTTTGGCCCCATCCAAGACACTGCTTTGAGAACATGACCTATCATCTGCTAAAATGTTTTTTTTATCCGCAAACCACGATGAATCCATGCTGCTCCACTGGGTGCAATTTTTTTCTCTGTGTGACCCCCCCTCCATTTCCTCAATTATCAGGACTGGCAATGCAAATATCCAAGAAGACTGCCACCGACACTCAGTGCTCAAGGGGGTGTGATCTTCACTGCCTTGATGCAGTATGGCCAAATGATTTGGGAATGGGGAGTCTTGACAGAAAAAAATAGCACTGGATTATTCAGTGGAGTAACACGAAGTCATGGAAGTACACAGATTTAAGGTTTAAGCAGGTGATAGGCCCTCTTTAAATGGTGCTACTGTTATTTCCTATTTCATACAGAGTTTCTATGTACCTTTATAATAGACATGGCCTTTTATTCTTCTGTATAAATTTTAGGCTAGAGATTAAGCAAAATGCCATAGTGTTTTTCCAATATGGGTTTCTGACTCATACTGTATGTTGTGGAATAGCCCAAAATGAAGAATCTACTGGATAAGGGTGTCTAAATCCCCAAATCAACAAACTGGACATTTTTAAATGAATCTGGGGTATAGCCAAATTAATCATTGTGAGTAATCCATTTGATCCTTTCTGTCAGGCAGCTCAGGGTAAAGGCTGAGCAATTGGAATACTTCATTTTATATATACTAGCTGATGACCCGGCGTTGCTCAGGTATTTATTTATTGCAATTTTATATTAAATAACAGTGACTTTCACAATGGCCGCCCCTTTAACGGTGACCGTCCATTTAACAGTGACTTTCACAGTGACCGCTCTTTAAAGGTGACCGCCCCTTTAACAGTGACTTTCACAGTGACCGCTCCTTAAAGGTGACCGCCCCTTTAACAGTGACTTTCAAGGTGGATGCCCCTTTAACAGTGACTTTCACGGTGGATGCCCCTTTAACAGTGACTTTCACGGTGGCTGCCCTTTTAACAGTGACTTTAATAGTGGCCGCCCATTTAACGGTGACCACCCCTTTAAAGAGGACCTTTCACTAGTTTAAAAACTAACTATATCAGTGGGCAGAGCTGCGCCCAGGGGTCCCCCTGCACTTACTAGTATGTCTGGGCGCCGCTCCGTTCGCCCGGTATAGGCTCCGGTGTCTGCAGCTCCCTCTGTTGTACTGGGCGGAGTTTTCATATTAGGGTTGTCCCTTGCTGCAGCGCTGGCCAATCGTAGCGCACAGCTCATAGCCTGGGACTCCATAGCGCTCGTCCGTTTAATAGTGGCCCCTGCCCCCATGCATGTAGCAGTGTAGTTGTGCCGTCATACGTCATATGACTGAATATTTCAGGACCTGTGAACTGCTAAAACCTGTGATCAGTTGTTATGGCAACCTGGAGTAGGACCTGCGAGCTTCTATTGGCTGACAAGGGACATGTGACCGTGTGTATGGCAGTTAGGATTTAAGTGATAGGCTTGCTGGCTTCTATTGGCTAATGCAGGTCATTTTTTAAGAATATCTCAGAAACGGTACGTCCTAGAGAGCTGAGACCCCCGCAAGATTTCTTTCCAGGTACAGTCCTGATCAAAAGTTTAAGACCACTTGAAAAATGGCAAAAAAATCATATTTAGCATGGCTGGATATTAACAAGGTTCCAAGTAGAGCTTCAACATGCAACAAGAAGAAATGGGAGTGAGACAAAACATTTTTTGAGCATTCAAATTAATGAAAACAACGAATAAACTGAAACAAGCAGTTTTTCCGCTGATCAAAAGTTTAGGACCACACCTCCCAAAAAAAACTAAATCCCCCCAAAACAGAAATCCAACTTCCAAACATGAACTCAGTAATGAGTAGCTCCGCCGTTATTGTTTATCACTTCCAAAATTCGTTTCGGCATGCTTGATGCAAGCGTTTCCATGAGGTGAGCACGAAGGCCATCTACTGTCTGGAACTGTTGTCCATTTTTGTAAACTTCCCTTGCCATCCATCCCCAAAGGTTCTCTATTGGATTTAGATCAGGGGAACAGGCAGGATGGGCCAAAAGAGTGATGTTATTCTCCTGGAAGAAGTCCCTTGTCCTGCGGGCATTGTGTACTGTAGCATTGTCCTGTTGAAAAACCCAGTCGTTACCACACAGACAAGGGCCCTCAGTCATGAGGAATGCTCTCTGCAACATCTGGACATAGCCAGCGGCCGTTTGACGCCCCTGCACTTCCTGAAGCTCCATTGTTCCACTGAAGGAAAAAGCACCCCAGACCATTATGGCGCCCCCTCCACTGTGGCGCGTAGAAAACATCTCAGGTGGGATCTGCATGTTATGCCAGTAATGTTGGAAACCATCAGGACCATCAAGGTTACATTTTTTTCTCCTCATCAGAGAATAAAACTTTCTTCCACCTTTGAATGTCCCATGTTTGGTGCTCTCTTGCAAAGTCCAAACGAGCAATTCTGTGGCATTCAAGGAGACGAGGTCTTTGAAGACGTTTTTTGTTTTTGAAGCCCTTCAGTCTCAGATGCCGTCTGATGGTTATGGGGCTGCAGTCAGCACCAGTAAGGGCCTTAATTTGGGTCGAGGATCGTCCAGTGTCTTGACGGACAGCCAATTGGATCCTCCGGCTCAGTGCTGATGAAATTTTTTTGGGTCTTCCACTTTACTTTTTTGACCCATAACCCTCAGGATCATTTAAAGGGCTTCTGTCACCCCACTAAACATTATTATTTTTTTTGTGTACTTATAATCCCTATACTGCGATTTATCCATACATAATGTGATTAATCATTTTGGTTCAGTTTTATAATATGTAAATTACCTGTCTACCAGAAAGTAGGGCGGCTATTTGCTGGTAGCAGCCGCATCCTCCTATCATAATGACGCCCCCTCCGCATGTTGATTGACAGGGCCAGCGAACGGGAACTTTCTCTGCTGGCCCTGTTTGCATTCAAAATCTGGCGCCTGCGCCGTACCTGTCTTCAGACAGTCACATCTACACCCGGCGCAGGCGCATTGAGGAGGGAGCGGCCGAGCGAGCGTCCTCCTCTCAGTGCGCCTGCGCCGACTGAAGACAGGTACGGCGCAGGCGCCAGATTTTGAATGCAAACAGGGCCAGCAGAGAAAGATCCTGTTCGCTGGCCCTGTCAATCAACATGCGGAGGGGTCGTCATTATGATAGGAGGATGCAGCTGCTACCAGCAAATAGCCGCCCTACTTGCTGGTAGACAGGTAATTTACATATTATAAAAGTACGTTTTTAGCAGAATCTACTGAACCAAAATGATTAATCACATTATGTATGGATAAATCGCAGTATAGGGATTATAAGTACACAAAAAAAAAAAAAAACTGTTTAGTGGGGTGACAGAAGCCCTTTAAGAAATTCCAAATGACTGTCTTACTGCGTCCCACCTCAGCAGCGATGGCGCGCTGTGAGAGACCCTGCTTATGCAGTTCAACAACCCGACCACGTTCAAAAAGGGAGAGTTTTTTTGCCTTTGACATCACAACGTGGGACTACCTGACAGAAAATGACAATGAATCCACATCTTTGCACAGATTTGGCCTTTTAAAGGCTGTGGTCCTAAAATTTGGATCAGCTGAAAAACAGCCTGTTTCAGTTTAATCGTTATTTTCAATTAATTGAATGCTCAAAAAATGTTTTGTCTCACTCGCATTTCTTCTTGTTGCATGTTGAAGCTCTACTTGGAACCTTGTTAAGATCCAACAATGTAAAATATGATTTTTTGCAATTTTTCAAGTGGTCTTAAACTTTTGATCAGGACTGCAAGGGATGTGTATACCAAGTTTCGTTGAAATGGATGGTTGCGTTTTTTAGTTTTCGCGGAACATACCGGTACATACACACATACGTCCTTTTTTATATATATATATAGATGATATATGTCATTCTGCTAATGGTGTTTTTCTGTAATTGATTAAAAAAAAAGCATTACATAAAATATAGGTTTATGGCTAGCAGAAGGTTGCCATGGGAAAACATGGAACGAATAACTGATCATTTTATCATCATACACATGTTGGTCAGCCGTGTCAACGTGTTATGTCTCTGAGGCTACAAACTAAACAATGACCAAATGAAACGAAAGTATATATTGTCCAATCTGTATTCAAGGTTTGTGCGATCTCTAATGTCATTCTACAATTGATGTTTTATGTTCTCATAGCACAAAAGGATTATTCTGTATAAAACCCATTTCAGCATTTTAACATATGAAAAGAACAGTGGGGGTCATTTACGAACAGGCATATATATGTCACAGATTGCGGCGCAAAGGTGATCTGTGCCCCAATCTGCGACTTTTTCCCCTTTTCCGCCGGTCACGCCAGGTCTAAAAAATAGGGGCGTGGCGTGGGCGGGGAAAAAGGCAGGATAACAGGCCTATCTCATTTATCATTTTCTATGCCTGTTTTAGGGCTCTTTCACACTTGCGTTGTCCGAATACGTCGTGTACTCCATTTGCCGGAAGTGCCCGCCGGATCCGTAACACCGCAAGTGAACTGAAAGCATTTGAAGACGGATCCGTCTTCAAAATGCGTTCAGTGTTACTATGGCACCCAGGACGCTATTAAAGTCCTGGTTGCCATAGTAGTAGTGGGGAGCGGGGGAGCAGTATACTTACAGTCCGTGCGGCTCCCCGGGCGCTCCAGAATTATGTCAGAGCGCCCCATGCGCATGGATGACGTGATCCATGCGATCACGTCATCCATGCGCGTGGGGCGCCCTGACGTCATTCTGAAGCGCCCCGGGAGCCGCACGGACGGTAAGTATACTGCTCCCCCGCTCCCCGCTACACTTTACCATGGCAAACAGGACTTTAGCGTCCTGGCAGCCATGGTAACCATTCAGAAAAAGCTAAACGTCGGATCCGGTAATGCGCCGAAATGACGTTTAGCTTAAGGCCGGATCCGGATTAATGCCTTTCAATGGGCATTAATTCCGGATCCGGCCTTGCGGCAAGTGTTCAGGATTTTTGGCTGGAGCAAAAAGTGCAGCATGCTGCGGTATTTTCTCCGGCCAAAAAACGTTCCGGTCCTGAACTGAAGACATCCTGATGCATCCTGAACGGATTTCTCTCCATTCAGAATGCATTGGGATAATCCTGATCAGGATTTTTCCGGCATAGAGCCCCGACGACGGAACTCTATGCCGGAAAAGAACAACGCAAGTGTGAAAGAGCCCTTAGGCAAGGGAGCTAATGTAGATTTAGAGAAATATTAAGTCTGCCTATGTTATGTAGCGGCCGGAGCCTCTACAAAATTTGGGCAGATGAACCACCAGCGCACTAGGGACAAGAGAGGCGTCTAACTTGCCAGTCTTCATAAGGACAGCATGGTGGCTCAGTGGTTAGCAGTGAGGTTAGTACTGGGGTGCTAAGTCCGAATACGACCAAGGACAACATCTGCATGGAGTTTGTATGTTCTCCCCGTGTTTGCGTGGGTTCCGTCTGGGTATTTAGTTTTCCTCCCACACTCCAAATATACACTGAAAGGGAATTTAGATTGTGAGCCCTTCGGGGAAAGCGTGATGCTAATGTCCGTAAAGTGCAGCGGAATATAGTAGCGCTATATAAGTGCATAAAATAAATAAATAAAATGTCCCCCAGTGTGCACAGTTAAAGGGGTTATCCAACACCTATAATGCCCCCCAAAATACCCAGGCACGACATACAGATTATACTTACCCCACACCCCGGCAGCTGCGTCGCTCCTGATGCCTGCACGGCTGCCTCTGCATCTCCCTGCTGCGCGGATCAAACATCCGGCGACGGGAGGGCGGTCCAGCCAATAGCAGGCCACAACTGGAACGAGCCTCCCTAACGTCACCCGCGATGCTAAGGGGGCTCGTTCCCGTCGCAACCTGCTATTGGCTGCCCCCCCCCCATCGTCGGATGTTTTGATCTGCGCGGAGGGGAGATGCAGCGGGAGCCGTGCAGACATCAGGAGCGACACAGGTGTCGAGAAGCGGAATAAGTATAACCTGTATGAGGTGTCTGGGCATTTTGGGGGGGAATTATAGGGGTTGGATAACCCTTTTAACTTAAAATTAGAGAAATTTAAATTCAGACATAAAAGCAAGCAGTCTGTAGAAAGCTCACGCCTTTTAAATCATGCACAATCAATCTAATAACTATGATCTACTGCAAAAAAAAGCAAGATGAATTGAAAAGGATACTGTTCTCTGTGAGCTGGATTTTCTCTCCATGTTCATTGTACACCTCAAGACCATTCAGACCGACATAATAGGGATCACCCCAGCTGGTAAGAAGCTGAAACTGGAAGATAACTGAACAAAGTTTTAAGGAAAAGACAAATGTATCTGTGATGTAGCCAAAATCTTGGCCGGCTGAACACCTGATGCATGCCGATTACCTGGTGCATTAGACTTCGGCCATCAGCTGGGTCATGTCTTAAAGGGGTTGAACAGTGGTATTTTTTTTATTTTTTATAAGTGGTTCACAGATTATTAAAAATAAAAGGAAGCCATACTCACTTTCATTGATCCCCACTTCCTGTTCCCAGCTCCACAAACCAGAAATGCTAGGAAAGTTCCACTCAGTCAACTGCTGACCACATTGCTGACCTACCTCAGCTAGTGATTGCCTGAGTAGGTCTTTCTTGGCATTTCTAGCAGGGGGATTGGTGATATGGAGTAGGGCTTTTTTTATTTTTAGCCACCTGTTAGCCATATACAAAAAAATATATATTACTAGACATGTATGATGTTAAAATGATTACCGTATCTATCCTTACAAAATAAAGCAGAGCATTGCAGTGTCCAAACCTTATACAGTTGTGTTCAAAATAATAGCAGTGTGTTTAAAAAAGTGAATAAAGCTCAAAATCCTTCTAATAGCTTTTATTTCCATACACACAAATGCATTGGGAACACTACACCTTCTATTCCAAATCAAAACATGAAGAAAAATATATCAAATTTGTGTTGTTCCTCGAAAAAAAAATGTGAATATTAGACTCTTCAAAAAAATAGCAGTGTTTGTATTCTTCTTTACAAACTCAAACATTCACTATATAAACTGAACAATGTTTAAAGATTTTGCTTTCCTTTGAATCACTTAACTAATATTTTGTGTGTTATAACCGCTGTTTCTGAGAACTGCTGTACATCTGTGTTGCATGGAGTCAACCAACTTCTGGCACCTGTGAGCAGGTATTCCAGCCAAGGATGATTGGACTACATTCCACAGTTCTTCTCTATTTCTTGGTTTCGCCTCAGAAACTGCATTTTTGATGTCACTCCACAAGTTTTCTATTGGATAAAGATCCTGGGATTGGGCTGGCCACTCCATAACGTCAATCTTGTTGGTCTGGAACCAAGATGTTGCACGTTTACTGGTGTGTTTGGGGTCGTTGTCTTGTTGGAACACCCATTTCAAGGGCATTTCCTCTTCAGCATAAGGTAGCATGACCTCTTCAAGTATTCTGATGTATTCAAACTGATCCATGATCCCTGGTATGCGATAAATAGGCCCAGCACCGTAGTATGAGAAACATCCTCATATCATGATGCTTGCGCCACCATGCTTCACTGTCTTCACAGTGCACTGTTGCTTGAATTCAATGTTTGGGAGTCGTCTGACAAACTGTCTTCGGCCACTAGACCCAAAAAGAACAATCTTACTTTCATCAGTCCACAAAATGTCTCTTTAGGCCAGTCAATGTGCTCTTTGGCAAATTGTAACCTCTTCAGCACATGGGACTTTGTGGGGGCTTCTTGCAGATAGCTTGGCTTCACATAGGCGTCTTCTAATTGTAACAGTACTCACAGGTAACTTTAGACCTTCTTTGATCTTCCGGCAGCTGATTGTTGGCTGAGTCCTTGCCATTTTGGCTATTCTTCTATCCATTAGAATGGTAGTTTTTCGCTTTCTTCCTCGTCTTTTAGGTTTTGGTTGCCATTTTAAAGCATTTGCAATCATTTTAGCAGAGCAGCCTATCATTTTCTGCACTTCTTTATATGTTTTCCCCTCTCCGATCAACTTTTTAATCAAGGTACGCTGCGCTTCTCAACAATGTCTGGAACGACCCATTTTCCTCAGAATTTCAGCGAGAAATGCACTGTAACCAGCTTGTACAACATTTGCTGCCTTCCTTCAATAAGGGCAATAATTGCCACCTGTTTTTCCAAAAAATAATGACCTCACTAATTGAACTCCACACTGCTATTATTTTGAACATGCCCCTTTAGATAAGTGATTGAATTACAGATCAGAATCAGCAGCTGTTGGGTATGTTGGATTTCTATTACTCTACTACACCTGCTAGTAAATTATTTGCCATGTAGAAATATCATTTCTACCAAAAACAATGATTGATTAGGTTAGTGATGTCTGACTGTATAGTACCTTTTGTAGATTTCTACTTGTCCCTTCTGCAGCATCCTCCTCTCATAGCAAGTCCATGGCACATGGAGAGATGCCCACCCGGGGAAGCGGGACGACAGCAGGCACGGGCCACTGACATAGAGGTGATCTGAACTACAGTGCATGAATGCCACTTTTTTTTTTTTTTACTGCATACAAAATACTGTACTAATGATTCTCATTTTTTATTTGAAAAACAATTGTACTTATTAGTGTAAGACTACATGAAAAACGGGCATGTGATGTACATTGTTTTAATGGCCATCACACGTCTGTTTTAAGACCAATGGTAGTCTATAGAGTTTTATTGACTGTCAGTGAAAAACGTACGTCAAAAAATAGAACATGTTCTATCTTGTCCGTTTTTCACTGACAGATTGCCGATATACAATTGAATGGGTCCATTTTTAACATCCGTCTCTCAGAAAGGCATCAGTGAAATAAACGTCCGTTAAAAATGTCAGTGTGCATATAGCCTAAAACTCAGAATTTTAGAAAGAATCCAACAGCTTAAAAGGATACAGCCACATGGCATCAATGGTGCTTCATAATCCATGGTAGCAGATTCAATGCATTTTATATTGCTGGAAAAAAAAAATTGTAGTAAAGTATGATAGCGTATGCAGAAGTATTATTGCAGGATTTTTTTTAAATCAACATATTCAAATATGTTTCTGGTTTATTTTCAAGATTCAATTTTACATAAAGTGAATTTTAAGGAGCTTTCTGAGACTTTGATATTTACGGCCAATCCTTAGGACAGACCAGGACCTTCGCCCAACAGCAGACTCAGTACTTGAGTACGTCTACTCTACAGTATGTGGTTGCGATTTACGATACTCTGCAATGTGTGAAGCTGTGATAACATTTTGACAGACCAGAACACCACCATGGCTAAAATGAGAGATTTTGATAATAACATATGAAGCACACTAATATATAACAGGATTTAATAACAGAATATACTCTATAGAAATAAAGTAGAGATGCCTTCTGCTGTTACTGTCATATGAATACAAATTTTGAAGAGACATTTAGAAAGTTACCGTACCTTGATTGTTTATCACTAAGATGTTGCGTAACATAGTCAACAAAAAGAATCTCTTGAGCAAAATCAAAGTGACAGTTGCCAGGACCCTTGCGGATCAAAAATCCTTCAGGTGGAGAAATGCTGCATCCATCAAGCGTAACATGGACAATTTTAGCCTTTAAAAAAAATAAAAGGATTGTTTTGGTTGATTGAAGAAAACACATTTATTTTAGCCATCACAAGAAATTTACTGCATAAACAGATTTTATCAGACATTATCCAAAAATGTTAAGACAATAACCAATGCTTACAAATCTGCTTGATACAGTTGCAAGAAAAAGTATGTGAACCCTTTGGAATGATATGGATTTCTGCACAAATTGGTCATCAATCGTGATCTGATCTTCATCTAAGTCACAACAATAGACAATCACAGTCTGCTTAAACTAATAACACACAAAGAATTAAATGTTACCATGTTTTTATTGAACACACCATGTAAACATTCACAATGCAGGTGAAAAAGGTATGTGAACCCTTGGATTTAATAACTGGTTGAACCTCCTTTGGCAGCAATAACTTCAACCAAACGTTTCCTGTAGTTGCAGATCAGACGTGAGCAACGGTCAGGAGTAATTCTTGACCATTCCTCTTTACAGAACTCTTTCAGTTCAGCAATATTCTTGGGATGTCTGGTGTGAATCGCTTTCTTGAGGTCATGCCACAGCATCTCAATCGGGTTGAGGTCAGGACTCTGACTGGGCCACTCCAGAAGGCATATTTTCTTTTGTTTAAGCCATTCTGTTGTTGATTTACTTCTATGCTTTGGGTCGTTGTCCTGTTGCAAAACCCATCTTCTGTTGAGCTTCAGCTGGTAGACAGATGGCCTTAAGTTCTCCTGCAAAATGTCTTGATAAACTTGGGAATTCATTTTTTAGCAATCCGTCCAGGCCCTGACGCAGCAAAGCAGCCCCAAACCATGATGCCCCCACCACAATACTTCACGGTTGGGATGAGGTTTTGATGTTGGTGTGCTGTGCATCTTTTTCTCCACACATAGTGTTGTGTGTTTCTTCCAAACAACTCAACTTTGGTTTCATCTGTCCACAGAATATTTTGCCAGTACTGCTGTGGAACATCCAGGTGCTCTTGTGCAAACTGTAAACGTGCAGCAATGTTTTTTTTTGGACAGCAGTGGCTTCCTCTGTGGTATCCTCCCATGAAATCCATTCTTGTTTAGTGTTTTACGTATCATAGATTCGCTAACAGGGATGTTAGCATATGCCAGAGACTTTTGTAAGTCTTTAGCTGACATTCTAGGATTCTTCTTCACCTCTTTGAGCAGTCTGCGCTGCGCTCTTGCAGTCATCTTTACAGGATGGCCACTCCTAGGGAGAGTAGCAGCAGTGCTGAACTTTCTCCATTTATAGACAATTTGTCTTACCGTGGACTGATGAACAGCAAGGCTTTATGCAAGTCAACAATTCTTAATCGTAGGTCTTCTGAGAGCTCTTTTGTGCGAGGCATCATTCACATCAGGCAATGCTTCTTGTGAAAAGCAAACCCAGAACTGGTGTGTGTTTTTTATAGGGCAGCTGTAACCAACACCTTCAATTTCATCTCATTGATTGGACTCCAGTTGGCTGACACCCCACTCCAATTAGCTCTTGGAGATGTCATTAGTCTAGGGGTTCACATACTTTTTCCACCTGCACTGTGAATGTTTACATGATGTGTTCAATAAAAACATGGTAACATTATAATTATTTGTGTGTTATTAGTTTAAGCAGACTGTGATTGTCTATTGTTGTGACTTAGATGAAGATCAGATCACATTTTATGACCAATTTGTGCAGAAAACCATATCATTCCAAAGGGTTCACATACTTTTTCTTGCAACTGTATATTGTATACTCTAAAAGGGTTGAAAACAAAAAAATTGGCACTATTCAAATAGGCAAGGAAATCTATATGGACTCATTAGAAGTCTAGATTTTCTAATAAAATAAGCTGTATCATCAAGACAATTCCTCTTTAAATAGGAAATGGCCCACAGATCAAGTGATCGCAGTAAGCAAAACTTCAGAAGCCCCTGGTGGTCAAGTGTTATGGCCAAGGGCAGTTATACTCAGCTACAGCAGGAGCAGTTTAGCATTACATGCCTTACATTCATCTGCAATATATGGACAGGTCAGATCTGCTAGACAGAGAGACTCAGTGGTTAGTGGCTCCTTGCTCTGCCTAAGGGTACGACCCCAAAGTGGAGCTGGCCACATGAAGCCAATCGATGCCACCTGCAGCAGCCAATGGCCACAAAATTTTACAGCAAAATCATCAGTTGCTGCAGGTGGTGTGACTTGGCAGCATGCAGCCATCTGCACCATGGGCTTATACCCTAAGGCAGTGCTTCTCAAATAGTGGGGCGCGCGGGGGGCGCCAGGCTCCGTAAAGGGGGGCTAGTTCAGGGCCGGCCTTTGGGGTGTGCGGGCTGTGCGGCCGCACAGGGCACCATAGCAACAGGGACGCCGGGCGGCCGACAGCTCGCAGTGTAATATGCGGCAGGGAGATGAGCGCTTCCATTGTGGAAGCGCTCATCTCCCGTCTGATCAGAGGCCGGCGCAGGCGCTGGACGCGATGTACGGAGCGGGGACTGGGAGGAGGAGCTGGGGGCCGGCAATAGCGGTGGGGCGGTGCGGTCACTGTACTATAGCCCCGCCCCACCGCTCCCTCCGGTATACTAATATAAAATGTATTATTGAATTAAAAGTTATTAAACATGCCCCCCTCACTCCTAATAGTACCGTATATCCGAATTTCTTCTGTATAATGCCGGCAGGCGGGCCGGGCGGCCGGCGCGTCCCTCAGTGATGTCACGTGCCCGCGCCACCTGCTTTATGAACGAAGCAGGCGGCGCAGACAAGTGACGTCACTGAGGGACGCGCCGGCCGCCCGGCCCACCTGCCGGCATTATACAGAAGAAATTCGGATATACGGTACTATTAGGAGTGAGGGGGGCATGTTTAATAACTTTAAACAGCGGCGGCGGGCACACGGAATCTGTGGATGGCACAGTTAAGGTTTGGGGGTCTGTGGATGGCACTGTTATGGGCTGGGGGGGCACTGTGGATGGCACTGTTATGGGGTGGGGGGGTCTGTGGATGGCACATATATAACAGTGCCAGCCACAGATCCCCCCCATAAGTGTCCGTCATCCACAGATCCCCCCCATAAGTGTCCGTCATCCACAGATCCCCCCATAAGTGTCCGTCATCCACAGATCCCCCCATAAGTGTCCGTCATCCACAGATCCCCCCATAAGTGTGTGTCCGATCCACATTTCTTTCTTTTTTTATTCTCTTATACGTTAATAAGGATACAGTGTTATGCAGAGGTGTACTTATAACAATTTTATAGACAAATGATACTCTTTACAGTCGTGCGGGGGGCGCAAAATGTTTTCTTCTTCCTAGGGGGGGCATGACAGAAAATAATTGAGAAGCACTGCCCTAAGGCTACAGGTACACGACGGCATTTGTCGTGCGACTATTCCAAGATGGATTTTTGTGCGACTGTCATGTAGCAGTCCAACACCATAGACTAGCATTATAAAATGTCGCAGTGTAGCCTTAGGCCTCATGCACACGACCGTTGTGTGCATCCGTGTCCGTTTGTCAACGGACCCATTGACTTTCAATGGGTCCGTTGAAAACTCGGAAAATGCACCGTTTTTCATCCGCGTCCGTGATCCGTGTTTCCTGCCCGACAAAAAAATATGACCTGTCCTATTTTTTGGACGGACAACGGTTCACGGACCCATTCAAGTCAATGGGTCAGTGAAAAAACACGGATGCACACAAGATTGACATCCGCGTCCGTGATCCGTGTCCGTAGGCTAATTTCACACAGACGGATCTGCAGATCCGTCTGCATAAAAGCTTTTTTAGATCTGAGTTTTCACTTCGTGATGGGGACGCCTCAAGTTAGAATATACTAAGAACTGTGCACATGACTGCCCCCTGCTGCCTGGCAGCACCCGATCTCTTACAGGGGGCTGTGATCCGCACAATTAACCCCTCAGGTGCCGCACCTGAAGGGTTAATTGTGCGTATTATAGCCCCCTGTAAGAGATCAGGTGCTGCCAGGCAGGAGGGGGCAGACCCCCCTCCCTCCCCAGTTTTAAATTCATTGGTGGCCAGTGCGGCCCCCCCTCCCTCCCCTGTATTACATTCATTGGTGGCCAGTGCGGCCCCCCCTGTATTACATTCATTGGTGGCCAGTGCGGCTTCCCTCCCTCCCCTGTATTGCATTCATTGGTGGCCAGTGCGGCCCCCCTTCCTCCCTCCCCTGTATTGCATTCATTGGTGGCCAGTGCGGCCCCCCTCCCTCCCCCCCTCCCCTGTATTACATTCATTGGTGGCCAGTGCGGCCCCCCCTCCCTCCCTCCCTCCCTCCCCTGTATTACATTCATTGGTGGCCAGTGCAGCCCACCCTCCCTCCCGCCCCTGTATTACATTCATTGGTGGCCAGTGCGGCCCCCCCTCTCCCCCCTCCTTATTAAAATCCCCCCCCCCTTATTAAAACCCCCCCCCCATCATTGGTGGCAGCGGAGAGTTCCGATCGGAGTCCCAGTTTAATCGCTGGGACTCCGATCGGTAACCAGGACGCTACTGCAGTCCTGGCTGCCATGGTTACTTAGCAGTTTTAGAAGCATTATACTTACCTGCGCTGTCTGTGACCGTCCGGGCGCTCCTCCTACTGGTAAGTGAAAGGTCTGTGCTATAAGCAATGCGCCGCACAGACCTTTCACTTACCAGTAGGAGGAGCCCCCAGCCGGTCACAGACAGCGCAGGTAAGTATAATGCTTCTAAAATTGCTAGATAACCATGGCAGCCAGGACTGCAGTAGCGTCCTGGTTGCCATGGTTACCGATCGGAGCCCCAGCGATTAAACTGGGACTCCGATCGGAACGCTCCGCTGCCACCAATGATGGGGGGGGGGGGGGATTTTAATTAGGAGGGGGGGAGAGGGAGGGCCGCACTGGCCACCAATGAATGTAATACAGGGGCGGGAGGGAGGGTGGGCCGCATCTCTTACAGTGGGCTATGATACGCACAATTAACCCCTCAGGGTTAATTGTGCGGATCACAGTCCCCTGTAAGAGATCGGGTGCTGCCAGGCAGCAGGGGGCAGTCATGTACACAGTTTTTAGTATATTCTAACTTGAAGCGTCCCCATCACTATGGGAACGCCTCTGTGTTAGAATATACTGTCGGATCTAAGTTTTCACGATATAACTCAAATCCGATGGTATATTCTAACATAGAGGCGTTCCCATGGTGATGGGGGCGCTTCAAGTTAAAATATACCATCGGATTGGAGAAAACTCTGATCCGATGGTATAATAGGGACTCCTGACTTTACATTGAAAGTCAATGGGGGACGGATCCGTTTGCAATTGCACCATATTGTGTCAACGTCAAACGGATCCGTCCCGATTGACTTGCATTGTAAGTCAGGACGTTTGGCTCTGCACGGCCAGGCGGACACCAAAATGACTTTTTCCTTCATGTCCGTGGATCCTCCAAAATCAAGGAAGACCCACGGAAAAAAAAACGGTCGTGTGCATGAGGCCTTAGTCTAATAGACTGGGGTCCACAGCAGGCGATGCCCCTCCATCTTGGCTTAAACATCTTATTAAAAAGGGCATATGGAAAGTAGTTAGCTTCAGTTTACGAGTCTAATAAACAGTCTCAATTTATATAAGACCCTGTACTTATTCGTTGCTCATGTAAACATTGTTTCATTACATTTTAGAGATTTTAAAGAAAATACCCCATTAGCATAGAACATTAGGTACAGAGTAGTAAAATTGCAGTTAAACAGCCATAATAATTAGTTACCGTAGTATAAAAGTAAACCAAAAATAACAAAGCAATCTAAGATGACAAGTCACAGCATACATTTCCCATAACTGCTATTATGTTCTCAAAACAGTCTAGTTATGGACCAGATGTAGACTTCCATAGAAATATACACAAGTAAATCAACTAGTTCTTTAATATCTACAGCAGTCACCCATTTTGCTTACATGTATTCTTCTACTGAAGAAGCAGGATTGTTTTGCATGCTGTTTTTTTGTTTTTTATAGCAATATATTTAAAATAAGCCTGTCGAGTCAGTATTTTTTTTTTCAAAATAAGCTATGTATAGGAGGAATAACATTATACTCGGCCATTATAGGACTTGTATATTGCATTTTTCACAAGGTTTTCCTCTGCCGCCTCCATCTCTAATAGTTAGTTTTCCCTGCGCTAAAGAGTGGAGTCTAGCTGCTATGATGTCTCCCATACAGTGCACACAGAGTAGAGGAATTCTTGCTCTCCTGTCTGTAGCACACCTGCAGATGCAGCATGGAGGACATTATACAGCAGTACTGAACAGTTTAGCTTTGAGTCCAGCACTGGGGTGAGACAGTAAAATGCTTAATGGAACCAGCAGCAGCGTCTGTGTGTCTGTACCTCAGTCTCCCTCCCATAGACTTCTATGGACAACATGTAAGCTGTTTCTGGACAATTGTAGCTGTGCACTGACAGTGAATTCCCACTGAAGGAGGCAGGCTATAGGATGAGAAGTGGCTCATAAATGGACAAAGAAGCATTTTTCTGTAATAAAATACATTACAACGTTTCTTATAATCACTTATGCTATCACTTATGTCCCTTAAGAAGTGGTGCGAAACCGTGTCTAGCAAGTCCTCAAGAATACATTTTATATGCCGTTTTACAATTTTTAATCCTGTAAGTGCAGTAAAGCATTTTTGAAGATACTTGTGTTTTACGGTATGTCACTATGCTGTGCTGTTCTTGACTGAAGGATATTGCCGAAGACACGGACACAGGTAGATCCAGCTTCCCAAATTGATTGCAGCACGAAACTGGTAGAGGTAAAGGATGGTCTGGTTACAGACTAGGATAGACAACATGTGTTACCCATCTCTGAGATATTTCTGGTTGCTCTTGCGGCACGGATCCAGTAATATTGAACAATTGACTGTGAGACTCTAGACCTATTCTTCAGGATCCTGCTGCCATGATTACACATGGACCGCATCATTTTTTTTTGTGTATATGATAGAATAGCCCTCTTCCTATTGGCTTGCATATAGAGTGCTATGTGCTACTGGAGGGCTGTATGTGTCAGAACAATCTCCATCATATGGTTGTCTAAAAAAAAGTCTGGTGCTGCATATCTCACTATAGTGCTCTGCTGCTTGTCTTACTATAGGACTATATATATAATAACTGGGCCCCAAATATCACTATAGGCTTACATATTACATTATGGTGCTCCCTGTTTGACTATAGAGCAACATATTAGGGTCGGGAGCTCTATCTTGATGTCTTTAAAGGGTATTCCTCTGTAGCTTTGCATTGACTCCATATATTAGTTTGCTGACCCCGTCTCAATCTACTTTGTGACTGCTTTGCACTTTGGAATGTTCTATTAAAGGGGTTATCCAACACTATAGCAGACCTCATAGAGTGGATGACCCACGGTGGTGATCGTACTTACCAGGTCCCCGACGCTGGGTTTGGTCTCCATGGCTTGATGGCCAGCTCTTCATCTCCTTGCTGCACTGATATCAACATCTTGATGACATGGGGGGGGGGGGTAGTCTGGGGCACGTGACCGATGCAACCAGTAAGTAGCTTCAGCAGTCGCCTGCCCCCATGGCCCCCTTCCCTGATCTTAGCTTGTAGAGCCTGCCGTGGAGTTACAGAGACCAAACCCAGCGGTCCCAGCGGGGACCAGAAAAGTATGATCACCACAGGTCGGCGTGAGGTCTGCTACAGTGTTGCACAACTACCTTTAAATACAAAGGAAGACATACGTGTGTATTCTCTTCTACAGAAAATCCATAATTCATCTCTCTGTGCTATCATATAACTCCACAGCAGGTCACTGGCCATAAAACCAAATAATGACTTTCCGCTAAATTACAATGAGGTATTCTGAAGTAAGTGATTATTTGGAAACAATTGGTTATTATCTTTGAGAAGCTTGCACTCCCCAGAAAGTATACCTGTCAGGCAGATTTCAGATCTTACATTAGCAGTAAGCCTAAGTACAGCATATAATACTGATATAACACCAAGCATAGACTAGAACCTCAGAATACCGTTATTACCGGAGAGCTTTACCGTTTAGGAAATTGCCAGTGCATGCTAGCACAATAGTTCACAGGCATTTTGATGCTGTACATGAGTCCAAGGATAATCTCTACAAATAGCATACATGTCACATTTACATGTAGACACAAAGCACATATTTTTCTTACACGCTATAATTTCATAAATGACAATCTTTTTGTCATTTTGCTGACAAGCGACAATCACTAAATGAAAACACCACCCACTAAAAAGGCCCATATGCTGCACTTTTCCATGAGGCTAAGGAAGGGTTTGAGCCAGCCCTCCATTTATTACAGGATATTCCATCTGGCTGTCCGAGGCTACAATTTGGATGTCACAGTGGTTTCCAGTCTTGTTCTCTTTAGGTTTGATCTTCCAACAGACCTGTGATCAGTTTTATTGTTTTACTATTTTATGGTCCAGCTAGTGATTACTCTTTGGCTTGGAGGGAGGCCTTCTTTTGCACCATTACCACCATGGTGGGTCTTTTCACAGGCTACCATATGTTTTTTCTGTGTACAGTGTTCTAACATTACGTGGGTTGAAGGTGCAGTCCCCTTTTTGTTTTGACCTTCAAACCCTTCCGGGCGTTCCGGTTATTTCAAGTTATCCCCTATCCACAAGAAATGAATGGAGCATCGGATTAAGCATGCGCACTGCCACTCCATTCATCTCTATGGGACTGCCGTAAAAAGCCCACTGCATGTAATCGCCTATATCTGCCAGACTCCTAAAGGTGAATGGAGGTGTGGTGCATATGCCTAACATGCTGCTCTATTCATTTCTGTGGACAAGGTCAACTTAAATAACTGGAATAACCCTGACCAATTTTCCTTTTTTCCATCCCTGTCTTCCAAGGGCCATAACATTTTTACTTTTTTGTAGTATAAGGGCTTATTGTTCTGCGGGTTAAGGCTACTTTCACACTGGCGTTTCTGGGTCCGCTTGTGAGATCCGTTTCAGGGCTCTCACAAGCCGCCCAAAACGGATCATTTCAGCCCCAATGCATTCTGAATGGATAAGGATCCGTTTAGATTGCATCAGTTTGCCTCCGTTGCGCCTCCATTCCGCTCTGAAGGCGGACACCAAAACACTGCTTGCAATACAGAGCCAACTGGATGTTACCAGTTGTGGGTATGCCCCTGCACGGTCTGGCATAGGCAGCACTGATTGGATACTGTCAGGGGAAAAAAAGTTACTATATTTTTCACCCTATAAAACGCACTGATGATAAGATGCACCTAGGTTTTAGAGGAGGAAAATAAGAAATATATTTTTCATCAGACCTCAGAACAGACACCCAGTCTTCTTCAGATCTGAGATTAGATCTCCATATCAAACCTCAGATCAGACCCCCATATCAGATCACGGAGCCAAACGGATCCGTCCTGACTTACAATGTAAGTCAATGGGGACAGATCAGTTTTCACTGACACAATATGGTGCAACTGAAAACGGATCCGTCCCCCATTGACTTTCAATGTAAGTCAGGACGGATCCGTTTTGACTTAGCCTTTTTTTTGGAAAGAATAATGCAAACGGATCCGTTTTGAATGGATACAAGCGTTTGCATTATCTGTGCGGATCCGTCTGTGCAGATACAAGACAGATCCGCACCGAACACAGGTGTGAAAGTAGCCTAAGTTGTAGTGTGCGCACAATGACCTGTATAGGCAGTCAGGTTGCAGTGCAGGGCAGCCCAGAAAATACTAAGGCCTCTTTCACACGGGCATTGTGGGAAAAGGTGCGGGTGCGTTGCGGGAACATGCGCGATTTTTCCGCGCGAGTGCAAAACATTGTGATGCGTTTTGCACTCGCGTGAGAAAAATCGTGCAAGTTTGGTAGCCAAACCCGAACTTCTTCACAGAAGTTCAGGCTTGGGATCGGTGTTCTGTAGATTGTATTATTTTCCCTTATAACATGGTTATAAGGGAAAATAATAGCATTCTGAATACAGAATGCATAGTACAATAGGGGTTGAGGGGTTTAAAAAAATAAATAAAATTTAACTCCCCTTAATCTACTTGCTCGCGCAGCCCGGCATCTCTTCTGTCTTCTTTTTTGCTGTGTGCAGGAAAGGGACCTGTGGTGACGTCACTCCGGTCATCACATGGTCCGTCACATGATCCATCACCATGGTAAAAGTGACGTCACCACAGGTCCTTTTCCTGCACACAGCAAAAAAGAAGACAGAAGAGAAGCCGGGCTGCGCGAGCAAGTGGATTAAGGCGAGTTTAATTATTATTATTATTTTTTTTAACCCCTCCAGCCCTATTTTACTATGCATTCTGTATAGAGAATGCTATTATTTTCCCCTATAACCATGTTATAAGGGAAAATAATAATGATCGGGTCCCCATCCCGATCGTCACCTATCAACCGTGCGTGAAAATCGCACCACATCCGCACTTGCTTGCGATTTTCACGCAACCCCATTCATTTCTATGGGGCCTGCGTTACGTGAAAAACGCACAAAGAGGAGCATGCTGCGATTTTCACGCAACGCACAAGTGATGCGTGAAAATTACCGCTCGTGTGCACAGCCCCATAGAAATGAATGGGTCAGGATTCAGTGCGGGTGCAATGCGTTCAACTCACGCATCGCATCCGCGCGGAATACTCGCCCGTGTGAAAGGGGCCTAAGGAGCGGTGAGTGCAGGAAAGACTGTCAGATCTGCAGAGTGCCTGTGGAGTAGGAGGGGTATTTATTTATCTCTGATGGGGGTCTGATCTGATATACGAGTCTGATTTGAGGTCTGACATGGGGGTCTGATCTGATTTTGGGGTCTGATCTGAGGTCTAAAATGGTGGTCTGAACCGGATATGGAGGTCTGATCTAATATTGGGGTCTGATTTGAGCTCTGATGGGGGTCTGATCTAATATGGAGGGCTGATCTGATATTATGTCTGATCTGACGTTTGATATGGAGATCTAATCTCAGATCTGAAGAAGACTGGGTGTCTGTTCTGAGGTCTTATGAAAAATATATTTCTTATTTTCCTCCTCTAAAACCTAGGTGCATCTTATCATCAGGTGCGTTTCATAGGGTGAAAAATGCAGTAACTTTTTTTCCCCTGACAGTATCCAATCAGTGCTGCCTATGCCAGGCATACCCACAACTGGTAACATCCAGTTGGATCTGTATTGCAGACTGCTAGCAATTCATTCATATACTTCTAGCAGGAATAATATAGGAATAGAACAACATAGAGTCATAAGAATGGATGCTGCAGAATTGTTATAACATAGGGAAGGCAAGTAGTTACTAAAAGAGACATTTCAAGAGTGGTGACATGTTTTCTTTAGGAAGCAGGTGAAAAAAAGGAACAGTTAGCAGTGATGATGCCTTAGCACTCACTCAAGATATATTTTCTGCTGTTTGAAGATGCTACGGAAAGTATAGTTCAATTTTCTTAAAACAGTTTATTCCCTGTGTCCTTGTAATACAATATTCATTTACAAAGTGAAACGTAAAAAGCATTACCCCTCTGTATGTGTCCTCAGCAGATTTATTGTAATTCCAAAACCTCAGTCCTGCGACCACTCCAGCTTTATCAAAACTGATGGTGATTGTGTGATTTTCTCCACAGGTAAATGGGATAAGCCACATGTGAGAATCCTCACTGGTGATGTTCACACCATCAATGAGCCTAAAAAGGAAAAAGCACAGGGATGCTACCGAAAATGAAGTAGAGGAAATATAGAAATTGCACAGCCCATTCCCAAATGTCTAAAGCTTTTAGAGAAACAAAATATAAAAGTGGGTATGTTCTCGGAGGCCCGCTAGGAATAAACATCAACTGAATATCTGTGAGGGTAAAGCCTCCTTCACACGTCCACGTCCCCTGTACAGCACACGTCCCCATTCATTTAAATGTGTGCATTCAGACATCAGTGTTTTAGCACTGTCCGTGGGTCGGGGTTTTTAGCACGGATGCATGCTCTATTTTGTCCGTACATTATAGTCTATGGGTCCGTGAAAACCACGGATGCAACACCGATGCCACCTGTGTCGCATCAGTGTTTCATGGATCATTATGCAAAAAGATAGGACATTTTCTATCATTTTGCGGAACGGAAGTTCCGTGCTTCTGTTCTGCACCATTCCGCATCTCCAGATTTGCGGACCCATTGAAGTGAATGGGTCCGCCTCCGTTATGCGGAATGCCCACAGAACGGCACCGGGCATTCCGCAGTACGGCAACGGGCAGCACACGTTTGTGTGCAGGAGGCCTTAAGGCCGGGTTCACATCACAATTTAGCTTTCTGATCTATCAGAAGAACAGAAAAAAAAAAAAAAAACATCTGTTATTTTGAGCATCAGTTATGATCAGTTTGTGTCACTAATAGAGATGAGCAAATTTCTTGAAAATTCGATTCGGCTGATTCGACGAATTTCACAAAAATATTTGCTTCGTAACAAATTACTTCACCACGAAGCACATTTTTTTGTAAGTAGCGGGTGCAATGACAGGGAGCTGCGATAGCGCCGCCCTCGTCATTGTACCCCTCAGATGCCGCGTTCATACATGATCGCGGCATCTGAGTGTATTAACAGTGTGAAATTAACATTAAAAAAAACATGACATCAAACTTACTGCGTCCATTTGTGCACGACGGACCGGCCGCCGCCATCATGCTTGAAGATCTCGGCCGAAATCACATGCAGCACGAGATTATATCATCATGCCGGCCGGCGTGATGATGAAATCTCGCGCCGAACGGGATTTCGCCCGAGATCTTCAAGAAAGATGAAGGCTGGTGGCCCTTCGCGCACAAATGGAAGCGGTAAGTTTGAATTTAAGGATTAATCAATTCGCTGACACGAAGCACAAAGAAATTCGGCTTCTAGGCGAATCGAAGAATTCCTGAAATTCGGATCGAATTCCACTTCATGGTATTCGATTCGCTCATCTCTAGTCACTACCATCAGAGATCAGTTATTTTTCACTAGAGCAAAAGTTCTGAAAAAAGTACTTTTTCTCTCATCAAAATTAACTGATCTCTGACGGAAGTGACACAAACTGATACAAACTGTTCCGTTTTTTGCAGTCCGCAAATTGCAGATCCGCAAAAAACAGAAGCCGCCCGTGTGCCTTCCGCAAGTTGCGGAACGGAACAGGCGGCCCATTGTAGAAATGCCTATTCTTGTCTGCAAAACGGACAAGAATAGAACATGTTCTATTTTTTTTGCGGGGCTACAGAGCAGAGCAACGGATGCGGACAGCATACGGAGTGCTGTCCGCATCTTTTGCAGCCCCATTGAAGTGAATGGGTCTGCATCCGAGCTGCCAAAACGGTGGCTCCTGTGCGGACCAAAACAACGGCCGTGTGCATGAGGCCTAACAGATACTTTTTTTTGTTTGTTTGTTTCTCTGTTCCTCTAAGGCCACAGCTGTGTGGCATTCTGGCAGGCTATTCCATTACCCTGTTTCAGCATAAATGCCTTCTGTCGGCCGGACAAAAAACACTTTATGCCAGAAACCGGACAGATCCTATTATAGTGAATGCGGATCCAGCAGTAAAGGGTCGCATCTGTTGGTGCCGGAAAGGTGAGTTCAGGTAGCCTGATCCTCTCGCGGATTAGAAGAACAGAAAGCCAAACGATGATGTGAACCCGGCCTAAGGCTGATTTAACAAATGTGGGGGTAACGGGTGGAATTTATCTTAAGGGTAATACAGTGGTCCCTCAGGTTACAATATTAATTGGTTCCGGGACAACCATTGTATGTTGAAACCATTGTAAGTTGAGTAAATCGGTTCAAAAGCTCCAAAATGCCATCCAAGATGAGAGAAAATGAAGAGTTAAGAAAAATAAGCAGAACTAAAGACAGATAAAACAAGTCCTTATATATATATAAAACAGTCAGGAATAGCTGATACCGCTATTTTACCAGAGAAGTGACCATGCTTGGTTGGATCTGAGTCTGAGGCATTGTATGTTGAGTCTAGTTTCAAGTTACGTTGGGTTAGAAAAGACCATTGTATGTTGAAAATATTGTATCCTAAGGCCATTGTATCTTAAGGGGACCACTGTATTTGAAGTAATACTTGAAGTCTGTTTTGCCTGAGTCTGTGTTGGGGTACTTTGTGCCAAATTTATGAAATGCAGCATACTGTTTATTAAATTTGGCTCATCTTTAAAGGGGTTGTCCCATCTAGAACATTGGGGGCACATCGCTAGGCTAAGTCCACCAACGTCTGATAGGTGTGGGTCCCACCTCTGTGACACACACCTATCCTAAGAACAGAGCCCACAGAGTGACGGAAGGCGCACCAAAACGGTGTCCATCTGATGAAACTGAGCCAAACGGATCCGTCCTGGCACACAATGTAAGTCAATGGGGATGGATCAGTTTTCACTGACACAATCTGGCATAATAGAAAACGGGTCCGTCCTCTATTGAGATCCGTTCTGAACAGATGCAGACAGTTGTATTATCTGAACAGATTCGTCCATGACAGATCCGCACAAAACGCAAGTGTGAAAGTAGCCTAAGGCATTATTCACACAAGCATGAAAAAATAGCAGTCACACAACCATTTTCAGAACCAATTAAAGTCTAGGGGGCTATTTACATGGTAAAATTACATGGTGAATAGCAGCCATCAAAAAATAGAATATGCCCTATTTTTGGGTGTTTTCACAGCCAGACAGACTCCATGTAAATCAATGGGACCGATTTTAACAGGAATGCACTAGTCTAAGGATCATTAAGACAGGTAGACTGTGTGAAAAAGCGCCTTTCAGGAGTTAGAATAATAATACGTCATCCACCTGCATGCATGGGGACACTCACTCTTCGCTGGAGACAGCAGGGTCAGGTCCTGCCGACTGCAGGGTGGAGAGAGTGCCCTTGTGTGAGCAAGTGGTGACTTTTTTTTGTTGCACAAGAAGAATGGGGGCCACTAAGGGGGCATTACTAGGGGGCACTAATGGGGGCCATTAATCATTCTGGGGGGGCACTAATGGGGACATTAATCATACTTGGGGGCACTATGGGAACCATTTGATGTCCAGGGGGCACTATGGGTGTATTATGTATTCTGTGAGGGCACTGCAAGGGATGGGATGTTGAAAACAAAAAAATTATGAAATTCATCCTTTTTTAACGTCCGTTAAAAACGGATGCAAAACAGCCATTAAAAACACACACGGATGCAAAGTGGCAATGAAAAACTTTAAACGTATCCATTTTTAATGGATGTTCTTTATCACTGTCTTGTGAATGTACCGTGATGCCATTAAAATTAGTTCCTTTCAAACGTATAAGGGCTGTTGGTTCTATTTTTTGGGGGTCGTTATTTACGGGTCATCAAAAAATGGCACTGTAAAAAACTGTACAGACTACCATTGTTCTTATAATGGCCACATGAATGTAACCTCAATGTGCAATCCAATTAAGATTAGCTGCTGCCCACAGATTTAAAAAAAATGACGCAACACATAGTAAACCAATTAGAAGACCCCTGTAAGAACAGTCTCTGCCCACTCTTTTCCTTTCAGCCATTTGAGCGTGATTCCCATCTAGACACATATGATATCCCTACAGGATATGCCATAAATGTCCGACAAGTTTGCACCTATCTTGAGAACGCGGCCTTTCCCGTGGCTGGTGTGAAAGGGGAGGTGGTGGCATACATACAGCTCTCTCCATTCCCTGCTCCGAAAAAATCTGAGTAAGCATTCTCAAGTATTATCAGAACGTCTCTGAAAGTGACTAAAGAGAGCCACGTATACGAGCCCATCTGTCCATTCACAACCGTCGTGAGACAGGCAACCGATCTACAAAAAAGTGTAGGTCCCCAGAGGGGAGGCTCACACCTATCAGACATTTATGGCATATCCTATGGATATAGTATCAACACATAGAGCTCTAAATGTGTATAGGCTTAATAAAGCACTCCAATATACAAGCAATAGAAAAGCCCCAAAGGGGAGAGTGTCAGTATCTAAAACATAACTTTTAATTAGATATAACGATAAAATACACCACTGTGATGCAATATTCTAAAAAATTAAGGGGTCCAAGCCTGGTACCCCAGCACTGGTAGATAAAGAAAAATCCTGCTCCACCTAGGGTTAGGTGCGAGCAGTCTTACCAGACCAATACGTATGGTGGGACCAGGAGTGGTTTCAAGGGAGGCGAATCCGGTGGACATCAGATGTAGGTCCACTGGATAGCCAAGGTTGTCGACGGGGTCTGTATAGATCAAGGAGCTCTGTGCCCTAATATACCCTATTCAAGGGAAAGGGGGCTAGTTTACCTGCGGCATTCCTTTTCCCCTGAAGAGTCGACACGGACAGAAACATGTCGGGACGTCATCAGGAGCGCATTTAGCTGGTCACGATAACCTTAAGATTTAGGGATCAGGTCTGAGCAGGGACAGGTATCCGGACGGGGTCGCCCCTGTTGGGGCAGGTGCTCTGTATAGATAGGTAGAATGAAACTAGCCCCCTTCCCACCATACGTATTGGTCTGGTAAGACTGCTCGCACCTAACCCTAGGTGGAGCAGGATTTTTCTTTATCTACCAGTGCTGGGGTACCAGGCTTGGACCCCTTACTTTTTTAGAATATTGCATCACAGTGGTGTATTTTATCGTTATATCTAATTAAAAGTTATGTTTTAGATACTCACACTCTCCCCTTTGGGGCTTTTCTATTGCATATCCTATGGCTATGCATTAAATGATGAGATGGGAATATCCCCTTTAGGGACTTTTATGGCAGCTCCATGGTCCATAAACACAGTAGTCATGAGGGGACCTCATTGACTTCTATGGGAGAGTTTCCTAGGCATGACCTGTGCAGAGGTCATTGTACAAGGAAAGAAGAGATAAGCTTTGATAATAACCTATTTGAGGATCCTGTCTTATCTACAGAGGTGATATCCTTACAGGTAACAGCAGTAAAGTGATTTGTACAGACCAAGAACTGGCTTAGTGGCCAGTGTGAAAAAATGCAAGATTTTATGTTTTTTTATTTAAATATAGATATTGACATGAAAAATTAAAAATAACCACCAACATTTTTTTTAAAAAGATGTTAAACAAAGAAAAGTGATTTAAACAATAGGTCATTTTTGATGACAAATTCCCTTTCAAATTTCAAAGATAGTGGTTCATAAGAACAGGGTCAAGCAGCAAACACTGGGGACAACAACACTACAGACTGGCAAAGGGCAGAAACAACACTACTGACAGTCATGATTGTGACCTCATTCGAATCTGGATAAAAAAGTAGAATGACATCAAGTCACCTTCAGAAAGAATGGCAAGAGGGAGCTGGGGTGAAATGCCAGCCAACACACTAAATGAGTAAATACCGTTCGCCCAGTGTCAATTGCAACGTATAACCAAATAACCCAAAAAAATTATAATAATGCTGACATATAAAATCAGACACCAGGTCATTAAACTCAATAGAAGCTGTCAAACATTGGACACCATCGAAGGAGGTATAACATATCATGACCACATTAAGCTGAGGCAAGCACTAATTGTCTATGGCAAACCGCAAACAACGCTTTGAAGGATCACCAAAAAGCGCGTCGGGGTTGGCGCCATCCTGGAGGAGACACACTATGGGTAATTGATCCTGGTATTCTTGTTTTTTTCAGCACTTGCACTTTTCATTACTGTTATTGACTAACTGCCATGAAGTACTGCCCATGTGTCTCTTGTCCAATGATATCGCCAGTTTTAAAAGTTTTAAACACTATGAACAGGCAGATGTAAGTTTTGGTAATAATAGTCTATGACTAATTGTAAATAAAATTGTAGAGTTTGTTTAGTCAATTCTCAGGTTGGCCCAACACCAGGTCACATAATGGTTAGAAGGAGACCTGGTATTTTGTACCCACTGTGAAATTTGGTGCAGGATTGGTGATGATGCGAGTGTGTTTCAGCAAGGCTGGAATTGGGCAGATGTGTATTTGTGAAGGACACATGACCAAGCCACGTACAAAGTTATCCTGGAAGAAAACTTGCTTCCTTCTGCTCTGACAATCTTCCCCAACCTTGACGATAGTTTTTTTTTTTCAGCAGGACAATGCCTCATGTCACACAGCCAGGTCAATGAAAGTGTGAATGAAGGACCACCAGATGAACACCCTGTCATGGCCAGCCCAATCTCCAGACCTGAACCCCATTGAAAACCTCTGGAATGTGATCAAGAGGAAGATGGATAGCCACAAGCCATCAAAAAAAAGCCGAGCTGCATGAAGTGTTTTCTAAGCATTATTTGGGGTCTGATATTACCTGAACTGGTTTATTATTTTTACCAGTTGTCATTTTCTTAAAAATAAAAAAAATGCTCTAAATAAAATATTTTTATCTGCAATCTGGTAAAATATTGTCAGTGGTTTATAGAATATAACAAAACTGTCAATTTTTCCAGAGCTGTACATAATGTGCCCTTCGGTAGTGCCAACATAAAAAAATATAAAAAAATCTCAACAGAGGCATTATTTTTCTTTTTACAGTTTACCTGTTTTTAAACGGCCGTTGGATGCACTTTTGTCTAAATGGTAGTTTAATACGAGCCCACTGATTTCAATGGGGTCTATCTGGCCATGTAAAAGGCTGAAAATAGGACATGTCCTATTTGTGGATGGATGGTATTCATGGGCTGTTGAAAAGACGGCTGTGTGAATATCCTCATAGACTGCAATGTCTCTGAAAATGGCAGTGTCACGGCTGTTTTTCACTTTCATGTGAATGCAGCCTTGGGCCACAATTTATATTGAAATTCTCTCATACAATATTATTGCCAAATGTATGAATCCAGAAGCAGAGCTATATGAAATTACTGACCAACAGAAGGAAAATGAAGAGGTTTAATAAGACAAGCTGTGGAGATACTACAATGCATTCAGAAAGTTTTCAGACCCTTTCACTTTTTTCACAGCTTATGTTGTGCTAAAATAAAGAAAACAATATATAAGTTTTGCCCCATCAATCTGCACTCAATACCACATAATGACAAAAGTGAAAGTGAAGTTTTTGCAAATTTCTTAAAAAGTAAAAACTAAAATGTAGCATGAACATAAGTATTCAGACCCTTTGCTAGGGCACTTGAAATTTAGTTCTGGGGCCTATCATTTCTCATGATCATCTTTGACATGTTTCTTCAACTTCATTGGAGCCCATCTGTGCTACATTCAGTTGCTTGGACATAAAGTGGAAAGACACAGACCTGTCTATATAAGATCTCACAGCTTATAGTGCACATCACAGCAAAGACCAAGCCATGAGGAGGGAAGAACTACGTGTACTGCTCAGAGACTGGACTGTGTGGAGGCATAGGGCTGGAGAAGGGTACAAAAAAAATTCTGCTACACGGAAAGTTCTTAACCACCTCAGCCCCCAGTGCTTAAACACCCTGAAAGACCAGGCCACTTTTTACACTTCTGACCTACACTACTTTCACCGTTTATTGCTCGGTCATGCAACTTACCACCCAAATGAATTTACCTCCTTTTCTTCTCACTAATAGAGCTTTCATTTGGTGGTATTTCATTGCTGCTGACATTTTTACTTTTTTTGTTATTAATCGAAATTTAACGATTTTTTTGCAAAAAAATGAAATTTTTCACTTTCAGTTGTAAAATTTTGCAAAAAAACGACATCCATATAGAAATTTTGCTCTAAATTTATAGTTCTACATGTCTTTGATAAAAAAAAAATGTTTGGGTAAAAAAAAAATGGTTTGGGTAAAAGTTATAGCGTTTACAAACTATGGTACAAAAATGTGAATTTCCGCTTTTTGAAGCAGCTCTGACTTTCTGAGCACCTGTCATGTTTCCTGAGGTTCTACAATGGCCAGACAGTACAAACACCCCACAAATGACCCCATTTCTGAAAGTACACACCCTAAGGTATTCGCCGATGGGCATAGTGAGTTCATAGAACTTTTTATTTTTTGTCACAAGTTAGCGGAAAAAGATGATTTTTTTTTTTTTTTTTTCTTACAAAGTCTCATATTCCACTAACTTGTGACAAAAAATAAAAAGTTCTATGAACTCACTATGCCCATCAGCGAATACCTTGGGGTCTCTTCTTTCCAAAATGGGGTCACTTGTGGGGTAGTTCTACTGCCCTGGCATTCTAGGGCCCAAATGTGTGGTAAGGAGTTTGAAATCAAATTCTGTAAAAAATGACCTGTGAAATCCGAAAGGTGCTCTTTGGAATATGGGCCCCTTTGCCCACCTAGGCTGCAAAAAAGTGTCACACATCTGGTATCTCCGTACTCAGGAGAAGGTGGGGAATGTGTTTTGGGGTGTCATTTTATATATACCCATGCTGGGTGAGAGAAATATCTTGGCAAAAGACAACTTTTCCCATTTTTTTATACAAAGTTGTCATTTGACCAAGATATTTATCTCACCCAGCATGGGTATATGTAAAAAGACACCCCAAAACACATTCCTCAACTTCTCCTGAGTACGGGGATACCAGATGTGTGACACTTTTTTGCAGCCTAGGTGGGCAAAGGGGCCCATATTCCAAAGAGCACCTTTCGGATTTCACTCCTCATTTTTTCCTGAATTTGATTTCAAACTCCTTACCACACATTTGGGCCCCTAGAATACCAGGGCAGTATAACTACCCCACAAGTGACCCATTTTGGAAAGAAGACACCCCAAGGTATTCCGTGAGGGGCATGGCGAGTTCCTAGAATTTTTTATTTTTTGTCACAAGTTAGTGGAAAATGATGATTTTTTTTTTTTTTTTTTTTTTCATACAAAGTCTCATATTCCACAAACTTGTGACAAAAAATAAAAACTTCCATGAACTCACTATGCCCATCAGCGAATACCTTGGGGTCTCTTCTTTCCAAAATGGGGTCACTTGTGGGGTAGTTATACTGCCCTGGCATTCTAGGGGCCCAAATGTGTGGTAAGTAGGTAAATGACCTGTGAAATCCGAAAGGTGCTCTTTGGAATGTGGGCCCCTTTGCCCACCTAGGCTGCAAAAAAGTGTCACACATCTGGTATCTCTGTATTCAGGAGAAGTTGAGGAATGTGTTTTGGGGTGTCTTTTTACATATACCCATGCTGGGTGAGATAAATATCTTGGTCAAATGCCAACTTTGTATAAAAAAATGGGAAAAGTTGTCTTTTGCCAAGATATTTCTCTCACCCAGCATGGGTATATGTAAAATGACACCCCAAAACACATTCCCCAACTTCTCCCGATTACGGAGATACCAGATGTGTGACACTTATTTGCAGCCGAGGTGGGCAAAGGGGCCCATATTCAAAAGAGCACCTTTCGGATTTCACAGGTCATTTTTTACAGAATTTGATTTCAAACTCCTTACCACACATTTGGGCCCCTAGAATGCCAGGGCAGTATAACTACCCCACAAGTGACCCCATTTTGGAAAGAAGAGACCCCAAGGTATTCGCTGATGGGCATAGTGAGTTCATGGAAGTTTTTATTTTTTGTCACAAGTTAGTGGAATATGAGACTTTGTATGAAAAAATAAATAAATAAATAAATCAGCATTTTCCACTAACTTGTGACAAAAAATAAAAAATTCTAGGAACTCGCCATGCCCCTCACGGAATACCTTGGGGTGTCTTCTTTCCAAAATGGGGTCACTTGTGGGGTAGTTATACTGCCCTGGCATTTTCCAGGGGCCCTAATGTGTGGTAAGTAGGTAAATGACCTGTGAAATCCTAAAGGTGCTCTTTGGAATATGGGCCCCTTTGCCCACCTAGGCTGCAAAAAAGTGTCACACATGTGGTATCGCCGTATTCAGGAGAAGTTGGGGAATGTGTTTTGGGGTGTCATTTTACATATACCCATGCTGGGTGAGAGAAATATCTTGGCAAAAGACAACTTTTCCCATTTTTTTATACAAAGTTGGCATTTGACCAAGATATTTCTCTCACCCAGCATGGGTATATGTAAAATGACACCCCAAAACACATTCCCCAACTTCTCCTGAGTACGGCGATACCAGATGTGTGACACTTTTTTGCAGCCTAGATGCGCAAAGGTGCCCAAATTCCTTTTAGGAGGGCATTTTTAGACATTTGGATACCAGACTTCTTCTCACGCTTTGGGGCCCCTAGAATGCCAGGGCAGTATAAATACCCCACATGTGACCCCATTTTGGAAAGAAGACACCCCAAGGTATTCAATGAGGGGCATGGCGAGTTCATAGAAATTTTTTTTTTTTGGCACAAGTTAGCGGAAATTGATATTTTTAATTTTTTTCTCACAAAGTCTCCCGTTCCGCTAACTTGGGACAAAATTTCAATCTTTCATGGACTCAATATGCCCCTCACGGAATACCTGGGGGTGTCTTCTTTCCGAAATGGGGTCACATGTGGGGTATTTATACTGCCCTGGCATTCTAGGGGCCCTAAAGCGTGAGAAGAAGTCTGGAATATAAATGTCTAAAAAATTTTACGCATTTGGATTCCGTGAGGGGTATGGTGAGTTCATGTGAGATTTTATTTTTTGACACAAGTTAGTGGAATATGAGACTTTGTAAGAAAAAAAAAAAAAATTCTGCTAACTTGGGCCAAAAAAATATCTGAATGGAGCCTTACAGAGGGGTGATCAATGACAGGGGGGGTGATCAATGACAGGGGGGGTGATCAATGACAGGGGGGGTGATCAATGACAGGGGGGTGATCAATGACAGGGGGGTGATCAGGGAGTCTATATGGGGTGATAACCACAGTCATTGATCACGCCCGTGTAAGGCTTCATTCAGACGTCCGGATGCGTTTTGCGGATCCAATCCATCTATCAGTGCATCCGTAAAAATCATGCGGACATCTGAATGGAGCTTTACAGGGGGGTAATCAATGACAGGGGGGTAATCAGGGAGTCTATATGGGGTGATCACCACAGTCATTGATCACGCCCCTGTAAGGCTTCATTCAGACGTCCGGATGCGTTTTGCGGATCCGATCCATCTATCAGTGCATCCGTAAAAATCATGCGGACATCTGAATGGAGCTTTACAGGGGGGTAATCAATGACAGGGGGGTGATCAGGGAGTCTATATGGGGTGATCACCACAGTCATTGATCATGCCCCTGTAAGGCTTCATTCAGACGTCCGGATGCGTTTTGCGGATCCGATCCATCTATCAGTGCATCCGTAAAAATCATGCGGACATCTGAATGGAGCTTTACAGGGGGGTAATCAATGACAGGGGGGTGATCACCACAGTCATTGATCATGCCCCTGTAAGGCTTCATTCAGACGACCGGATGCGTTTTGCGGATCCGATCCATGTATCAGTGCATCCGTAAAAATCATGCGGACATCTGAATGGAGCTTTACAGGGGGGTAATCAATGACAGGGGGGTAATCAATGACAGGGGGGTGATCAGGGAGTCTATATGGGGTGATCACCACAGTCATTGATCACGCCCCTGTAAGGCTTCATTCAGACGTCCGGATGCGTTTTGCGGATCCGATCCATCTATCAGTGGATCCGTAAAAATCATGCGGACGTCTGAATGGAGCTTTACAGGGGGTTGATCAATGACAGGGGGGTAATCAATGACAGGGGGGTGATCAGGGAGTCTATATGGGGTGATCAGGGTGATTAGGGGTGATCAGGGGCTAATAAGGGGTTAATAAGTGACGGGGGGGGGGGTGTAGTGTAGTGTAGTGGTGCTTGGTGCTACTTTACTGAGCTACCTGTGTCCTCTGGTGGTCGATCTAAACAAAGGGGACCACCAGAGGACCAGGTAGCAGGTATATTAGACGCTGTTATCAAAACAGCGTCTAATATACCTGTTAGGGGTTAAAAAAAACACATCTCCAGCCTGCCAGCGAACGATCGCCGCTGGCAGGCTGGAGATCAACTCTCTTACCTTCCGTTCCTGTGAGCGCGCGCGCCTGTGTGCGCGCGTTCACAGGAAGTCTCGCGAGATGACGCGTATATGCGTGACTGTGCGCAGCGCTGCCACCTCCGGAACGCGATCCTGCGTTAGGCGGTCCGGAGGTGGTTAAGGGCACAGTGGCCTTGAAAATTCTTAAATGAAAGTTTGGAACAACCAGGGCTGACCGCCCCACCAAACTAAATAATAAAACAATGGTCACTCTGGCTAAGCTCCAAAGATCCTGAGCTCCAATGTTTCTGGGAGAAACTTCCAGAAGGTAAAATTACTCAAGCCAGCAAAGGAGGCAATATGGACAATCACAATACATTAGTAAGTGCCTTTGTCTACATGATAAATGTAATTTGCTGAAGTGAGACAATGCCTTTAATGAAAACCAAATGTTCACCCTCCTACAAGACAATGGCCCTAAGCACACAGCCAAGACAACACAGGAGAGGCTTAGGAACAACTCTGTGAATGTCTTAGAGTAGCCCAGCCAGAGCTCTGACTTGAACCAAATCAAACATCTTTAGTGAGACCTGAAAATGGCTGTCCACCGACGCCCCTATCCAACCTGACAGAGATTGAGAAGATCTGCAGAAAAGAACGACATAGAATCCCCAAATCCAAGTGTGCAAACCTTGTAGCATCATACCCAAGAAGACTGGAGGCTGTAATCGCTGCCAAAGGTACTTCAACTAAGTCCCGAGTAAAGGGTCTGAATACTTATGTCAATGCAAGATTTTAGTTTTTCTTTTTCAGTAAATCAGAAAAGATTTCAAACATTTCGTTTTCACTTTGTCATTATGGGGTATTGAGTGCAGAATGATGGGAAAACCGTGGGATTTTAAAATTTTTTGCACGAGGCCGCAACATAAAATGTGAAAAAAGGTAAGGATCTGAAGACTTTCTGAATGCACTGTATCTAAAGCTCCATCATATTATGACAACTGCTCAATAAGATGTGAAAGTTTGGTGCATGCTGGATCTCCATAAAAAAAGAATAAAAATGCCTCCCCATGGTCTACCAGAATGGATATGAGCGTGAAGTACAAATGAGTCATAACAGTGATCTTACGAAAGTGCGGGAGATTTACGTTTAAAGGAAAACTGGCTTAGTTGCCCATAGTAACAATCAGATTCCACCTTTCATTTTCCAAAGGAGTTCTGAAAAATGTGAAATCTGATTGGTTGCTATGGGCAACTAAGCTAATTTTCCTTTACACCAGTTTTGATAAATCTCCCCCTGTGAGTTTGAACATACTTATCTAAAGTTCTGCTGTCATCTTGGTACTCAGGAAGCACACTGAGATCTGGTGGTGAGGCTTTCATAATATTCATGTTTAGCGGCAACGCTTCCCCATTGGATCCCACAATTTCTAGTCCAGTAATGCCAAGGTAATGCAGGTCTCCCCATGTCATAGTGAAATTTAATTGTAGGCCTAAAACAATGACATTAATAATTAGATAATATTTTAGTCAGATAGGGGCAATCAGACAAAACATGGAAACGTAAGGCAAGGCCAAGATTTGCTTAAGCAACATCTAATCACTTAAATTAAGTACCCAAACATTTTCTGTGATGCCAGGAGACCAGGGATAGGGACATGTTATCTGCTGCACTAGTTCTATAGTCATTAGTTCTGAATATGAGACTGCGCTGCCTGTCGCTCGTGCCCTGCTCTGTATTGAGAGTGTATATATTAGTTGTGGTTCCCACACTAGCTGGAGGCACTGGGTGAGACCCACAAGTCTATATAGGATTCTCCATTACACATTTCACTTGCAAAAATTCTATAATAAGGCTTGTTTTTTTTTTTTTTTTATCGACAATCGTGCAGCGTGCCACACAAAAATCGTGCACTAGGTCGCGGTCTATCGCAGGCCCTCTCCATAAGAGAAGGGCCCCCCACAAACCATTCCCTATCCCTCTGGGGCCGAAGCTCCTGCAAGGAACTGGGACAAACGACAACCCTCAGCTGAAGCCAAGGGTACGCCCATCTATGCTCCCAGGCTTTCGCCTAGGCTGCCACCCAAGGCGTCAGCCAGGAGCTTCAACAAGGTCTGGACTCTCCCCGAAGGGAGAGCCCACGGGGTTTGAGAGGGGGGTGAGGAACCAATATGGCCACACACACCCCCCTTAGACCTCGGGGGGGGGGGGGGGGTACCCATAAGGGCGCCACAACCATGAAATTCCTAGTGACAAACAACATGTAAAGTGCACACAGTGAACACAAAAAATAAATAAAGTGAATGTGTGCCGTTACGGCCCGGACATTCGACCGGAATTATAAAAATTCCTCATCTTGTCAAGGCCGAAGCCGAGCAAAGAGAGGTGTGTGCTAAAATTGTGAGAAAGAAAGTGCTGTGCCAATGTGCCATCTCTCAGTGGGATTCCACCCCCAGTGAGTTCCGGCACCCCAGGGTCACCACTCCTGGGGCACTTGCACTTTGGGCTTTCAACACAACTCGACCTAATGGCATCGATCCAGCAACCCGGGCCACCTCGCACAGGACATTTCTGCCCTAATGCTGTACACCCTTCGTGGGCCACTGTGTGGTTCTCTGCTCTCCTCTAATCCCATGGCTCAGCCTATTGCGGCCTTCCTCCATGGGCAGAGTTCAGTCCAGGAGCGAACAGATACTACACTTGATCTTAGCCAAAAGGCCGAGAAGCGCTTGTTTTCCCACTGCAGTGTTGTAGGAAGTGAGAAAACAGGTTGGTGGCCTAACAATGTAGGGAGAAAGTGCCTTAATCGGCATGATGAGACTTATAGGCCAAACATGCTCCTCTGGAATTCTGGGAAGAAAGAGATGCGAATGAGCTCTTAACATGCTCTGACTCTAATGCCACCAGATGTACTGGTTCATTCACAATCTTAGGTCTACTAGTAGATCGTAATCTACTAATTATCCACTGTTAACTTAGGGCCCTTTTACTCAGGCTGATAATCAGGCCCATTATTGGCAACAAACATTTACACAAATGCTCATTCTGAATAATTGGCATGTACTGTATATGTGTTTATGATTATCCGTCAAACGAGCCAGCTTGTCTGCTGATTGAATCTGCATGAAAAGGCACGCTGGTTGGCAGCACAGCATGCACTTTCCAGCACACTGTAGAAAGGCCTTTACGAAGAGTGCCAATCAGTTTTATCATGTGGTGCTCGCTATGGTCCAGAATCGGGTAAATATATACAGGTCAATGATTGTGAATGGAAACTGGTCATTCCTGATCACTGCTCTGTGTAGTAACCTGACAAACGGGCAAATAAACTTATGTATGGTCAACCAGTAGTCATTTGTGGCTGAAACTACCCCATGTAAAGAGCCCTTAATATAAATTACCACAATAGGTACACTTCTATAATATATTGACAAGCTGAGCACTTCTTTGGGGGAATAAAATGAAATTACATACTAAATTACATTTAAAAGGTTCTTCTGAAGCCAATGACTAAAAGTAAGTAGTTAGAATGGGAGCAAATTTAGAAGGCGGTTAATCTTTGACCAAAATTGTCACGACTTTTCTGAGAAACTACACCACTAGATCCCAGCCTTAGACTACCGAACTGCAAAATAAGATGACCCATCAACTATGGCAGGGTATAGTAAATGGATTCTGAGAAGAAAACAAAGACAGTATGAGCATACCAGAATACTATGGACTTATAGTAACAAATATACTTACATTGACCGGTATAAACTCCTGGTACAGTAGTGGAAAGATTCGCAGAGGCAGATGCTATGGTTTTCTGATCAGACGCCTATAAAGACAAGAAAGGAGTTGATAAAAACTAATATGTCTCCCTTTTTGATGTATATGGAGAAGGTTGTAAACACAAAACATGTCCTACTAAAAAAGTTAAGGAAAAAAAATCACCATAGACGTGATGAAAACCAGAGATACTGATAGGATCCATGACAGACAGGATGTTATGAACTGTGTGAAAGAGACATTATAATTAGCTTATGCCTCTCATTGACCAGGGTTGCGAACCATCCACTAAATTCCTGGACAGTCTGTAAAAAAGGAACTTTTTTTTCCAGTGCTTGTGAAATATATATATATATGTCCATGATTATGATGATGATTACAATCACAATAATGGGCCACACTATCTGTATACCGAACCATAGACATGCATTATTTATAATCTTTATCATTCATTGTGGTTTCCAAACTGTCTGTATGATAAGGTGATAAGTTGTCATTCTCGAATAACCGCTTTAAGAAGAGAAATTATTTGAACAAAGAAATCTGGCGGAATCTTTTCTTTGGTCTGATGAGTTAAAAATTAAACATTTTTATTGTAACTGGAATATAATCATGAAACACAGAAAAAAATAACCCATTGATGTCTATCTTGGTTCTGTGAGGATGCTTCGCTTGTGACACTTGATTTGGCAGAATTAAAGATGGGCATGGATACCGGCGTTCTGCAGCCCATCGGATTAGTGCTTAGTTCACCATAACAAATACAATGACAATACAGTGCTGCATCAGATGTAAAGCTAAAAAAAAAAAAGGGCTCATTCAAGAAGCATCCCAGATGGCAACCTCATGAATAAAAGCTCTTATGATAGTAAAGGGTGGCTACTTCTAATAAATATTAAAGGGGTTGTCTCACTTCAGCAAATGGCATTTATCATGTAGAGAAAGTTACTAATGTATTGTGATTGCCCATATTGCCTCCTTTGCTGGCTTGATACATTTTTCCATCACATCATACACTGCTCGTTTCCAGGAGTTACGACCACCCTGCAATCCAGGCGTAGTGGTCGTGCTTGCGCACTATAGGAAAAAGCGCTGGCCTATGTGCACACACGCAGACCCTGCCACCAGAGAGGCCATCACTTTCTCTGATAGTGTGCAGGCACGACCACCGCTTTACATGATAAATGCCACTTGCTGAAGTGAGACAATCCCTTTAAGATTTAATATTTTGTGGCCACTCCACAATGATAAAACAGATATGAGTAGCTGCGGCCAAACTTTTAGTAGGAGCGAAATATATTGAGTCTCTGTACTAAAAAATCATTAGAAAATTGCAAATGCATGTTTCTTCCTACATTATTTAAAACATGTCTTGAGATACAGCTGCTTCTTTCACCCCAACTACATCTGAAACAAAAAGACAGCTGGCATGCGCTGGTACAAGCGCACAACTATATGAGGGGCATTTGCATATCAAAAAGATGAACAACTTGGCAACCGTATACTGTAACATCTAAAGCTCTGACTATAAAGCTCATGCTATAAAAACCTCATTGAGGAAAAAAAAAATCAAACATTAAATGGGCACAATACTTCAGATACATATCATGTGAAAAGGCATGGTAAAGTACAAATACAGGGCAAAAAAATATACAGTCCATTATGATTGAAAACCTACAATAGAATATCGATGTGCCAACTGACACATCATTTCGCTCAATATCAACATAGAAGCCAAAGAAAAAAATTGAATATTTTTGTTCATTTCGACACCCTCAAACTGATTGCGATTTGTGAGCATAATGTATATTTTCTTAGTGTAGTAGCATATCTATTACAAAAATCACATTAACTGGAGAACGGCAGTACACTTTCCTGGTGAATTCCCTTTTCAGTTGCGGATCCATTGATTGCAGGAGAGAATTGCTTTAGGGCCCCTGAACACGGATATATAGAGGTAGGTGAACACACAAGATCCGCACGAATTGCTGTGCGTTTCTGCAACATATTTGCACCTAAATCCGCAATGTCAAGCAGCGTTTTGTTGTGCGGATTTGATGCGGTTTTGCAGCAGATTTCAATGGAAGGGTGACAAGGGTGAAATCCGAAGCTAAAACCGCAAACATACGGTAATTGACAAGCTATTTATTTTGAAATTAGCATGGCCATTTCTGCACAGAAAAAATCTACAGTGACATTGGTGTGATTTCATACCCTCTGCTGGTACTGTCCTATGCTGCGGTTTTTCTGCACGTAATTCCTGCGGAAAAAAATGCACATATTCCGCAACGTGTGCAGGTGGCCTTAGGGTGCTGCCGCACGTTCAGGGTTGTTTAGGGCTCATGCAAACAACCGTATGTATTTTGCGGTACACAAAAAACGGATATGCAAAAAATACGGATGATGTCCGTGTGCATTCTGTATTTTGCCAAACGGAACAGCTGGCCCCTAATAGAACAGTCCTATCCTTGTCCGAAATGCGGACAATAATAGGACAAGTTTTAAAAAATTTTTGCTGACTAGAAATACAGACATATGGAAACTAAATGCACACGGAGTAACTTCCATTTATTTTTTGAGGACCCATTGAAATGAATGATTCCGCATATGGTCCGCACAAAAATACATTCATTACTCTTACCGGAAATCAGTTTTCCATGAGCCCATGACAGCACCTGTAAGAGATCCTCCTCCTTTCGGACAGGAAAAAGGAACTTCCCAGATCTTTAAATAGGGTCCCTCCATACTCCATTCCTTGCAACAAGATTCTGAGGACAATTTCTCTGAGGGGTAAGAGACCGGGGCGTCCCCCTGGGCCTCTAACACCTTTCTGAGGACCATCCATTTTCTGAATACAGTGAAACTTAACATACGATACATAAAAAAGCATCTTAAATATATGACTGTCAGCATATACTTTTAACACTATATATATATATATATATATATATATATATATATATACACTGCTCAAAAAAATAAAGGGAACACTTAAACAACACAATGTAACTCCAAGTCAATCAAACTGTCCACTTAGGAAGCAACACTGAGTGACAATCAATTTCACATGCTGATGTGCAAATGGGATAGACAACAGGTGGAAATTATAGGCAATTAGCAAGACACCCCCAATAAAGGAGTGGTTCTGCAGGTGGTGACCACAGACCACTTCTCAGTTCCTATGCTTCCTGGTTGATGTTTTGGTCACTTTTGAATGCTGGCGGTGCTTTCACTCTAGTGGTAGCATGAGACGGAGTCTACAACCCACACAAGTGGCTCAGGTAGTGCAGCTTATCCAGGATGGCACATCAATGCGGCTGTGGCAAGAAGGTTTGCTGTGTCTGTCAGCGTAGTGTCCAGAGCATGGAGGCGCTACCAGGAGACAGGCCAGTACATCAGGAGACGTGGAGGAGGCCGTAGGAAGGCAACAACCCAGCAGCAGGGCCGCTACCTCCGCCTTTGTGCAAGGAGGAACAGGAGGAGCACTGCCAGAGCCCTGCAAAATGACCTCAAGCAGGCCACAAATGTGCATGTGTCTGCTCAAACGGTCAGAAACAGACTCCATGAGGGTGATATGAGGGCCCGACGTCCACAGGTGGGGGTTGTGCTTATAGCCCAACACCGTGCAGGACGTTTGGCATTTGCCAGAGAACACCAAGATTGGCAAATTCGCCACTGGCGCCCTGTGCTCTTCACAGATGAAAGCAGGTTCACACTGAGCACATGTGACAGACGTGACAGAGTCTGGAGACGTCGTGGAGAACGTTCTGCTGCCTGCAACATCCTCCAGCATGACCGGTTTGGCATTGGGTCAGTAATGGTGTGGGGTGGCATTTCTTTGGAGGGCCGCACAGCCCTCCATGTGCTCGCCAGAGGTAGCCTGACTGCCATTAGGTACCGAGATGAGACCCCTTGTGAGACCATATGCTGGTGCGGTTGGCCCTGGGTTCCTCCTAATGCAAGACAATGCTAGACCTCATGTGGCTGGAGTGTGTCAGCAGTTCCTGCAAGACGAAGGCATTGATGCTATGGACTGGCCCGCCCGTTCCCCAAACCTGAATCCAATCGAGCACATCTGGGACATCATGTCTCGCTCTATCCACCAACGTCACGTTGCACCACAGACTGTCCAGGAGTTGGCAGATGCTTTAGTCCAGGTCTGGGAGGAGATCCCCCAGGAGACCGTCTGCCACCTCATCAGGAGCATGCACAGGCGTTGTAGGGAGGTCATACAGGCACGTGGAGGCCACTCACACACTACTGAGCCTCATTTTGACTTGTTTTAAGGACATTACTTTAAAGTTGGATCAGCCTGTAGTGTGTTTTTCCACTTTAATTTTGAGTGTGACTCCAAATCCAGACCTCAATGGGTTAAAAAATTTGATTTCCATTTTTTTATTTTTGTGTGATTTTGTTGTCAGCACATTCAACTATGTAAAGAACAAAGTATTTCAGAAAAATATTTAAGTAATTCAGATCTAGGATGTGTTATTTTTGTGTTCCCTTTATTTTTTTGAGCAGTGTATATATATATATATATATATATATATATATATATACACACACACACACACACACAATTTTTTATTTTTATATGGTTGGGAATAATGTAGGTGCTGTCATGGGCTCATGGAAAACAGATTACCGGTAAGAGTAATGAATGTATTTATGTATTTCCATTACGCCCCATGACAGCACCTGTGAGAGATTAGACTAGATAAATCTAGGGTGGGATTACTGCCTGCAAGACCTTTCTTCCAAAGGCCAAGCCCTGAGCAGAAGATAGATCCAATCTATAATGTTTATGAAACATGTTTGGAGAGCTCCAGGTAGCCGCTCTACAAATTTGATCAATGGTGGCACAGCCTTTTTCTGCCCAGGAAGCTGCTATAGCTCTTGTGGAGTGGGCCGAGAACCCTGTAGGAACGTGAAGATCTGCTGAAGAGTAGACTAGACTTATAGTTTATCCACCTGGCAATAGTACGGCTAGTAACTTTTAGACCCTTGCTTGGACCCTGGAATTGAACAAATAACTGAGGGGCTTTCCTCCACTCTTTTGTTAAGTAAGTCTAAGTATTTACACACACTTCTCCTTACATCTAGTGTATGGAACCTTTCCTCCCCAAAATTTTTGGGATCCTGGCAGAAGGAGGGCAAAATGATTTATTCAAACTGTGGAAATCGGAAACCACCTTAGGAAGAAAGGCAGGGTGCAGTTTCGAAACAATTCTATTTTCCAAGATCAATTTATAAGGAGGGGAAGCGGATAAGGCCGAAATCTCCCCTACCCGTCTGGCTGACGTAATAGCTACACAAAAGGCAGTCTTGTAAGACTTTGTAAGAGATTGAGTCTAAAGGTTCAAAAGGACTTTGTGTGAGCATGGAAAGGACGATATTTAAATCCCAGGGAGATGATCTGGGTTTAGAGGAGGATTTAATCTAATTGATGCCTTTATGAACCGTTTGATCCACGGATGAGTTGCCAAACTTCTGTCGAACAATACACTAAGGGCAGAGACCTAAACCTTTAATGTACTCGGTCTTAATTTCTTATTTAAGCTTTCCTGTAAGAAATTTAAAATCAGTGGGATCTCTGGTGGGGCTGACAGATCCAAATCCATTCCCGCAAACAGAATAAAGGTATTCCAAACTCTCAAATAAATGTCAGTGGTAACTTTTTTCCTACTGGCTAGTAGAGTCTCTATATCACGACCGGCGTGCCGATCACATACGCGACGCAAAGGGAGGGAAAAGGGAAGGCCCTGTCCAAGGGAGAGGGAAAGGTGGTGACCCCTAACTCACCTTGAGGCTGGCACCTGACTGCCCTGACGTCCCTAGACGGGTTTCTCACCCGTGCGCCGATCACGTGCCTAAACCCTTGCTTTCCCTAAGATGAGCCCTAAGTAGTGAATAGGGCGGTGGGGACACTAGTCCTCACCACTAACACTAAAGGAAAACACCAAGGAGAGGACAGACAATACAGACAAAACATATAATCCCAGGTGGGCGACAACAGCGGACAACAAAAGCCCAACAGGGATCCGGAGGGTAACGCTCTGCAACGACAACCGGGAATCACAGCTACACAGCTCCAGTGGGTCAGTATAGAAGTCCAGGCAGGAAGCTCTATATCTGGCAACCAGAAAATTGGGAGGGAGAATATAAAGAGGTTGGGAGTGACGGACAAGAAACAGCTGAGGAGAAGAAGCTACGGATCCCTGAGTGAGACAAAAAGGATTGCAAGGCAAACACAGAAAGCTATCATTAAGAAACAGCGCGATCTTTAGACATAGAGTGCGCAGCCATCCGCTGCGACTTCCTGACCCCGGGTATAACGGAGTCAGACGTGGCTCTTGACAACCTCGTGACACTCTACTACCTGATCTGACAAACCACTGGATTTAAGGAATTTTGACTTGGAAGCAACATCTCCCTTACAATCCTTCAGCCAAAGAGATCTTCTGGCAGAGTTTGATAATGCGGCCGCTCTGGCAGATAACCTTTGACCATAGCTTGCTGCATTCTCAAGTGCTGCATTTATAAGTGCATCTGAGATATTCAGGAGATACTAAGGAGGTAATCTATAGGTGGATACAATCTAAAAAAGTAAGATTTGTTTGTTTAAATTCTTTCCCCTCTTTAAAATGGCAGACCTGGTTTTGTGCAGGAATTGTTGTGCTTTTATTTCAGGTTCCACTCTTTGGAGGTTTGGATGCTGTCTGATCTGTAGACAGCTCTCCATAATGCAGCAGGAAATTGCATTTTTGAAATCTGAGATTTGTAAATTAATTTTTAAACAAACTCAGGCTGGGAATGTTGCAATGCAACTGCCACAGAGGCCCCCTAGAAATGGAAGATGGCTTACTGCAGGTTCTGGTAGACTGAGAGTTGTTGATAGAAGACATGTCCCACAGTCTGTGGCTCTCCATAATTCCTTTGCAGCACTTTCAGAGCGCAAGAGCAACATGGAGGATGGCTCAGGCACAGTGGGTGAGGAACAATCATCTCCCATGCCTAAAGTATGCAAGACTGCAGCCAAAGACAAAAAGGATAAGGTGAGGACTGATAGTAAGCAGCTGTTTGTGGGCGATTCTATCATAAGAGGTGTGAATTTTGAGGAAAATGGTTTTGTAAGATGTCTCCCTGGTGCTACTGCTAGCAGGGATAGACGACGTATCCTTAATATTGTGAGGCAAGCAAAGCAGTAAAGGGAAGTGGATGTTATTGTCCATCTTGGGACAAATGATCTGGCTTGCAATGAGGTTTCAAAGGTGAAGGAAGCTTTTCACACACTTGGAAATGATATACGGGAGGTTGCATCAACTGTTTCATTCTCTGCAGTTTTGCCTGTGCATAACCTTCAGCATGACAGGAAGATGCGCATTAAGGAATTCAATGTATGGCTTGGTGAATGGTGTCTGAACCAAGGGTTTGGCTTTGTGTCATGTTAGCTTTCATTGGAATGGAAAAGAACTGTACAAGAACGATGGTTTGCATCTTTCTCTCAAGGGAACGAATGTCCTCAAGAACAGTTCAAAGTATTTGCTAAGGAGCATTTAAACTAGTAAAGGGGGGCAAAAGAGTGATAATACAGCAGTCCGACTGCCCCCCGGAACAATGCCAGAAGATGCCAGTAGCACATAGGTTAACCCCTTCTCATCTGGGCCATTTGCCCCCTTCCTGACCAGGCCTAATTTTGAAAATCTGACATATCTCACTTTATGTGATAATAACTTTGGAACACTTTCACTTATCCAAGCCATTCAGAGATTGTTTTCTCGTGACACATTGTACTTCATGCTAGTCATAAATTTGAGTCAATATATTTCATCTTTATTTATGAAAAAATCCCAAATTTACAATAAATTTTGAAAAATTTGCTTTTAAAACAGAAAGTGATACCTCCTAAAATATTTATTACTTAACATTCCCCATATGTCTACTTTACGTCGGCATCATTTTGGAAATGTCATTTAAGATTTTTTTTTTTTAGGACGTTAGAAGGCTTAGAAGTTTAGAAGCAATTCTTAAAATTTTTAAGAAAATTGCCAAAACCCACTTTTTAAAGACCAGTTCAGGTCTGAAGTCACTTTGTGGGGCCTACATAGTGGATACCCCCATAAATGACCCCATTGTAGAAACTACACCCCTCAAGTTACTTAAAAACTATTTTACTAACTTTGTTAACCCTTTAGGCGTTCCACAAGAATTAAAGGAAAATGGAGATCAAATTTAAAAATTTCACTTTGGCCTCATGCACACGACCGTTGTGTGCATCCGTTGTTCCGTTTTCCGTGATTTTCTGCGGACCCATTGACTTTCAATGGGTCCGTTGAAAACTCGGGAAATGCCTGTCCTATTTTTTTGACGGACAACGGTTTACGGACCCATTCAAGTCAATGGGTCCGTGAAAAAACACGGATGCACACAAGATTGGCATCCGCGTCCTTGATCCGTGGCCGTTGGCAACTTTCACACAGACGGATCGCAGATCCGTCTGCATAAAAGCTTTTTCAGATATGAGTTTTCACTTCGAGTTTTCCCATAGTGATGGGGACGCTTCAAGTTAGAATATACTGAGAACTGTGTACATGACTGCCCCCTGCTGCCTGGCAGCACCCGATCTCTTACAGGGGGCTGTGATCCGCACAATTAACCCCTGCCGCACCTAAAGGGTTAATTGTGCGTATCATAGCCCCCTGTAAGAGATCAGGTGCTGCCAGGCAGGAGGGGGCAGAACCCCTCCCTCCCCAATATTATATTCATTGGTGGCCAGTGCGGCCTCCCCTCTCTCCCCCCCCCAGTTAAAATCACGTTCCGAATCCCCCATCATTGGTGGCCAGTGCGGCCTCCCCTCTCTCCCCCCCTTGTTAAAATCACGTTCTGAATCCCCCATCATTGGTGGCCAGTGCGGCCTCACATCTCCCCCCCCTAGTTAAAATCACGTTCCGAATCCCCCATCATTGATGGCCAGTGCGGCCTCACATCTCCCCCTCCCTAGTTAAAATCACGTTCCGAATTCCCCATCATTGGTGGCCTAGTTAAAATCACGTTCCCCCATCATTGGTGGCAGTGGAGAGTTCCGATCGGAGTCCCAGTTTAATCGCTGGGGCTCCGATCGGTAACCATGGCAACCAGGACGCTACTGCAGTACTGGTTGCCATGGTTACTTAGCAATTTTTAGAAGCATTATACTTACCTGCGAGCTGCGATGTCTGTGACCGGCCGGCGCTCCTCCTACTGGTAAGTGACAGGTCTGTGCTGTAAGCAATGCGCCGCACAGACCTTTCACTTACCAGTAGGAGGAGCGCCCAGATTCTGCAGTTTACAGAAACACCCCACATATAGTCATAAACTGCTGTATGGGCACACGGCAGGGCGCAAAAGAAAAGGAGCGCCACATGGTTTTTAGATGCCATATCCCATTTGAAGCCCCCCTGATGCACCCTTACAGTAGAAACTCCCAAGAAGTGACCCCATTTTGGAAACTAGGGGATAAGGTGCTAGTTTTATTGGTACTATTTTTGGGTACATATGATTTTCTGATCATTCATTATAACACTTTATGGGGCAAGGTGACCAAAAAAATTGGTTGTTTTAGCACCGTTTTTATTTATTTATTTTTACAGCGTTCACCTGAGGGGTTCGGTCAAGTGACATTTTTATAGAGCAGATCGTTACAGACGTGGCGATACCTAATATGTATACTTTTTCTTATTTATTTAAGTTTTACACAATAATAGCATTTTGGAAACAATAAAATTATGTTTTAATGTGATAGACAGGAAACAGGAAGAAACTGAGGAATGGAGTATGGAGGACCCCATTTACAGATCTGGGAATTTCCTGTTTCCTGTCCGGAAGGCGGAGGATCTCTCACAGGTGCTGTCATGGGGCATAATGGAAAACAGAACGGACACAGAAAGAAAAGACGTTTGTGTGCATGAGCCCTTAGTAGTACATTTTCTGTGGTCTCTGTTATACTGAGGCTTATATTAAACTCTTAGGGTCCATTCACACGTCCACAATTTGTGGAACGGAATTGCGGACCCATTCATTTCTATGGTCCGCAATTCCGTTCCCGAAAAAAAATATATAACATCTCCTATTCTTGTCCGCAATTGCGGACAAGAATAGGCACATTCTATAGTGTCCGCAAAATGCGGAACGCACATTGCTGCTGTCCATGTTTTGCGGATCCGCGGCTCCGTGGATCCGCAAAACACGTTGCGGACGTGTGAATGGAGCTTTATCCGTATGTTATTATTGTTTTTTCCTCGATTTATTTCTACACACCATGACTCCACATGTCCCTCACTTATATCTTCTCGGACTGTGGGCTTTAGACAGGGCTTTACATAAAGACAGAGCCCCCCCCCCCTCTGTGGTTTTGACGATCCTTTCTAAACAGACTGTAACCCTGTACGTTAACTGCCCAGTCATAGCTACTATCCAGCCATGTCTCAGTTATTCCCACTATGTCATAGTTCTCCTCACACATCACTAATTCCAGTTCCCCAGTTTTATTAGTCAGGCTTCTGGCATAAGTATACATACAAATGAGAGGTTTATGTATATTTTTTATTCTACCTTTCCTTATGAACTGATCTAGCCCCTCCTTCTATTCCTCCCCCAGTTCCACTACCTCGCCCCAATGTTTTATCTGCACTATCTTTCCCTCCAATAATGTAATTATCCTCCCCCAGTCACTAGTTTAAACACTCCTCCTTTTTTTAAAAAGACAATAGTATTTTAACACTAATTTACCTCCTTAATCTCCCACTGCCTCTCTGGTGTGGAATGTAGTACAGGTAGGATTTCAGAGAGTACCACATTTGAGATCCTTGTCTTAAGCTTGCGATCTACGGCAAGTCACTGAAATAATTTTTAAGGACTCGCTACCTACCTCTAACCTTGTCATTGGAGCCAATGTGCAGTATGACCACTGGGTCTTCACCAGCCCCTCCCAGTAACCTATCAACCCAATCCATGGTATGTCAAACTCGAATGCCAGGAAGACAACACACCGTTCAACAATCCGGGTCTTTGTGACAGATGGCCATATCTGAATCTACCACTACCAACACCTGTCTGGCCAGCCCTGGCATCTTGCTGCAGCAGTGCTACCCTGAAATGATATCCCCCTCATCTGAAAACTTGGTAAACTTGTTGGGGTGTGTCAGATCAGGGCTAGCCTCCTTGGCACTCTTCCTTCTACCCTGTCTTCTTAGTGTTACCCAGTTAGCTACCTAACTTTCCTGCTCCTCCATACTATTACCCTTCTCCTCATCTACCCCACTGAGAGTCTACTCAGTGCGCAGCAAACTCCTTTCCATATTGTCAAGGTGTCTCAGTGTTAAAATTTGCTCATTTACATCCAAGGTCTGAGCTTCCAAATGTGTAATTTGTTCACATTTTGCACAGCAACATGCACCCTAAAATGGCTCTTCATGGACTAAATACATTGCACAAGATGTCTTAAAGGGGTGTTACGGAATTTTGATATTGATAACCCATCCTCAGGATATGTCTTCAATATCAGATCGGCAGGGGTTCGACACCCGACACCCCCGCCGTGTGAGCACAGCCTTCCCTTCATTGTGTAATTACAAGCACTCCGATCCACTTCAATGGGACGGCTCCTTCCTATTCAAGTGTATACCACAGAGCCGTCCCATAGAAGTGAATGGGGCAGCTTGTAATTACAATGAAGGGAAGGCTGCACTCGCACGGACCATGGCCTTCTCTTCCACCAACTCAATCCTGAGGATAGGTCGTCCCAGAAAACCCCTTTAAGACAAAATACAATTGGGATCAAAACACACCCACAAGCTCCCACACTCGCATTTTCAGTTTGTTTATAAAGTTTCTTTATCCAATCCGCTGCAGATCAGTCTGCACATTTTTCCCCTCTATATTCAAAGGACAGAGCCGGCTTCAAAACTGGCAATTTAAGTCTTCTTGATTTGGTAACCAAAACACTCACTTTGTCAGTTGGTTTATAAAGCTCCTTTTTCCAATCTGCTGCAAAATAGTCTTTCGATTTTTTCCCCCCTCTGGATTCAAAAGACATACTGCATTATATTTTGTGGGCTAGTAGAATGCAACCTACAAGCAGATCTGTGGGGTCAATGTACAATATAAAGTATACTGCCATGCAGATCAGCATACAATAGGAATTCTTGTTGATAGCAATACATAAATGATGAATAGCGACAGATAGTATGAAGCCATCAAATATGGTTAGATGTACCTGAATCTGGGAGACAAATTTGGAGTCTAGACATGTCCTTTTCCACAAACACAATGGGGGAAATGTATCATACTGGTGTAAAGGAAAACTGGTTTAGTTGCCCATAGCAACCAATCAGATTCCACCTTTCATTTTCCAAAGAAGCTCTGAAAAATGAAAGGTGGAATCTTTTTGTTTGCTATGAGCAACTAAACTACTTTCCACCAGTTTTGATAAATCTACCCCAATGAGATTTTCCAACACGTTCTAAGACATAAATGTGTACTTTTCAGTAACGGCTGGTAGGTGCCCCTCCATGATCTGACTCTCGGCCCAAACATTCTGTCAGGTGAAAAGAAAATTCCAGCAGTGTATGGTTATTACCCACATTTCCCTTTCAGCTTTCGGGAAGATAAGGGACAAATGTCTTGCTGTGGGTAATACTGGAATATGTAAGGGTCTCTAAGAAACCATCAATGTGCAAAGAGCACTTCAGTCTTCCAGCAGCTGTGCTATGCCTTCAATGTGAGCCCTGCACCTGGTCACCATCAGCAAGGCCATCACATGCAGAGAAGCGGAAAGATATGTAGTGCACCATGGCTAACCGGAGCTCGGGGGAGCGCTTCACACAGCTGAAAGGCAGCAAGATGGAGACTTTTCACATTTTATTCCTGCAGAATCATACCCGTATATGAGATTTGTTCTATAACTTGTTCATCACTTGTAGAACATTGTTCTGGATTCTCAAAGGGGTTATCCCATGAGTAAAGTAAAAACTGAAAATCAGACATCATATAGTACAAGACAGTCTCTTTCTAATAAAGCTAGAACCAGCCCTGTACCTCACATGGATCCAGAGCTGCAATTGCTCTGCTAGATTTATATCAAGCTGGCAGCTGGTGGTAGCTGAAGGATGGAACTGAGCATGTGTGTCAGGCTACTTCTACAGTAGCGTTTTCAATTACGCTATTGAGATCAGTCATAGGATCTCAATAGCGGAAGAATGCGCTTCAGTTTTGTCCCCATTCATTGTCAATGGGGACAAAACTGAACTGAACAAAACGGAGTGCTCCAAAATGCATTCCATTCCGTTTGGTTGCGTCCCCGGCGCAGACAGAATAACGCTGCAAGCAGAGTTTTTCTGTCCGCGATGTGGTGTGGAGTGAGACGGATCTGTCCTGATGCACAATGCAGGTCAATAGGGACGGATCCGTTTTCTCTGACACAATAGAAAATGGATCCGTCCCCCATTGACTTTCAATGGTGTTCTTGACGGATCAGTCATGGTTATAGAAGACATACTACAACCGGATCATGACTAATGCATGCAGTTGTATTATGGTAATGGAAGCGTTTTTGCAGATTCATGACAGATCCGCAAAAAATGCTAATGTGAAAGTAGCCTCAGCCTCACTGAGCTGGACAGAGAATTTAGAAAAAGGGCAAACAGCAGGGGGCATTATACAGATTCCAGTGAATAACTCGATACTAAATTTTAAATTACATGCAGTTACAAAAGTATTCAGATCCAGGTGCTGGTGTGAAAAACGTTGAATATTTTTCATGGGACCAACATGAAAAATGAATATTTTTCACAAACCACGAAGCTCACAACTTCCCATTTTATTTTTTGCAGCCATTTATAACACATTATTCAGTATAACTTTGTATGTCATTCATTTACATTCCTGCTCTATGTCTAAGAGTCCAGTGGGTGGTCTTATTCAGGGATTGACCGCCTTCCCTGTTTGTCTGTGCAAACGGAGGTGGCCCCTTTTGTGCCGTCAGTTCCCGGGCCCCTCTTCTATTACCAAAGATGATTACCAGCTTTCTCAAGAGCAAACTCTGCTACTGTATTCCAAGACCCCCCTTCTGATGACTGGTCATGGGACTTGTAGGGGAAGATGAAGGAAGGACCCAATGTTCACCTGATAGCAGGGGGAGGATCTCAGACTACCACAGCACACTGTGTAGAGCGTAGTCTGGGAAACAACAATGACCCAAAGGAGGGCGGCAGCAGGGGTCGAGTCGAGGGGGAACGCGTGGGAACGGCGTTCCTGCACTTTTTTCATGGCAGGAACGCCGTTCCCTTTCAGGGCAAAAGGACCAGGAGGAAGCGGTGAAGGCTTTGTACTCACCGCCGCCTTCCTGGTCCTCGGCTGTCGGCTGTGAGGGGTGCCATGTCGGCTGTGAGGGGGGGGGGCTGATGAGAGGCACTGACGGGGGGGGCTGATGAGAGGCACTGACGGGGGGGGGGGGGCTGATGAGAGGCACTGACGGGGGGGGGCTGATGAGAGGCACTGACGGGGAGGGGGGGGCTGATGAGAGGCACTGACAGGGGGGGGGCTGATGAGAGGCACTGACGGGGGGGGGCTAATGAGAGGCACTGACGGGGGGGGCTGATGAGAGGCACTGACGGGGGGGGGGCGGATGAGAGGCACTGACGGGGGGGGCTGATGAGAGGCACTGACGGGGGGGGGGGCTGATGAGAGGCACTGACGGGGGGGGGCTGATGAGAGGCACTGACGGGGGGGGGGCTGATGAGAGGCACTGACGGGGGGGGGCTGATGAGAGGCACTGACAGGGGGGGGGGCTGATGAGAGGCACTGACGGGGGGGGGGGGGGGGGCGGGCTGATGAGAGGCACTGACGGGGGGTGAGTTCCCACACTTTTTTTCCCAGGACTTGACCCCTGGGCGGCAGGTACCGTCACTAAGCAGTCTACAGCTACTGTTACATTTCTATGTATAACCAGATTGCCGCTTTTAAAATAATTGTTGCCCAATAGATTTTGCAGCTGATAATTAAGATGATTGATTCCCCTGAAAACATGTGCACTATATAAAACAAGAGAAGATAAATGGATCCAGAAACTTTGGGGTTACAGCGTAATTAAAAAGGCGGAAATCCAACGTGTCTGATCTAATATTCCCTCCCACCGACATATACTGATAGGCAAGAGGGTCTGACATTAGCTTGCTATGTATCCAGCCGAAATCTGCAGCATTTGCTGAGAATACTGCAATGACTAGGACTGGCATACCTGAATCACTCAGGATATCAGCTTGATACCTCTTCTATATTGTTTTTCTGTGACCTGTTATCTATGCTCCTTCTCATGGAACGTACCGCACTGCGTAATACGCTTTACAAATAAAGGCGAAAACAAATGATTATCTTGAACTTGGTCTGATTGGGGGTCATAATCCAATTGCAGAAGCCCAGGAGTCTTTGGCAGCAGCACAGACAGCAACAGTCGTTTTATCCTGACAAATGCATTTACATAGTCAGAAATTTCATACACATTTTAATACTGGATGCTTCAATATTTGAGGTTGCAAGTAAAATAAAATTGTGGATATTACAGTAGATCATGGAAATTGTCCTGTTTACCAGCACAAGGAAATTAACATCTGAAATACTAACGTAAATGGCCTCTGTGTTTCAGATAATGGCGAGATTTTATACTCAATCTTATCGGCTTCCAATCAGTATTTGTCAGGGGGAAAAACCTTGTCCCGTTCTAAAAGTAATTATTTGTAGCATTAGCCTGATGTGTGTCACTGACATGGGGTTGGCGACTGTAAGCACGTTATTATTTTCTAGTTTGGTTTCAAGCACGTTCCGTTCTCATCAGATCTCATATTGCAGAAAACTATTTGTATTATACCATTACCTGCAGTTTTTCACCGGAGCCGGCCTGTGTAAAAGGTCTTTCCTCCTCGCCACTGTCTGCTGTTCTTGGGCGCGTTTTGACTATTTCTTCATCCATCTGAAGATCTGTGCTCTCAAAATCCTCATCAAATGTTTCATCATACACAGAAATCGCCTGCAGTATGTCATCGTCAGTTGTGAACAAAATTGTATCCCCAAACTGTTCTGCAGCTGAAAAAATAAATGGAGCAAAAAATAATGCAAAATATACCAGGAAACCATGTACTTTTACAGTAATCACTGGGCAAACCTTGCAGCGCACGTGCACGCGATGCAAGCGACGTGAGTTCGATGAGACTTGTGACGCTGCCCTCCCTCTGCCCATGACTTGCAAGTTTCAAGTTATGCATAGAAAAGAAACCTGGCAGTCATGGGCAAGAGGCAGGTTGGGCCCCAAGTCTCCTTGGACTTATCTCTTTCATAGTGCTGGCGCGTACTGTGAGTTTGGCCCTGCCGGGACGGTAAAAGTACTGAATGCCAACCCTGAAGAGAAAGTGGGTCTGTCACTATACTATGCTACCTTCAGGGACAGAGGTGACAGGTTTCCTTTAAGCCTCTTAGTCAGACCACAATGTGACCAGAGAAGTGACTCAGTGAAAGCATCACACATTACACTAACCAATTCATTGCTACTCTGTGGGCATCTTTATTTAGGCCTATCAAGAGCTGTCAAACTGAACTCAATTCTACATCTACTATTATCCTGAGGACTACCCTTCGGATAACATATTTCCCTCACTGCAGCAGTAAACGAATAATGGTTTACCTATCTATATAGAAGGTGTTATCATTTTTGTTGACTGTACACTGTTTAGTTTCTGCCATTGGCATAATGCAGCTCCGCTCCCTTTCCAGCTCTGTGAACTGATGATTTGTGGTGGAGCTACACAAAACGGCTGATCAGTGGGGGTTCCGGGTGTTGGACTTGAATGATCTGATACAGATGACCTATCCTGAGGACAGATCGTTATCTGTAGCCCGAACAACCCAATTCATTTTCAATGACATAGTACCGACAAAATCAAAAATAAAAACTGGCAAAAAGTTTAAAAAAAATTGTTTTATATTAAATACTGAGTTTACTAAACACTGAGCCAGCCACACAGATTAGATGAATGTTGGATGAACCTGACAATTTCCACGGGACCAGTGGACCATCTAAAAGTACGGAGCCCTTCCAACTCTCCCCAAACGGCAGATGACAGGGGTCCGACAGATGATTTTCAACTGTCCAATAGTTTTGTTTATTGGGAGATAAGTCACTTTCTCCCCCTCTTCCTACCGAGAAGATATCCTTGTTCAGCTGAGCCAAGCAAGCATGTATGAATGGATAGCCACCAATCAGATTCCACCTTCACCTCCATCATTTTTCAGAGTAGCTTTAGAAAATAAAGGTGGAAGCTGTTTGGTTACTATGGGCAACTAAGCCAGTTTTCCGTTACATCGGTTTTGATACATCTCCTCCATTGTCTGTTTTAACAGACAATAAAACTTTACAATAAAATGAAACTAGATAAAATAAAAAATGACTAAAGAAATATTTTAAATTAGATTTTGCATTTACTAATTAATGGTGTAACTCTATGTTAAAATGTATAGTCCTAAAAATAAAGCTAAATGCAAGAAAGAGTGGAGGAGTCTTAAAATATGTGAGGAACATAATGGGAACAGTTCAATAATAAGTAATAATAAGTTTTTTTTTATATTCATAGGTCATTTAAAGAATATAGGAAGGAAATTAAGGAATATCTACTCACATCCAGTTAGTGTACCAGAAGCCTTGGCTATTTCTCCTTTAAAAACTACTGCCTGGTCTAAAACAATTTCAATGTCCCTTACACCGCGGAATGAATGTATTCTTGATTTGTTATAATTCCAAATTCTGATCATTGCCACTTTACAGGGGGATGTAAAGTCTAAGTAAATAAAGTGTATCTTTCCAGGAGTGAATGGGGCAAGCCAAACATGCATGTCATCTTGAGTCTTGTTCACGCCATCGATGAGATTTGTTACCACTCTAGGATCTTTGCCATATGCTGGCAAGATATTTATGTTTGGGGGATCTGATTCAATCTTTGCGATCTGCACAGGGTTTCCAGTAGAGGAAAACAGTTCTATTCCATTAAGCCCAACATAGTGTCTGTCACCCCAAGTGGAAGTAATTTTGATACACAAATGTTGACCATATGGCAAAACTGGGATCTCAAAGTCACTTCCATCATTTTCTACCATGCTGAGATCGGCCAATTTAGGCATTTCATGCACATATTCCTTTTTAACAGTTATATTTTGTTTTCCAATCTTTTGCTGATGCAAAAATTCATCCAAAATATCTCCTTCAAAATTCATATTAGAGATCCGACCTCTATGCGACTGATTAAATTTTAGTAAAGATGTCCATGACTCCATCAAGTTATTTTCTTGTTCATTGCTCCACCTTTGCCTTGTTTTAATGCTTCCTTGACTACCTAAAAATGAAAGTCATCATTAGAAAACTGTGTTCTCACATTTGTACTTGGTTCGTCACTTTACATCATGGTTAGTTAATTTACAACATTTACTGATCACTGGGGGCTCCTGCTGCTGAATCTACAACAATCAACTGATCACAGTATTACAGGCATTGGATGTAGACCCACTGTGCCAACCAACCGGTTTGGCTTTGGGCTAGTCCTAAGGGTGTAATCCTGGCAGTCTCCTGGTTTTCACCCTTTAACCCTCTACACGGGCCTTCGCTGCAGTGGAGCAACCAGGCCATACCTCTTGGAATGGGGAAAGTGTCTTTAATACCTAGGGACAGCCAGCCATAGTCTGGGGAAGAATTAGGACATGCATGCACTGGCCAAGAAGCACTCACATGCCCTACAGGCAGAGAAACCAGGCTGAAGGTGGAGGCACAAACAAGAAAAAACTGGTGACTGGGCCCACTGTTGGTGAGGTAGATGAGACACAGCTGGACCAGGCCACTAGCTAGAACGGGGGGAGGGGGGGGGGAGTAAGACAGCGCCTATGCCTGCTCGGGAGAGGGAGGCAGTGGCGGGCATGGGCTGCAATACAAACAACAGTGTGTCCTCATATTTTTAGATAGGTAACAAAAATAAGGTTGTATTGGGTAGCTCCCCAGAAATGTACAGTGGCTGCACAGTCAAGTGCACTGGCCTGTCCCTGTACCTAGTGAGTCAAAATAACCAAATAATAAAGGAAGGAAAGAAATAGGCTGGTTCTCTAGATTGCACAGAATTATTGGATCATTTAAGCCCCCAATGGGTATCACAAATCACCTAAAACCCATTAAACAATACTACAATCTACCACAGGGCCCTCGGGGTATTGGACTGCTGCCACCCTGTTTACTTGCTCCGAAATGAAATTAGTGGTTGTATATTGCAAAGGCTGCAGCGCTACAACCATTGGTAACAATTTCATATCGGTTTGTGATGGTGACCTTTGGCTTTCTTTCGGTGGAGTCAGATGATGGGTTCATGCCTGACAATGTGCTGAAAATCAGGCTGTTCTTTACTGGTGCTACCAAATCAGTTTCTCACATGAAATTTTATTTATAATTTCATTTTTGCTGCAAAATTTGACTTTTTAGCCTAATTATTGGACAGATGCCAGATTATTGGATTTCCACATGAAATATTCAAATAACTTGCCACTATGGTATGCTCCAAAACTTATAGGGCCAGATTTATCATTAACTCAAGTCAAAATAATGGAGTGAAAAAGTCACAAATTTTTGCACAATCGCTAAAACTACACAAAAATGTGAGACTTTATCAGCTCTGCGCTATGTTCGCCAGTTTTCTGAAAGTGGCAGTGTTTTCTTATGTAAATGAATCTCTAGTTAGATTTATTACTGCGACAATTTAAAAAGTCACAAAAAATTGCGCAATTTCACTCCAGTGAGGACCATGCTTATCTTATGCGACTTTTTCATAAAGACGTGCGATTTTTGTAAAGCCGCTTACTGAAGGATAAACTGCTACTGTCAAACCATATTTATCACAGTATTAAAGGACCATTAATAAATCTGACTTAGCCAAAAGTGACTTTAGACATATGTAAAAGTGGAGTAAGATGTAAGTGTAAGGATAAATCTGGCCCATAATATTCAATAAATGAACAAAAAACTAGAAAGTGATGTCCAGAAATATGGCAGATTATCAAACCAATACTTCTATATGGTTGTATTTCCATGTTGATGTGGACATTTTCATGGCTTGGCAGAGGGTGCGGCAGTAGCAAAGAAAGCAGATTCTCTAGGTGTAACGGCAATGTCCCCGTTCCTCGTAGAGGCTCATTTGCATATATAAAACTCAGCAATGCGGGCACATACAAACATGGGACCAGCACAGATGCCTTCAGCTGCCAAGCGCACATGTAACAGGTCAGCCATTCTTATAGGTACAAATCTACTGACAGATGCCCTTTAAAAGATACAACTTCTCTGCTTTTTATTAATCCACTCCTGGTTTTGGCTTCAAAAACTGCATAAAAAAACCTGAACATGCGGTAGCATCCATTTTTACACAACCAGGAATAAATAACACAAACTGTCAGAACCAAGAGAAAGCCATTATCTATTTTCTACTGAGGAAAATGCCTAATGGGGCTCTGAAACACATCAAGACTTTCAAGTGTGCCACCCACACTATGCCATCTAACGTCTACACTGTTATCTTACCACCATAACAGCCGAGCACCAGTCGTAACATCCGGAATCCAACACACTGTCTGCTAGTAGTAGTGCTAGGAAGATGACAGAGGCGGTTACTGCATTGCTGATCCCATTGAAATGAATGGCTCCACAACTACTCTAAAACAGGTGATCTGTAGGGAGGGGGGAAGAGTCAAACCCCTGCCCAGGGGCATTGCCGGTCAAAACATCTGGGGCTTAAAGAGGTTGTCCGGCTTCAGCTCTGAACCCGGACATACCCACAATTTCACCAGGCAGCCCCCTGGTATGAGCATCCGGGCATGTCATGCTTATATGCTCTCCTTTGTTCTGTGCTGAATCATGCAGGGCAAAAGCATTTTATGGAGTTCCGGTGACGTACCGGCCTCTCCATAAGGACTGCTAGGCGGAGGCTTCTGTCCAGCAGTGAGCCCGGTGACATCACCGGCTCTGATGGGTGGGCTTTAGAGCTACCCTAGCCTGTAAAATGGCTAGAGCAGCGCTAAAGCCTCCCAATGAGAGACGGTGATATCACCGGGAACACTGCTGGGTGGAAGCCTTCGCCTAGCAGTGTGAAAATATAAACAAAAAAGCCCTTGCATAAAATGCTCCGATGTTCATAACAGCGGGCAGCCTGGGTGAAATTGTGGGTATGTCCAGGTTCAGCTCTGAACCCAGACAACCCCTTTAAGCATTGTATCACCATCCTTAAGAGTTATTGCAGTTGAATAACTACGGCAGGACAAGGGAACCAATAGCTCTCGTGCCCCGTGGCTCACTCTCATACCACAGGCCTATGAGAGAATAGAACGGCGCAGGTGCTTGCCAAGCAAAAGACTTCAACGGGACCACCTGTGTCCAAAGCCTGGCAACTGTGTTTGCAGGTCAGAAAAGGCTGTAGTCTGCATCGCAGATGGCTGCGGGAAGTCAGGTGTTTTATTTATTTTTCTAACTGACATTGGGGGTTCAGTAAGAACTGTGGGCACTAAAAGGGGCATTAGCTACTGGGGGTACTATGTTTCCGGGCTCTGTGACTACTGGAGATACTAAAAGGGGCATTACACATACTGGGGGTACTACGTGTGTGGGGCTCTGTCAGTACTGGGGGCACTAAAAGGTGCATTACACCTACTGGGGGGTACAATGTGTGTGGGGCTCTGTAAGTACTGTGGGCACTAAAGAGGGCATTTTACATGCTAGGGGCACTCTGTGTGGGGGGCTCTTTAAATACTGGGGGCACTATGTGGGGGGGATATTCTAACTACAGGGGGGCTCTGTATGTACTAGGAGCCCTAAAATGGGCACTACACCTACTGGGGACACCATGTGTGTGTGATGGCTCTATAAGAACTGGGGCAATAAAAGGGGCATTATACCTACTAGGGGCACTATGTGGGGGGCATTATTACTAAAGGGGCACTACAAGGGGGTATGATAAGTATAGGAGGCACTAAAGTACTGGAGGAACTATAGTGGGGCATTAAGACTACTGGGGCATTACAGGCAACATTATACCTACTGTGGGCACCACAGAAGACTATTATAACTACATGGGCATTACAGCGGGCATTATACCTACTGGGGCACCACATGGGGGCATTATAACTATTGGGGCACTATAGGGAGAAATTTTAACTATTGGGGCATTATAGGGAGCACTATATAACTACTGATGCCCTACAGGGAGCAATATAACTACTGAGGCACTATAAAAGGGCCTTAATACTACTAGGGTCACTATGGGGTGGATGTATTAATACTAGGGGCACTATAGACAGCCTTATTACTACTGGGTGCACTATGATGGGCATTATGATTTGACACAATATGGAGGCCACTACTACTAACTGGGGCACGCATGGGGAGCAGTTAATTAGGTGGATTGTAGGGGGTATTATTACTAATGAGGGTAATGCTATTGGTGGGACTTTTACATTACTATGAGGGACTATCTTTTTGGCACTATAATTTCTGTAGTATATTATTTGGGGGCACTGAGGAAAACAGTGGGCACAGTATTGGGGTTGGTAACAGGATAACACTATTGCAGCACCAGAGTGAGGAGGATGATAGAAAAGTGAGAAACCCAAGACGTCTTTATGGCAAGCTCTGCATAGTTGAGATGTGGCTGAAAGAAGTTGTCATGGGCTGAATGGAGAAAATGAAGGAAGAGAAGGTCTACATCAGAGGAGATGTAACCTGTCAGGCACAGGATGTAAGAGGTGCTGTGTAGCCCTGTATGTTTGGTAGTGCTGATGTACTGTCCATCCAGCAAGTAAATTATATCGTTAGTGCTAGGGCATGTATGTGTGAAGTCGGTTATTTTGAGAATTTGGCACATGCATTGGGGATTAGGCCCTGGTTCTTTGTAAGTAGGCCATCACTATAAAATGACTGGAAGGGGAGCTAAGGGAGTGTTGATGACAGTGAGCCAGTAAATCAAAATGTGTGCCACTGTTTTTCACTCTACTAATTGTGAGCTGGTGGGGTTGGTATGTCTAGCCCTGCTTTTAAAGGAAGTCTGTCACCACATTTGAGCATATTAGACTGATCAAATAGCGTTATATGTGCCACCCAGAACTTAAAAACGGTACCTTTGTTGTATCTAATGGAGTTTTCTTTCAGCCAAAAATGAACTTTTAAGATTCTGTAAATGCGCCCTCTCAAGTGCCCAGGGCGGCGTCTCAATCGTCCGAGCCCCAGGCAGCACCTCCTCAACGGCTCATAACCCCGCCCTCCGTGTGCCTCTGCCCGCCCGTTTACTCTCCTCCTCTCTCCTTTTCCACTGCGCTACGAATTTGACCGCGCAGCCGCAGTGGAAAAGGAGAAAGGAGGAGAGTAAACGGGTGGGCAGAGGCACACGGAGGGTGGGGTTATGAGCCGTTGAGGAGGTGCTGCCTGGGGCTTGGAGGATTGAGACGCCGCCCTGGGCACTTGAGAGGGCGCATTTACAGAATCTTCATTTTTGGCTGAAAGAAAACTCTATTAGATACAACAAAGGTACCGTTTTTAAGTTCTGGGTGGCACATTTAACGCTATTTGATCAGTCTAATATGCTCAAATGTGGTGACAGACTCCCTTTAAGGCCACTGGTGCATAACGTTCACAGTTGAATAAACACATATACGATTGCATTGAGAACTTTTATTCAATATGGATATGTTGTTACCTCATTGATAGACTCCGCAATACACTGCTGTGTGAGAATACAGACCTCACCTAAGGCATGCGGAAACTAATAGGAACTTGTTATCAATGGCTGTAGCGCTTCCCAAATTTGGTAATACTGATTCAATGTTGGATACTTTTCTTCTTCTATTGTCTAACACTTGTCACAACTTTTGAACACATATTTGAAGTCAAACATCCGATTTTAAACAGATGTTGCTTATCACTTACCTGTTAATGGAAGGCTCAGATCTTGAAATTTTTCACTTTCAAATTCTCTTTCTCTCGATTTTAATACTTCCCGTCTTCCACTGATTGGACGTTTTTGATCTGAAATAATCTTCATGCCAAAACTTTCTAAATCATCACAGATTTTCCTTGCCGATGCCACTGAAGTATCGGACTTGTCATTTCTGCCTTGATGCCTAGGGCCTGTACTGGGATTTCTAAGACACTCATCGATGAACTGGTCACTAGCAATGTCATGTTCATTTCTAAATGAGTCGTTATCGATAGAGGGATCTGAAATATAGAAGGGCTTTTCACAACCTTGATCATAATTCTTCTGCTGAGGGTTGGATGAAGATTCTAACCATAGAGGGGTTTTACTTGCTGAATTACTAAGCTTTCTGCCAGTAAGCTTTTCCAGCTGTTCTTTAATCGTTAGATCATCAGGATCTGATGGAGAATGAGAACGTTCAATAGATGCCTTACTTTCTACACTTGTTAACTGTGTGCCGTTAACAGGCAATTCAAGAAGTTCATTAGTAGAGCTATTTTCATCACTGCAGGAGTCCAAATCTCTCCATAAAACATTTCCATGCGCTCGCTCTCTTTGATATACTATAGAATTGCTAGGTTCTGTCATTTTTAGATCTTCAGCAAAATCAAGTTCCTTCAATTTTGAAGATTTTTCAGAGTTATAAGCCTTTGGTAATCCAAATGACCTGGATTGTGACAAGATCTGATCATACATGTTCTTATTACTGCTATCACTAAGGTCATCTTCATCTTGATCTTTTTGAGGGCTGAGAAGAGATGGGGTGGCTGTCTTCATCTGCCCGTTTAATAGGTCAATTGTGTTGCTGTAGTCAAATACTTGGTTACCACACCCTTTCTCTAAGATACCATCAAACACCAAGGTTTCATTTTTATAGATCTTTACATGCTTCGCACCAATGTCCAGATCCTGTAAAAAAGTGTAAGTAATCTTAGTTCTAATGCAAACATTTAACAATTTACAAATCATGCATAACTACTGTATCATGTATACCCGAATACATGAATACCTGAGGACCAACGTTTCCTAGCAGTACCTTGTCCACATTGATCTGTCCTCCCTCTATTTTTGACCCCCTCCACACTACTGAAACGGCCTTACCAAAGTTACCAATGATCTGCTAACTGCCAAAGCCTTATAAATTACTTTGTGCTCTGTTACACTGGGCTTGATACCATTTGCTACTCTGTTACATTGGAATTGCTATTACAGCACTGCTACTCTGTGTTGCAACTCTGCTTTATCGCTGCATATCTCCAGATCATCATTGTATAGCGCTGATACAGCTCTGCTACTCAAGGTGTTGCAACTCTGCTTCATCGCTGCACATTCACAGCTAGATCAACCCCCTCTATAGGTGTCCTCGCCTCTGCTGCATTTGTGTTTCTGACCTGATGAACTAGCACCACTTGCTCATGCAGCTCCAGACCTCTCATCTGGACCTGAGGATTAGCGGATCCACCTTACTGGTGAGATATAACAAGAAAATATTTACATATACAGTACAGACCAAAAGTTTGGACACACCTTCTCATTCAAAGAGTTTTCTTTATTTTCATGACTATGAAAATTGTAGATTCACACTGAAGGCATCAAAACTATGAATTAACACATGTGGAATTATATTCATAACAAACAAGTGTGAAATAACTGAAAATATGCCATATTCTAGGTTCTTCAAAGTAGCCTACTTTTGCTTTGATTACTGCTTTGCACACTCTTGGCATTCTCTTGATGAGCTTCAAGAGGTAGTCCCCTGAAATGGTTTTCACTTCACAGGTGTGCCCTATCAGGTTTAATAAGTAGGATTTCTTGCCTTATAAATGGGGTTGGGATCATCAGTTGCGTTGAGGAGAAGTCAGGTGGATACACAGCTGATAGTCCTACTAAACAGACTGTTAGAATTTGTATTATGGCAAGAAAAAAGCAGCTAAGTAAAGAAAAACGAGTGGCCATCATTACTTTAAGAAATGAAGGTCAGTCAGTCAGCCGAAAAATTGGGAAAACTTTGAAAGTAAGGGCTAATTGACCATGAAGGAGAGTGATGGGGTGCTGCGCCAGATGACCTGGCCTCCACAGTCACTGGACCTGAACCCAATCGAGATGGTTTGGGGTGAGCTGGACCGCAGAGTGAAGGCAAAAGGGCCAACAAGTGCTAAGCATCTCTGGGAACTCCTTCAAGACTGTTGGAAGACCATTTCAGGGGACTACCTCTTGAAGCTCATCAAGAGAATGCCAAGAGTGTGCAAAGCAGTAATCAAAGCAAAAGGTGGCTACTTTGCAGAACCTAGAATATGAAATATTTTCAGTTGTTTCACACTTGTTTGTTATGTATATAATTCCACATGTGTTAATTCATAGTTTTGATGCCTTCATAGTCATGAAAATAAAGAAAACTCTTTGAATGAGAAGGTGTGTCCAAACTTTTGGTCTGTACTGTATATCTTCAGAAAAGCATACAAGCATTGCTTATGGTCAGGATCCTAACTTGGTCTATCTTTAGAGGGATTTTGCTATCATAGACAATCCCATCCTAAGATCCCCATGGGTCCCACTCCTGTCACCTCCAGGAAAGAGATGATTTTGATTGTGAAGACTACAGCCAGTCAGTCAATTCCCGCGCAATGGAGGCTATTGCAGCCATTCAGATGTAATACGAGGACAGCTCGAGAATAGAAGCTGATTGTACAGAGCAGTTCTCCTTCTAGCTCATAGAGGGGTCCTGAGTGGAGGTAACCTCACTCTATGTCATACATACGCCCTAGCAGGACAGGGGAAGGGATTGTCCAGCCCTAATTGATGGACTATCCTCACTACTGGATCGGCAGGGTTCCGACACCCAACACCCCCACAGTTCAGCTGCAGGAAGTCGGAACCACAGAACACAATGAACCTTGTAGTGGAAGAAGCTTGTTACTGCAGTGCTGCTCTTACTGACTTCAATGGGAATAGTACTGTAGTAACAACCTCCCTACACTTCAAGGATGAAGGCACTACACCCGAACAGCTGATTGGTAAGGATGTGGGGCCGATCAGCTAATAATGACCCATCACTTAGTAAAGGCTGGACATCCCCTTTAAGATAACCATAATGCTTTTATTTTTATCACACTTGTACTTTTTATAGTCTCATGTTTTTAAACCCTCTCATACATCACATGTACATCACCCTGAAAATGAAGGGTACTTTGAAATAAATAATACGAATTAGGAGTACGAGAGGAACTGATCTTTCAAAGGGGTTTCCAGGTTTTAATACTGGTGGCCTATGCTTAGGGTGGGACATCAATTTGTGAAAAGTGGGTGGGCTAGGACCCCAACTAACAAGCAGAGCCAAATATGAGCTGATATTTGCATTGTGCTGAAATACTGTACTGTGGGAAACTACATTTAACTGTACGTTACATATGTAAGCTCTTCTAACATGTTACATTAAATACAATTCAATGAGTCCCACTGTTAAAGTGAAGAGTGAAAGCTATGTAAATCAAGATAAAATTGTGCAAGTAAGAGATTGCAAGATAAAAGACTCTTTTAAGCTTTCATATATTCCTACAGCTTATCTTTGTGATGGGGAACATCTAAATACCCAAGTCAAGATTAGTAGAAGAATTTCCAGATAAATCTGTAATAATAAATCCACAAAATGAAAGACACTGTGTGGCATTATCTTAAATCTTCCATTTAATAAGTTCCAATGAAAGCAGGGAAAAATCAGTTTGATAACACAACTCTTTTTTCTTCCTGAACTACATACATTTACATAATACATTTCTTTTTATTTTATTTAAAAGCCTAATTGTATTTTCAATATGAAATATTTGCACAAAACTAAAAAGGAAAGCAACAGAAATGTGAGGATGTCAGGACTGTGATGTACTGTGAAAGACACAATGCCGGCAGCTAATGCACAATCAAGGCACAAGGGGATTCTTGGGGTATATCAATTTTCATATTTAATATACAAAAACTGATACAGAATAATGTCCCATCCTCAGAGGGCAGAGCAACAGGAGCATTATCATTACGTCTGTAAACTTCCCAGTACATGGCCCTCATCACTTTATTAGCCCTGCGATAAAAACAAGTAGTAAAGTAGGTTGAAATGGAACAGTCACAGGTTGTGTGGGCCGAAAAACTGATCAGATATGGATATCCCTAGAAAAAATATACAATTATTATATATATATATATATATATATATACACACACACACACACACACTGTATATATATCCCTAGTGCATGCCCATCACAAGAACAAGGGAGCCATGGACGCTTTGCGCTTTTACCAGACAGTGCTACTCTTGTCTGTGTCGTTATTTCATCTCAGCCACATTCACTTTAGGTAGAAAGATTTTGTGTACAACGGGTGAAAAAGTGACAGCTGTAGTGGCACAAGACTGCAAGCAACGCAACGCAACGGGAAGGGGGGGGGGGGGGGGGGGAGAGTACACATAAAAAGATTCATTTTAGGGATTTTCCTCACCTGACTAAATAAGATATCAAAACATTAGCACATACCAAATGTTATGTTTCATTTTGGCAAATAAACCATAATAGTCCATTAAAGGGGTTGTCTGGGTTCAGAGCTGACATACCCTTATTTTCATCCAGGCAGCCCCCCTGATGTTGGCATCGGAGCATCTCATGCTCCGATGCGCTCCCTTGCCTGCACTACATCGCGCAGGGCACGGGCTCTTTTGTTTACAATAACACAATGCTGGGCTGAAGCTTCCGCCTGGCAGTGTGTCCGATGACGTCACCGGCTCAGATGGGCGTGCTTTTGAGCTGCCCTAGCCGTTTTACTGACGTCACCGGGCTCCCTTCCATGAACTGCTCTAATGCTCAAGTCAGGATGAAAATGGAGGTATGTCCGGGTTCAGCTCAGTTTATACAAATCTAGGAAGTAGCAGGTGTCACTAACATCTACAAATGTTCACATTTTCCAGCACTAAGCTCTAATCTGTGATATGCAGGAGGGACATTAAGGTCTGTATCACAGGAGCTAGTCCATTGCGGGAATCACGATTCGTGTGCGAGTGTGATCTCTGTTTTGGACTTGCAGGAGTGAATGGCATTATACTGATTTATAATGATGTGTGCCTCTGCTTGACCTTACTTCTACAGGGTCATAGTGACAGCTTTATGTCACTACGATTCTGTATCTGTAAGATCAAGCAGATGCACACAGCATATATACCCTTTTCTGTATAGCCCTCTCTACTGGATTATACTCAGTGGACTATATTTCCTGTGCCACTTGACTATACTGGATTCCATGGACCCTTCTCCATGTACAGTGAAATGCTGGTTGGGCATTTGTGAGTATAGCCACAGTAAACTGGGGCTGTCCCTGCATCGCCAGAGCCCCGAGTGGCCAGTTCTAGTTTTACCTAGCACTATACATCTAAGGACCAGTTTGTAGTGCTTATTCTACAGACATTACTGCTGATCGCTGTGAGGGGTACGGTTGTCTGCAGATGCTACCAGAGCGTTTAGTGAAAAACTATGGGTGCATGATCACACAAACTTTGAGTATGACCATGGTTAACGGTGGTGCAAGCATAAGCATAGCCGCTGCACTAGTGCACAGATGCAGAGCAGTAGATGTATTCAGACATTGGAGTGTGTAACAATAAAGCAAGGACTGAACATAAAGCCTCTAAAGGTAAATGTCTAGAAGATGCTGGAACTCAGTGCAGGGTGTTAAACAGGAAAATAAACCGCGGCACAAATGTAATGTACATCAGGGTCAGATCTCAGCATACAGTGCCAGACACCTCAGCGTGTGGAGCTGGGAGAAAGGTGGCTCAACATTGTACGTAGGTGCAAGTGAAAAAAACGCATAGAAAAATTCCCATATACTGTATGTATGTAAATGTTACTGAGGAGGTTAAATGTGAGATAACGTTAGAAATCCAAGTGAATAACGCTGTGTTCAGCCTGTCATCAGCATTTCATTACAGGGAACAATAAATAGCTTTTAACTAAATAACAGCGTTAGATATGACAGTGTTTGGATGCGCTGCTAGGAACCTCAATTGCAGATGACTAAAAAATAGTTCTTCATGTAGTGTTCTTTTTCCCTGCAAAATGATGGACACCTTGGCGGGACTCAATAGACCCCATTATAACATATAGCTCCTTAAGTTGGTTGACCAAGGTAATTAAAATCTCGGACAAGCCCCCCAGTAGCCTACAGTAAAAAATCATGTTATTCTTTATGGCACTGGTCCGATGCTCCCGCCATTGCTTGTTTACAAACTGCAGCAGTGACATGCCAGTATATGGTACATGACGGCTGTAGCCAGTCACTGTCCTCTGTGTTCTGACGCTGAAGACAGTAATCGTCTGCAGCAGTGACATTCCATAGACCAGCATGTCACTGTACACAGCAATGGCGGGAGAACCACACCAGCGCCACAAAGAGTAACATCATTTTTTAGTTTAGGCTATTGGAGGGTTTTTCCAAGATCTTAATTACCTTGGTCAACCAACTTAACCTCCTAACAGTCACGTTAAAATTGGAAAAAACCTCCAAAAATGTCACTTTTTTTTATTGTAGATTTTTAATGAGTCTGCAGTAAATCTTGTTGGTGCACAACTCAGGGGACACTATTGCATTTTAACCCCTTAATGACATTCATTTTAGCCTTAAGGACCAGTAATATTTTCCCCTTTGTGTTCTAGCAGTCATAACTTTTTATTTATATATACATTTTTATTTTTATGGATTAGTTGTAGGTTTTTTTTAGGAGCCATTTTGGGGTATATATAGTGTATTACATAACTTTTATTATTTTATTTTTAGGGGGAAAAGATTAAAAACAGCAATTTTTACATTATTTTGTGGGATTTATTTATGGCGTTCACGGTGTGGTAAAAATAATATAATTTTATTATCTGGGTCACTACGGATGATAATACCACATTTGTATATATTTTTACTATTTTTCTCTCCTCCTGCAGCCTGTCGGCTCTGCAGCTGCGCTATCATTCTCCTCCAGACTGAGAGGGAGGGAGGGATGCTGCTTTAACTGCTCATATCTCTGGTTTGGTACTAGCTAGAGAAATGGGCTTGAAATCTGGCATTTCAAGCTTTCAGACGATACCAGAATGACAGGAATCTGTCCAGTACAGGGGCAGATATCACTGATAGAAATCGGGATGCAGTGAATACTGCTGAAAGTGAAAGTAAAAGCAGGTTTTACCCGCGATTATTCCCGACTCGATTTTTAACAGTGATTTCTCCTCTGTTGCGCAGACCGTAGCTGTCATTTTGGTCTTGGCCTGAAATACCAGCTTTCAAACAAGACCAGTTGCATGCTTCTAGCTGCTACCATTCATGAGATAGCAACATCTAAAGCAGCCCTTTCCCCTCCACTTTCTGCTCGAGCTCAGCTCAGGCAGAACAGCTAAGTACTTACAGAATAGGGGATAACTATCAGATCGGTGGGGGTCCCAACAGTAGGACCCCCACCGATCTGATCTCAAGAACAGGGGCCCCCCTGCAGGCCCCTTGCTGCGCCCCTAAAATGACCAGAGCGGCCGATTGCACATGCACATGGCCGATCCATTCATTTCTATGGGAATTCCGAAGATAGCTGAGCGCTGTACTCTGTTATCGGTAGAACTCCCATAGAAATAAACGGCGACCGGCCACTCTGGTCATTTTAGGGGAGCAGCAAGGGGACCCCATTCTCGTGATCGGTGGGGGTCTCGGCGGTAGGACCCCCACCGATCTGTGGATAGGGGATAGCTTGTAATGACCGGAATACCCCTTTAAGGAGCTATTACATGTTATAATGGGGTCTGTTAAGCCCCACCAAGGTGTCCCTAATTTAGCAGGGAAAAAAAAATAACACTACATGCAGAACTATTTTTCCGTCATCTGCAACTGAGGTTCTTAACAGCGCAACCAAACACAGTCTTTTATTGTTACCTGTAATGAAATGCTGATGACAGGCTGAACACAGCGTTATTCACTTGGATTTCTAACTTAATCTCACATTTATCCTCTTCAATAACATTTACATACATACAGTATATGTGAATCTTTCTGAGTTTTTTCACTTGCACCTACCTACAATGTTGAGCCACCTTTCCCACACCCATGAGCTGTGGAGTCTGGCACTGTATACTGTATGCTGTTTAACACCCTTCACTCAGTTCCAACAGGCATAGCGTTCAGTCCTAGCTTTATTGCTATACACCCCATTGTCTGAAAATATTAACAATTACTGCTCTGCATCCATTCACAAGTGCAGCGGCTGTGCTTATGCTTGCACCACCTTTAACAGTTGGTCATACTCAAAGTTTGTGTGATCATGCACCCATAGTTTTGCACTAAACACTCTTGCAACATCTGCAGACAACCGTATCCCTCACAGCGATCTGAAGCAATGTCTGTATAATAACCACTTTATATAATATGTCCTATTGCAAACTGGTCCTGTATGTAGTTGTATTGTAAGGGTATTTTTTAAGTAATGATTGGTTCTGTCCCTTTAATTCTGTTCCCTTTTCATATTACCATTTTGTGTGATGATGTGTTTTGTAATGTAGTACCCATCCCCTACTCTGCTGATAAGACCACATTCCTGAGTGATCTTAGAGACATGCGTGATGCACACTGGAGGAGTGGCTGATGGGACTAACTGTGGTCGGCACTAACAATTAATTGGGATTCGACCAGGCACTTCATCCTAGGTAGGATGTAAGTATTGATTTGCCCTATCTCTTGTACACCCTGGGGTGTCGGTCATGTGTTATAACTTATCAGACAGCCATGTGTTATAGCATGATCAACCAGATCCATACCCCATATTTAGGCTATTGAGGTTCATTTACTTCTTATTATTCAGTATGTGATTTGTTTGTGTTATTGTAAAATGAATCACTTAGTAAATATATTCATTCACTCAGCCTGCGTAAGCTTGTTAATTCTCAAATCTTTTGAATTCACGTCACGCTACAATAGTGCTAAAGTAAAGATAAAACTATAAGTGAAAAATACAAAAATGATCAGCACTCAGGATGGTTACCTTGAAGGTTATCCTATTCTCACTCAGTGGCAGTGTTAGGATCGTGCTGGTCGGCCCCTGTACACATTTGATATAAAGAAACTGCAGCACTCTTGTTGTCTTCAATAATCTTCCAAATGGATTCATCAAGTAACAAGCTGAACTGGATGGACATATGTCTTTTTTCAGCCTTATAAACCATGTAAGTATCTGCAACGTTTTGACTACAAACACGTGGTAACGACTGTAGTTTAAGCATTGCAGATACTTGGTGAATAAATAGAAGATTACTGAAGACAACAAGAGTGCTGCAGATTCAGTAAAACTATAACTGGCCACTCAGGGATATGGGGAGATAAATGGAACTGAAGCCAAAATGCTCATCGCCTTTCGCCACAGAACAAGCTATTGTATAAGAAAAGGATAGCCTACGACTCTTCACTAAAAAGCTGATAATAAACAATTAACACAATCCTTAACACTCAAGATATTTGTAAAAACTCCTAAAAAAATGTTGTTGCAATAAAAAAGTAAAGTTAACTTACCAATGATTCAAATCTTGTAGCCATATGTATAAAAATAGGAATCTATTTCCTGTGTTACTACGTTCTACATGGAGGGACTGCTGGTCAGCGTGTAAGATAATAAGCTGAGACTACTTACACTGAGCGTCTTGTTATAATTCCAGATCTTCACCTTGCAGATGTCAAAATCACATGACCTAGAAGGATTTCGTATCACAAAGTAAAGCTGTACAGGAGGGTGGAAGGGGCACATCCACATGTAGCATTCCTTGGTAGTCTGAAGAAGACATGAGTCAAGGTGGGTTATCTGTTATTAATACGGATCTTACAAAGTGACAGCATTTAAAGAAAAGTCACATGCAAGAAGTAGATAATGACCACACATGACACCATGATATTACCAGATTATTATGACATTAGAACAAAAATATTATCCATCCCTCAACTATTTATGCGTTTCTAAAGTAAAGTTAATTCTTTAAATATATCTTTTCTAGGGTTTGCAGAAAACGCTAAATTACCAAACACTAGGAAGTGTCAATTTCATGGAGGTGTTTATCCCGTAGTTTAGAACAGGGATGTCAGACCGGCATTTGGTCCTCTTGCATCTGATGATGTTTGGCAAAATACATAAGGCTGGAATACAGGACAGATCTTGAAACATCTGTTTGCAAAGATTTTTTTTTATTAATAGTTTTTTATCTATATGAAACACATGGAGCAAATGGTGGCCACAGATATGTGCATAGCAGCCCTTGACCTGGCCAAAAAAAAAAACACTTCAACTGCTAAGATTCAGAAGCAAAACTGCTAGTGTCCTCAGTTTCCTGTATTAAAGGACATTCGTGTATTATTGTCCAGTAATATTACTCAGGTTCCCACCGTTGTTCATGAAGGAAATATTCACAAGAGGGTCAAAAGCTAGTAATCAGGCACATTCAGGGTGACAGGCAATGCTCAGAATGGAAAGGCCCTTCATGACATAGTCAGGATGGGACATAATACCCTGGCACCTGCTGGTGCCGACACTGAGGTTTCTATAGGCAGAGAGGAAGGGGTCTTCTAATTCAAAGCAGTAACACGTCATCCACCACAGGGAGCTCAGGCATGTAAAACCATATTCAGACGACTACTAGCAGGAGCGGACTGAAAACTTAATTTGACCCTGGAAAACAACTTAAAACAGGCCCTATGTTGAAGGCAGGTCCAAATTGACAGAAAGCTGGGCAACAAAAGTAGGTGGGACCAGCAACACCATAGCGCAGCACAAAATACTGCGCCAGCAAAACCAAATACCACAGAGCAGCAAAAAATACTGCGCCAGCAAAACCAAATACCACAGCGCAGCACAAAATACTGCTGCCCCCACTGTATAAACTGTATTGCCATCCTCAGGAAGGCTCCTGTGGCCACCGGCCATGTGGATAAGTACCTGATACTCCTAACAGTAGTTCATGCTGAGAGCATTAGATCGTCATGTACCTGGCCAGCGGCCGGGAGGGCCAAGGAGGGCTAGGGTGGCCCCCTGGACATTGGCCCACCGGGAAATTTCGCTGTAGAGTCCATGGCCAGTCCACCCCTGACTACTAGAACAAGTGTCCCAGCATGTAGAACCACATGCTGACCACATAGCTGGAGATGATGCCTTGGTGAGAAGTGTTTAGTTACACAATTCTCCATTTCCTTTCCTCCAGAAAAAGATACCAAAGGTCCTTTACATACATTGATGAAACCTGTATTAAAGGGATTGTACTAAGTGATGACCTATACTGACATCAATGGGAGCAGTGCTGCAGAAACAAGCTTCCTCCACTACAGTTGACAGTGCTGTGTAGTTCCTGGGGCGGCACCTGAACAGCTGATCGGGGAACAGGGTATTGGATGGTCATCGATCCGCTAATAATGGCCTAAACTGAACCTTTAATGTCCTGATACTAAAGGAAATCACCTGAGCACCAGTAACAGCGTATTTATGAGGAAACTGGTTTCTTGGCTTCACTATCAAAGTTTAAAAAATAGCACTTTTAAACATCCCTGCTGATCCAATATTGCTAGTAGTGTTGTTGTGCCAACCCAGCAAGTGACCACTGCAGCCAATCACGTACCCTACATAATGGCATCCCTACTGCAGGCTGAGCACTGCATTCTCAAATTTATTTTTTTATATGTAGTCTTTATAGGTCTCATGGTGGGACTACAAGTGTGAAGAGACCTTTACATGTTGCATTATTTTATTAGTTGTTTGATCTTCTGGAAAATGTTAGGTTCTTCCACTTTCATATTATTTTTAAATGCATTTTTGTCCTTTGCTGAAGGAATTTCCCCAAACTGCCAAAACCGTTTTTTTACACATACAATGTAAATTTCAATCATGCTGCACATTGGAAGTCTGCAAATGCTTTTGCAAATCCTGTGCAAAAACGCAGCTTTTGTGTAGAATACCTACAACTTATCACCAAAGAACTACCGAGCAGAAGAGCAGAAAGCAGGGATGTGTCATGCAGTATATGAACATAACTGGACGCCCTAATGTGACCTATGCTACCACCAAACACTGATGCTTCAGTCCAACACTTGTGGATTTATGTGTCCTCAATGCTGAGCTAAGACATGAGTGATCTACTCAGGATCTGTCCATAGATCTTTTTCTAGGGTTTAAACTATAACTTTCAATGAAAAATAGAAAATGATGATCAGTAAATTGCAACTTTTAATAAAGAAAAAAGATACCTGAGATTTTCCATTAACTAAACAATGAAGGTCTCCAGGAAAATCTGCATTTCTTATGTCCACATCATGAGGAGAAACATATATTTTCTGATCCTTCAGATTGAAGAACTGAATCTCAGTCAACCCCACACTGTAAGGATTTCCCCAGTTGGATAGAATTTCCACAGTTATGTAGATGGCATTGGTATCTGCTGATGGTGAACAGGCCTAAAACATACAAGAACATGATATCGTTAACATTGGCTAATGATAAAATTATCAAGGTTTTTACACACAATGATTCTGCATTATATACTGAAATGCATACAATGTAACATTTATTATATATATATATATACAGTACAGACCAAAAGTTTGGACACACCTTCTCATTCAAAGAGTTTTCTTTATTTTCATCACTATGAAGGCATCAAAACTATGAATTAACACATGTGGAATTATATACATAACAAACAAGTGTGAAACAACTGAAAATATGTCATATTCTAGGTTCTTCAAAGTAGCCACCTTTTGCTTTGATTACTGCTTTGCACACTCTTGGCATTCTCTTGAGCTTCAAGAGGTAGTCCCCTGAAATGGTTTTCACTTCACAGGTGTGCCCTGTCAGGTTTAATAAGTGGTATTTCTTGCCTTATAAATGGGGTTGGGACCATCAGTTGCGTTGAGGAGAAGTCAGGTGGATACACAGCTGATAGTCCTACTGAATAGACTGTTAGATATTGTATTATAGCAAGAAAAAAGCTACTAAGTAAAGAAAAACGAGTGGCCATCATTACTTTAAGAAATGAAGGTCAGTCAGTCAGCCGAAAAATTGGGAAAACTTTGAAAGTAAGGGCTATTTGACCATGAAGGAGAGTGATGGGGTGCTGCGCCAGATGACCTGGCCTCCACAGTCACTGGACCTGAACCCAATCGAGATGGTTTGGGGTGAGCTGGACCGCAGAGTAAAGGCAAAAGGGCCAACAAGTGCTAAGCATCTCTGGAAACTCCTTCAAGACTGTTGGAAGACCATTTCAGGGGACTACCTCTTGAAGCTCATCAAGAGAATGCCAAGAGTGTGCAAAGCAGTAATCAAAGCAAAAGGTGGCTACTTTGAAGAACCTAGAATATGACATATTTTGAGTTGTTTCACACTTGTTTGTTATGTGTATAATTCCACATGTGTTAATTCATAGTTTTGATGCCTTCATAGTCATGAAAATAAAGAAAACTCTTTGAATGAGAAGGTGTGTCCAAACTTTTGGTCTGTACTGTAATATATATATATATAGTGAAGAAAGACGGACAGCACTCCAGATAAAAAAGCAATGGTTTTTATTCACCCATGTGGATGGCAACGTTTCAGCTCATACAAGAGCCTTTTTCAAGCAATGAACACAGTGTATGCTGGGGTATATATAGTCCAACCCCTATGACATCACAATACAATCAATCAACAACAATGTATAAAGATAAAGTGCAAAAGTGCATATATCATGTCAAAATACATAGACAAAAGTGCATTACTCATGAGCGAAAAATCGCAACAATGTTATATCCAAAAATACAGTATAAGGTATATATAATATGTCATAAAGTGCAATGATTAGTAAGTGAGTACAGGTGCACAAAATGTGGGAGGAACGAGAAAAGATGATGCTGCAAAGGGGAGGGGAAAGCGGTGACATACCCAGCGTTATTCCCTGTGCCAAACATGTCGCATACCGCCAAATCCGGCGTTCCGATGGAGACACTGCGCAGGCGCCAGGAAGCATTAAGGTCACGGCATGATGTCATCACAAGTCATTGCGGAAGCATGGGCACAACTGTTGAACCGCTCGGTCGGCCATTTTGCAAAAGGTCAAAGCCTCCCAACATTGTGTGTGCGCATGTCCATGTAAAAAGATGGACAGGACAGCCCAGCACGGAAAATATGCCGTGTTCTATGGCATAGATCCATGGGGGACAAGGGAGAGGCTGTGGCTCAACAGAGATACAGACCCACCTTCCATGCGGGCAAAATATAGTAGTGACCACAACGGAGTGATATGTGATATGCGTCTCTCCCTTGGTGATACATAGTGTATTATGAACACTATTAAGCCATCTTTTTTTACTTTCTTTCGCTTTTTATTTTCACAGACAAGAATGATGCTGCGGGATCGAGAAGTGGGACGTACCCTGTGTACCTATATCGTGCCTACATGTCTCTATTAGTCGACATGATTGCTTTTAGCTTTGCTTTATTTTTTCAAGTTATGTTAGTAATACACTCTTGCTGTGTCCATCAGCCTCTGATACTTCACATTGTGTGTCATATATTGGTGGTGATCTCATGAGGGATTTGACGGGCTACATAAATAATGACCGCGACGGATCCCGTTGTGGTCACTACTATATTTTGCCCGCATGGAAGGTGGGTCTGTATCTCTGTTGAGCCGCAGCCTCTCCATTGTCCCCCATGGATCTATGCCATAGAACACGGCATATTTTCCGTGCTGGGCTGTCCTGTCCATCTTTTTACATGGACATGCGCACACACAATGTTGGGAGGCTTTGACCTTTTGCAAAATGGCCGACCGAGCGGTTCAACAGTTGTGCGCATGCTCCCGCAATGACTTGTGATGACATCATGCCGTGACCTTAATGCTTCCTGGCGCCTGCGCAGTGTCTCCATCGGAACGCCGGATTCGGCGGTATGCGACATGTTTGGCACAGAGAATAACGCTGGGTATGTCACCGCTTTCCCCTCCCCTTTGCAGCTTTTCTCGTTCCTCCCACATTTTCTGCACCTGTACTCACTTACTAATCATTGCACTTTATGACATATTATATATACCTTATACTGTATTTTTGATATAACATTGTTGCGATTTTTCGCTCATGAGTAATGCACTTTTGTCTATGTATTTTGACATGATATATGCACTTTTGCACTTTATCTTTATACATTGTTGTTGATTGATTGTATTGTGATGTCATAGGGGTTGGACTATATATACCCCAGCATACACTGTGTTCATTGCTTGAAAAAGGCTCTTGTATGAGCTGAAACGTTGCCATCCACATGGGTGAATAAAAACCATTGCTTTTTTATCTGGAGTGCTGTCCGTCTTTCATCACTGTTCATATGGGGTAAGCAGCTACATCCCTGGACCTAGCACCCACATTGCTTTAATCCGGTGCCGCCATTATTTTCTCATATATATATATATATATATATATATATATATAGTAAGGTTTGGAAGCATGATAGAGCCGCGTAGCGGTGACACAGACGCACCAATCCAAGTAAAGTAACGTAAAGCTTTAGTTCAGCTCCAGACGAGCTAGACAAAAAAAACTGAAACCGCACCAAACAGCGTTCACATGGCTCGGCTCCTGTAGTAACTGAGCACTACTGCCTCCCGCTCCCATGGACGTCGGTAACTCTGACCTTTTTCCTCAGCTGAACATGCTGAGTTTCCCACACTCTCTGTAGTGGATGGGAGTGGGAGTGGTGAGTCCCACCACTACCTCTTCACCACTCCAACAAAGCCGGCCCAGATTTTATCATATACCAACAGTTTAGAAACTAGGCTCCTGAACAAAACAAACACTATCCAGCTTTTAATATCTCACCCAGCTTAACTTTCTAGGCGAGATATACACTTCGTCCAATACAATTCCTGCCATCTGCCTACAATATACAGATATATATATATATATATATATATATATATATATATATATATACATACTGTATGTTGTGGGGACTCGCTCTGGTAGACAGGATTAGCGGACGCAGTGTAGAGGCAACAACAAGTTCTTTGGATCAAACAGTTTAGTGTTTTATTCACACTTTAGGCAAGTGACAAAACAAGCAGTCATATTCAAACAAAAAATAAAAAGTCACCTTGCGGTGTTGGTGGTAATTCACACCATGTGGCAATTCTGCCTCAAAGAGTCCTTGCTCATAGCAGCACCAAACGGTTTTCACACCAAACAGGTAGCAAGCCTTTATCCAGACACCAGGCTCATAGATGCCAACACAGAGACATGGCTTCTGAGCTCAACTGCCTATTTAAGGACAGCCAGGTGCTGCCATAACGAGGACCGGCATTTAAAATCCGGTCTGGTATTTGACCTCACCTGGCTGTAAATCAGCCCAGCAGCACATGCAGGGAGGAAAATACCTGTTTTCCCAGACCAAACCTGTCACTGTGTCACATACCGCCCCCCCTTTGTTCAACCCTGAGGTGGTGAACACACGCCAGACAGTGTACCCGGGACAGGGCATCCACATTTTCCTGTAACCGGCCTGCCCTGTGTTACCACGAAAACGTAAAGTTTTGTAGGGAAAGAAACCATTGGGTGACCCGGGCATTTCTGTCCTTGGCCTGGCTCATCCACTTGAGATGGGCGTGGTCAGTCACCAGGCGGAATTTTCCCCTTAATAAATAATAGCGGAGAGATTCTAGTGCCCACTTGATAGCTAGGCACTCTCTCTCCACTATACTATACAGGGTCTCGGCTGGGGTGAGCTTACGGCTGAGAAGACAATGGGATGCTCCTCTGTTGACTTCCTGAGACAGTACAGCACTGAGGCCTACTTCGGAGGCATCGGTCTGTACTATAAATTCCCTTTTGAAGTCGGCGTCACCAAAACCGGGGACCCACACAGGGCCGTCTTCAAAGCGGAGAAAGCCTCTTCCGCCCGATCATCCCAGCGAAACATCATTGACTTGTGTCCCTTCAAGAGTCCTGTCAAGGGCACGGCTAGAGTAGCAAAGTGGGGAACAAACCTTAATCTAATAGTCCACATAAAAGGTTAGTATATAAAATGAGAATGCTTGGACTGGGAGAAAACGTCTGTAAGTGGGTAAGTAACTGGCTCAATGATAGAAAACAGAGGGTGGTTATTAACGGTACACACTCAGATTGGGTCACTGTCACTAGTGGGGTACCTCAGGGGTCAGTATTGGGCCCTATTCTCTTCAATATATTTATTAATGATCTTGTAGAAGGCTTGCATAGTAAAATATCAATTTTCGCAGATGACACTAAACTGTGTAAAGTAATTAACACCGAAGAGGACAGTATACTACTACAGAGGGATCTGGATAGTTTGTAGGCTTGGGCAGATAAGTGGCAGATGAGGTTTAACACTGACAAATGTAAAGTTATGCACATGGGAAGGAATAATGCAAGTCACCCGTACATACTAAATGATAAAACACTCGGTAACACTGACATGGAAAAGGATCTAGGAATTTTAATAAACAGCAAACTAAGCTGCAAAAAACAGTGTCAGGCAGCTGCTGCCAAGGCCAATAAGATAATGGGTTGCATCAAAAGGGGCATAGATGCCCGTGATTAGAACATATTCCTACTACTTTACAAATTATTAGTCAGACCACACATGGAGTACTGTGTACAGTTCTGGGCTCCAGTGAACAAGGCAGACATAGCAGAGCTGGAGAGGGTCCAGAGGAGGGCAACTAAAGTAATAACTGGAATGGGACAACTACAGTACCCTGAAAGATTATCAAAATTAGGGTTATTCACGTTAGAAAAAAGACGACTGAGGGGAGATCTAATTACTATGTATAAATATATCAGGGGGCAGTACAGAGATCTATCCCATCATCTATTTATCCCCAGGACTGTGACTGTGACGAGGGGACATCCTCTGCGTTTGGAGGAAAGAAGGTTTGTACACAAACATAGAAAAGGATTCTTTACGGTAAGAGCAGTGAGACTATTGAACTCTCTGCCTGAGGAGGTGGTGATGGTGAGTACACTAAAGGAATTCAAGAGGGGCCTGGATGTGTTTCTGGAGCGTAATAATATTACAGGCTATAGCTACTAGAGAGGGGTCGTTGATCCAGGGAGTTATTCTGATTGCCTGATTGGAGTCGGGAAGGAATTTTTTATTCCCCTAAAGTGAGGAAAATTGGCTTCTACCTCACAGGGTGTTTTTTGCCTTCTTCTGGATCAACTTGCAGGATAACAGGCCGAACTGGATGGACAAATGTCTTTTTTCAGCCTTATGTACTATGTTACTATGTTATTCCCAGGAATGACTTTACTTGCCTAGTGGTGTCAGGTCGGGGCCAATTCCGTATTGCCTCTATTTTGTTCACTTGGGGTTTGATGACTTTGCGCCCAATGACATACCCCAGGAACTTAGTTTCTTCAAACCCTATCACACATTTTTTGGGTTAACGGTTAGGCCAGGGTTTTGGGTAGGTGACTTTCCCAGTTGGTACTGTGGATGACAATATCGTTTAGATAAGCCGAAGCGTACCGACGATGTGGACGAAGCACAATGTCCATTAGTTGCTGAAAAGTGGCGGGGGCGCCATGCAGACCAAAGGGTAAGACCTTATATTGATACAGCCCCTCAGGGTGATGAAGGCAGTTTTCTCTTTGGCAGCCTTCGTTAAGGGCACCTGCCAGTACCCTTTCGTGAGGTCCAAAACACAAAAATACCGGACTTGTCCTAACCTCTCGATGAGCTCATCCACCCGGGGCATTGGATATGCATCGAATTTGGAAACCTTGTTTAGTTTTCGAAAATCGTTACAAAACCGCAACGTTCCGCCCGAATTGGGTATCAATACTATAGGACTGGCCCACTCACTTTTTGACTCCTCAATGACGTCTAGCTGCAACATTAGCTGCACCTCCTCCGATATGGCTTGTCGCCGAGCCTCGGGTACCCGGTATGGTTTTAATCAGACTTTTGCCTGAGTCTCAGTGACAATGTCATGCTGGATTATGGAAGTGCGTCCAGGGAGGTCCGAGAACACATCAGCGTTCCGACTAACGAACACCCTAGCCTCCTGAGTCTGTTTAGAGGAGAGGCTGTCAGCAATTTCTACTGTGGCAGCCGCCTCTCTTGCATCAGACAGAGGGGCCGGTACCTATTCTCCTAGAAAACCCGGCCGTCGGCAGTCTTCTGTACAGGTTTCCCTATCTTTCCACGGTTTGAGTAAATTCACATGGTAAACCTGCTCCGGCTTTCGCCACCCTGGCTGGTGTACCTTGTAGTTTACATCTCCAATTTTCTTGAGTACCTCGTAGGGTCCCTGCCACCTAGCCAGGAACTTACTGTCCACGGTCGGCACCAGAACCAAAACCTGATCACCCGGGTTAAAGATCTGGACCCGAGCCTGCCGATTATAGACCGACTCTGGGCTCGCTGAGCTGCCTCCATATGCTCCCTAACAAGAGGCAACACTATCTCTATCCGATCTTGCACCTGGGTAACGTACTCAATGACACTTATGTGGAGTGGGTTGTTGGTCCCACGCCTCTTTGGCCACGTCCAAGAGACCGCGAGGGTGTCTGCCATATAGCAGTTCGAAGGGCGAGAACCCAGTAGAGGCCTGTGGTACCTCTCGCACTGCCAACATGAAATAGGGCAGAAGGAGGTCCCAGTCCTTTCCATCTTTATACGTTACCTTTTTAAGCATATTTTTAAATGTTTGGTTAAACCGTTCAACCAGACCGTCCGTTTACCATCCGCAAACGGACGGTCTGGTAGTCCATAGTTGTTTTATGTGCAGCAACTTACAGAGTTCCCTCATCACCTTGGACATAAAAGGGGTCCCTTGGTCGGTCAGAACCTCTTTAGGTAGTCCAACTCGGGAAAACATCTCAATTAACTCCTTAGCTATGAGTTTGGCCGAGGTATGGCATAGTCTAGAATGACTAAGATATATTGATGCCCTCTGGCGGACTATGGTACTGGGCCTATGAGGTCTATAGCTATTCGGTCAAGCGGTACTTCGATAATCGGGAGAGGTACTAGGGGACTATGGAAATGTGGCTGGGGGCTAGTTATCTGGCAGGTCGGGCAAGACTTACAAAACTCTTACACTTCTTTGAATAAGTTGGGCCAGTAAAACCGCTGTAGAATACGATACTGAGTTTTCTGCAGCCCCAGGTGACCCCCGAGAACGTGTTGGTGGGTTACATCTAACACAAGCTTGTGATAAGCCTTGGGGACCACCAACTGTTCAATAGGCTCACCCCATAGTTTAAAAGATACAACATACCTTGATGAACCACAAAACAGGGACACACTGACTCTGCCCCAGGTTGTTGTGGTTCAGCATCTACTATTAACACATTTTCCCAGGCGCGGGATAGGGTTGGGTCCCGACGTTGGGCGGTACCAAAATCCCCGGAGACATTGAGGTTTGCCAATTCAGGACCCGGCGGCAAGTCTTCCATGTCTCCCACCATCACACTTAGCGGGGTTGACTCCCTCCCCCTCTTCCACTAAAGTGGTGGTCACCCCTACCGCTGGCCCTTCGGTCTTGGGTTCCCAGGGTTTTGGTCTCCCCCCTGAGCCGGGCCACTCTGCTAGGGTTACCCCTGTCTCATGGGTATCAGTCACTATCATAGCAGGCAACAATGCCGGGAAGTCTCTCCCTATTATGAGCTGATAATGTAGATTTGTGGCGACAGCCACCTCGTGGGTTCATCTACCGGAAACCGTGGTTAGAGACACCAGCGCGGTGGGGTAGTCTTTTAAGTCTCAGTGGATGCACATCACCCCGACTTTCCGGCCACTATACTCAGTGGACCGCACCAGGGTAGCCCTTACTAGGGTCACCAGACTCCCTGAGTCCATCAGAGCCTCCGCCGGAGTGTCTCCCACTTCCACCTGGCATATAGCGACTGACGGTAGCCATAGTTAGTGTCCAAGGAGACAGTCAGCCCTTACATGGCCAGGCTCCTGACACCGCCAGCAGACAGGTGTTTCTAGTCAATACAGAACTGCCCTACACTTTGTGAATGGTACAGTGACAAGCCCATACTACTTGAATAACACAATTAATCCAGTCATTGCGCCTCTGCATGAACAACACAAGCCTAATTTCATCTTCATGAACGACAATGCGTCAGCTCATCAAGGTTGCATCCTTTTTTTTTTATAATATCACTGTAGTGTGAACTTTTAACGTTTTCCATAAATTTCACCCGAAAGCCAAAATCCCCAACTTTTTCTAATATATATATATATAGTCAGGTCCATAAATATTGGGACATCGACACAATCCTAAAATTTTTGGCTCTATACACAACCACAATGGATTTGAAATGAAACAAACAAGATGTGCTTTAACTGCAGACTGTCAGCTTTAATTTGAGCCCATTTACATCCAAATCAGGTGAACGGTGTAGGAATTACAAAAGTTTGCATATGTGCCTCCCACTTGTTAAGGAACCAAAAGTAATGTGACAGAATAATAATCATAAATCAAAACTTTCACTTTTTAATACTTGGTTGCACATATGCAAACTGTTGTAATTCCTACACCGTTCACCTGATTTGGATGTAAATACCCTCAAATTAAAGCTGACGTTCAGCAGTTAAAGCACATCTTGTTTGTTTCATTTTAAATCCATTGGTGTGGTGTATAGAGTCAAAAATGTTACAATTGTATTGATGTCCCAATATTTATGGACTTGACTGTATATATATATATATTAATTAGCAGAAGTACCAGTCTTCGCACGGGTATATTTCATCTATTTAATTTAATGTTTGCGTGTGTCGTTAAAAGATATCGACAGTATCCCCCATAACAGTGACCTCTATAGCAACCCGCCCCTTTAACAGTGAACTCTACAGTCCCCCACCCCTTAACACGGACCCCCCCACAGTGTCCCGCCACTTTAAAATGGGACCTCCACAGCAAACCATCCCATTAACCTTGACCTTCACAGCAGCCCGTGGGAGGCACATATGCAAACTGTTGTAATTCCTGCACCGTTCACCTGATTTGGATGTAAATATCCTCAAATTAAAGCTGAGAGTCTGCAGTTAAAGCACATCTTGTTTGTTTCATTTCAAATCCATTGTGGTTGTGTATAGAGCCAAAAATGTTAGGATTGTGTCGATGTCCTAATATTTATGGACCTGACTATATATATATTAGAAAAAGTTGGGGATTTTGGCTTTCGGTGGAAATTTATGGAAAACATTAAAAGTTCACACTACAGTGATATTATAAAAAAAAAATGATGCAACCTTGATGAGCTGACGCATTGTCGTTCAGGTGAGTTTCACAGCACCCCACTCCCTTGGCAGTGACCTCCTCAGGGGCCCGCCCCCTTAACAGTGACCTCCACAGTACCCCGCTGCCTTAACAGTGACCTCCACAACAGATGCCCCTTCAAAAGTGGACCCTGCCCCCTTAATAGTGGCCTCCACAGTGTCTGCCCCTTTAACAGTGACCTCCACAGCACCCTGGCACTTTAATGCAAGGGCTACACGACGACATGTGTCGCATGACATTTTGTCTCAACAATTTTTATAATGATAGGTAGTGATGGATGAACATCGGCTGGGACGGTGTGGGAACGCGATCAAATGTTCGCTTACCGCAAGTTTGTGGCGGGCCCCATTCACTTAAATAGCAGTCGAACCTGAAAAACCTTCAGCTCATATTTGCAGCCACCAAATACTTAGTAGAAGTGCACAAATAGTCCCACAACATGGACAGTGACATACTAGAGGGGGATCAATGACAAAAATTCCAACAAGAAAATGTGTCTTAATCAGGGGACATTTTTATGCGTCTTAAAGGGAATGTCACGGTCTTTGGTGTGTGCCGTGACACTTTCGCCGTGCATGCTTGTTGCCGGTGGCAACTTATTGATATGCATGTGTGTGCGCTTTCCCTTTAAGGATGTTTCCTTCCCCTGCTTTGGTGTGCACGGGGTTAAGGTGTGCTTGGTAGGTGTGGTGGGTGTGACCTCAGGCCTCCTTATATGTTGGTGTGGTGGAGCCTGTAGGTCAGTTTGATTTTGCTTCAGTCTGTGTAGGAGCTTTGCTCCCTTGCTGAATGATTATGTCTGCGTGAGCTATCCCTATTTGTTATTATGTCACGACGGGGAGTCAGGAAAACCCTCCACCGTGCAATGACAGTGGCTGCAGATAGCAGGGAACAGGGAGCAGGTCACCTCCTAGTGCAACCCTGAACTCTCCATAGACTCCTAACGCATGAGCCGCCTCAGAAGGTAAGGGGGCTCATGCTCCCCAACCTTTGACCCTGCTATCCCTGCAAAGCCCTAGGCCTTATGACAGGGCAGAGACCACCCATTCATCCTACACCACGGATGAATGGTGTCTCCAGAGGCCCAGTAGCAAACAGGATGCAAGACCATGGGCTAAACAGTACGGCAGGTAAGTAACAGCAACAAAACAATGCTATCCACACTTACCTGCCGCAGCCGTGATGAAAGGGGGCTCCAAGCTGGAAAACCCACAGTCTAGTCTTCGCCTAAACCCCTCCGGGAAAGCACGCCCCTTCCGGAGCCACATACCACAATCAAACCTCCAAGCAAAACCCACACCATAACTACATACACCAGGTGGGGGGAGGAATGAGAGAAACACACCGGAGGGGACAACAGACAGAGCAAGGTAAACAAAATAACAAATAGGGATAGCTCACACAGACATAATCATTCAGCCAGGGAGCAAAGCTCCTACACAGACTGAAGCAAAATCAAACTGACCTACAGGCTCCACCACACCTACATATAAGGAGGCCTGAGGTCACACCCACCACACCTACCAAACACACCTTAACCCCGTGCAGACCAAAGCAGGGAAAGGAAACATCCTTTAAGGGAAAGCGCACACACATGAATATCAACAAGTTGCCACCGGCAACCAGCATGCGCGGCGAAAGTGTCACGGCACACACCAAAGGCCGTGACAGGGAAATTCTCTTACATGTGTCCTGCTGGAGCCTAGAAAAATTTTATTTAAGGCCACGGGAGTATGTGCCTTAAAAATAAGGTATTCACCTGACATAAAAGAAATTCTGATTATGTGGCTCGAGGTACATTATGCGGCCAATGGATACAATTTTTCCTGTAAGCCACTGGACTACAGGCCCCAAACATTTGGCATTCACCAGACAAAAAAGATCAAGTGATTATGTGGCTGGAGGTCTATTAGACGATCAGTGGATATCAATTTTACTGCAGGCCAGCACAAATACAGGTCAAATACACATGTTTAAAAGAACTAAAAATATAAAATTGGATTAAAAACATGCCTAACGAAATCCCCCCTCTTTAAAAAAAAAAAAGATAATAGTTGAAATTCGATAACACGTGGTTGTCCTCTGTGGCTGCAACAATTATGCATTCAGCGTACAGAAAAGAACAAGTAAGTATGTGGCTGGAGGTAGATTACAAGGTCATTGGATATCAATTTTACTGCAGGCCAGTGTAGTACAAGCCCCAAAAATTAGGCATTCAGTGTACAGAAAATAACTATTAAGTATGTGGCTGGAGGTAGATTACACAGTCATCTGATATCAATTTTACAGCTGGCCAATGGACTACAGGCCCCAAATATTAAGCATTCAGCATACAGAAAAGAACAAGTAAGTATGTGGCTGGAGGTCTATTAGACGGTCAATGGATATCAATTTTACTGAAGGCCAGTACAAATACATATGTTTATAAAATTGGATTAAAAACATGGCTAACGAAATCCCCCCTCTTGAAAAAAACCCTAATGATAATAGTTGAAAGACGTGGTCGTCACAGGTGTTGAATTCCTCCGAGGCCCAAAACATTAGGCATTCAACGGACAGAAAAGGCCTTTTATGCCGCTGTATTTACCTAAGACAGGGACCATTATTTGTTCTGGGTGGTGGGGGATATTTGTGGGCTGTTATGAGGAAATTCAATTAAACGTGGTCGCCACATGTGTTGAATTCCTCCGAGATCCATGCCTTATTCATTTTTAGAAAAGTGAGGTAGTCCACACTGTCGTGAGCTAGGCGAGTGCGTTTATTGGTCACGATCCCCCCTGCTGCGCTGAATGTCCTTTCGGACAGGGCACTGTACGAGGGGCAAGCCAAGAGTTCCATGGAAAATTGTGCTAGGTCTGGCAACAGGTCAAGCCTACACAACCAGTAGTCAAGGGGTTCCTCACTTCTCAGAGAGTCCACATAGGCCGTTAACCCGATGTAGTCGGACACCTGTCGGTCTAGGCGTTACCTGAGGCTGGATCCGGAGGGCGGCTGTCGATGGGTTGGCTGCAAGAGTGATCTCATATCCGAAGTGACCAACACATCTTCAAACCGCCCTCTTCTTGCATGCGCTGTTTGATTGGTACTGACAACTGTTTCTCTGCGAATGGAAATTCCTCTGCCAACGCCCGCAAAAGCAGAATGCAGCATTTATCGATGCAAGGCCTGGAAGTGCTGCATTCTGATAGCCCTCTGTGATGCTGGTAACATGTCCGCCATTTTGTGTTTGTACCGGGCGTCTAAGTACGTTGCCACCCAGTACTGGTCCTTGCCCTTTATGATTTTTATACGGGGGTCCCTCTTCAAACACTGGAGCATGAAGGCCCCTATTTCCAATAAACTGGAAGCGGTGGAGCGGCCTGGCTCCTGCTCATCGTCCAGGAAAATGTCGTCCTCTGACTCCTCCCCCCAGCCATGGACAACACTTGGGATCCCAGTAAATTTTAAAGCATGCTCTTCTTGCTCCTCCTCCGCCCCGGCACCATCCTCCTCTGACTCCTTTTCAGACTCCTGTTGATTTGTCTCAGATGGAGTAGCACCCCCTGGGAATTCATCCAGCATTGCGACTTCCTCATCTTCCTGCTCCTCGACGGCTTGATCAATGACACGACGCAATGCACGCTCCAGAAAGAAGGAGTAAGGTACGATGTCACTGATGGCGCCCTGACCAGTTTGGTATGAAAATGGTCGCAGAAGTCTGCATGCGTCGCGCATGAGCAGCCACTGGCGCGGTGAAAAAAAAACAAGCTCCCAAAACCTGTCCTGCAGCAGAGTTCGTACAGGTAGTCGTTAACTGCACGTTTCTGCTGGAGCAGCCTATCAAGCATATACAAGGTGGAGTTCCATCGCGTCGGGCATTCACAAATAAGACGTCTGACGGGCAGGTGGTGTCACCGCTGAACGTCAGCAAGGCGAGCCATGGCCGCGTAAGATCTTCTAAAAAGGTCAGAGATTTTTCTGGGCTGCCGCAAGATGTCCTGGACCCCGGGGTATTTGGCAATGAATCGCTGCACGACTAAGTTCAGGACGTGTGTTATTTTGCCCTGTTTCAGCGCGCTTAGCAGATTGGCACCGTTGTCGCACACCACTTAGCCGCAGCACAGCATGGCAACGTCTTACCTGGCATGTCGAATAGGTTCTGGGGAACGAGGGGGGAGCAGCGGAAGAGGCGGTAGCAGTGGAAAAGGAGGAGTCAGCCGAGGAGGAGGATGGAGTAGGAGAAGAAGAGGCAGGCCTGCATGCAATCCGTGGCGGTAACACCAAATCCACACGGGTGCCACGGGTTGCATTTCTTGACGGCCGTCAGAAGGTTCACCCAGTGGGCACCCGTGTTTGCTAGACCACGTGTCTGTGGACAGATGTATCTTGGCACCGACACTGTGTGCCAGAGATACATTCACTTGCCGCTGAGCGTAGCCATATAGCTCCGGGATGCCCTTCTGGGAGAAATATTTCCGTCCGGGGACCTTCCATTGCGGTGTGCCAATGGCCACAAATTTTCTAAAGGCCTCCGAGTCCACCAGTTTATATGGCAGTAGTTGACGGGCTTGCAGTTCTGACAAGCCAGCGGTCAGCCGTTGGGCAAGAGGGTTATCCGGCGCCATCATCTTTTTTCGCTCGAACATTTGGGCCACGGAAGCCTGCCTTTTGCCAGATGAACGGCACGGTGGAGTGGAGGACAAATGGGAGGAGAGAGGAGAAGGAGAAGAGGCAGGACGTGGAGTGCCGGGAGTGTGGCTTTGTGGGTTCTGACAGTGTTTCTCCCACTGGGCTCGGTGATGGAGGGCCAGGTGCCTTCTTAAGGCGATCATCCCTAAGTGAGTGTTGGGCTTACCGCGACTTATGCGTTGACAGCACAGGCTGTAGATGGCAACACTATTGTCAGCAGCGGACACGTTAAAAAAAGCCCACACTGCGGAGGCATGTGTCGGCGTCCAGGGAGCGCCAGATGTGACCGTGCATGGTGGATGGTTTTTCCAGATACATTAGCAGTCTGCTTTTTGCCTCCTATGCACTGTAATTTCTGCCTGCTTCTCCACTCTATCTGCTGCTCCGTCTCTCCCTCTGAACTCCCCTCTTCTTCCTCTCTTGTGGGCACCCACGTGACGTCTATCGACGCGTCATCATTGTCCCCTTCACCACCACTGACATTAGAGATCTCGGAGTAGGCAGCAACAGAGAGGACCACCCTCCTTGGGCTGATCTGGGTGCTGTCGTCAGACTGCTGGTTGGCGACCGTTGATACCTCCTCTTCCTGATCCGATGCAAATAATATCTGCGCATCGGTAAGGTCTTGTAATGGATGGGAAAATAATTCCTCTGACTCGAGCGGAGGGGATATGGTGGTTGTGGTGGTGTCTTTGGGGGTGCACACAGCAGAGAGTGAAGAGGGTGCAGATAGAGAGGATGAGGAGGGTGCAGAAGCGGAAGGCTGAGTGAGCCACTCAACCAAGTCTGGTGCGTCCTTTGACGACATCGCACGCACCTTTTGCAACTTCCCACTTAGGCTCCGGCCTGGTGCACCTGCCCGACCCCTACCACCCCTGCGGAATGGCCAGCCTCTTCCTCTGTCCTGTGACAAAAGTCCCTATAGAAGAGCAATATTTGTGGAAGAAGGTATATCACACCCCTGCCTCAATCAGTTTTTTTGGGGGGGCAACTGGTATATATACACCAGTAGAAATTATTTGTTCCAATAGCGTTTGTCACTCTGTGTAGCTGCGTTAACGCAGCAAAATCGCAAACAAATGCTGCACTACCTAAATGCACTATATAGAAAGTATATTATTTGCATAACACCCCTGCTTCAATCAGTATTTTTGGGGGGCAACTGGTATATCACACCAGTTGAAATTATTTGTTCCAATAGCATTTGTCACTGTGTAGCTGCAGTATTGCAGCAGAACCGCACACAACTGCTGCAAAAGCGTTTGGTGTCCTTAACAGCCTGTCCCTGCTCCACAGAGCAACCTCTCCCTACTCTGGCAAAAGACTGAATGTAAAATGGCGGCCAGATTTGGTTTATTTATAAGGTAGGGGGTAGGTCCATGTGCTAAAACGTCCCAATTGGCTGTCCTGTACCACCTGATGGATGTGTCATGGGTCAAAGTTCTTCACAATGTAAAAGAATATGGCGCCGGTGGACATCGCCATATGTTCGCCCCTTTCAGCGAATAGGGAACGAGCAAAGTTCGCTGCGAAATGACCGCCGGGCGAAACGCAAAGCCATCTCTAATGATAGGCTATGGTGTCGCACTGCGACATGTTGCGACTGCGACACGATAGTTGCAAAAAATCCATCCAAGATGGATTTTTCTGCGACTGTCGCGTCACAGTATGTCACATGTCGCAGTGCGACACCATAGACTATCATTATAAAAAAAAATTGTGCGACATCAATGTTGTGCAACACATGTAGCAATGTAGTTGTGCCCTATGTGTCGTGCGACTTATTGTCGCGCGACACATGTCGTCGTGCAGCCCTAGCCTAAAGCTGACCTACAGCAGTGAAGAAAAATGGCTTGGTTGTTATGGAAACCTGGAGTAAAACTGTGTGTATGTGGAGACTAAGGGCCTGCGAGCTTCTATTGGCTGATAAGGGACATGTGACCGTGTGTATGGCAATTGGGATATGAAGAGAAAGACTTGTAGGCTTGTATTGGCTAATGCAGGCCATTTTTTGGGAATATCTCACGAACGGTAAGTCCTAGAGAGCTGTGACCCCCACAAGATTTCTTTCCAGGTAGAAAGGGATGTGTATACCAAGCTTCGTTGAAATCAATGGTTACGTTTTTGAGTGATCATGGAACATACATACATAAATATGTCCTTCTTTATATATATATATATATATATATATATATATATATATATATATACACACTGTAAAGATAAAAATCACTGGAAGGAGCAATTACCCTTGTCTCACTCGGAGAAGAAAATCCCAGCACAATGTGAAGCCCAATCAGTAGCCTATAAACTGCCTTGCCATACAAGTGTGTATGAAAATTCAGCTGGTACATCGAAGACGACTGCTGGTAGCCTGCATTATCAGACATTGCCATATACTTCTATATAGGTTGTCTGATAATCATCCTAATCCCATTCCACATACCGTATAGAGGAATACAGACATCATGGAGGGGGTATCCTGCTCTAGATAACTCTAGAGCCTCTAAGAAGGAGCTGCTCTCGCTCTGGAGGACACAGTCATGCTATTTTTTCCAAGGTTTTCCGATTCTCGACATGCGACAATCAGCTGATATATGGGGCAGCTTTATTTTTAAAAGTATCTGTCCTGACAATTGTTATCATAATGATGAGAGATCTCAGAGACCTCAGTATGGAGAGAATGTTCTATTTTTCGGACCACCCTGATACAGACTGGGTCGGACTGGAGAGTGAAATCTATGCATATACAGTATACATCTTGTGTTAAGCCTCATTCACACGTCAGTGTTTGGTCAGTGATTGTGAGCCAAAACCAGGAGTGGAGGCTACACGGACATAAGGTATAAGGGACAGATCTGCACATGTTCTTTGTTTAGAGCCGCACCTGGTTTTGGCTCAAAATCACTGATGAAAATCACTGACCAAACGCTGAAGTGTGAATGAGGCATTACAAGGATCTCAACAATCAGCTGGTTATGTGACATGATCAGGCTGTGCCACTTTGTAGTAATATTTTTACAGAGGATTTTTTCTTTATTTTACATAATAACAAGGAATGGATAAGCAAGGTGCAAAATAACCAAGTGTGAAGTTTCCCAAAGCGTATAAGCCTACCGAAACAATATAAAAGGGTCAAAATGTTTAAAACTCTCTTTTCTAGTAGTTTGGCTTTAATTAAATAAAAAAAATCCTTCCATGCTGAGAAATAAAAGAGATATTAGGAGTCAAAAATGTGTGTTCCTGCCTATTCCAAACCACTGGTATGAGGACTCATGCCCCTGAGGATTACAGAACTTGTTGTTGCCTTTTAATTTTGCAATTTCCATCAGCAGGGGGCATCATAATGAGCGCGCTGGAATAAGGGGGAGAACAGTGTGAGGTGAGACACACATGACATTATCATTTGACTACGTCTAACCCGCACCCCGTATGTGATTCATCTGTGACCTTTAGCCTGACGATTCATCCCAGAAATACATTCTGTTTGACTATTATTATTATTAAACTCCTTGTAATATGCTTTTTCATATACTTTAACTGTTAACTCCTCAATTACTGAAGCACTGTAATGGATGTAAGAAATTCTCGTCATGTACTAGCATGTAAACCATCACACATCACACATCACGTGATAAATTTCCTTTTTGTAGTTTGTTTTAAATGTTATCTGTTTTTATACCTATGATTTGAACCTATGAACCTGTCGGACCTGTTCATATGTGACTGCATTGCTGAGAAAAATAATGTTTTAATACGGGGATCAGCAACCTTCGGCACTCCAGCTGCTGTGAAACTACAGCTCCCAGCATGTACACTTACTGGGCTGTTCTTGTAACATCTGTAGACGTGAAAGGAGGATTCTGGGAGTTGTAGTTTCAAAACAGCTGGAGTGCTGGAGGTTGCTGATCCCTGTTTTCATACATGCAAATGAGCCTCTAAGGGCTCTTTCACACTTGCGTTCTTGTCTTCCGGCATAGAGTTCCGTCGTCGGGGCTCTATGCCGGAAGAATCCTGATCAGGATTATCCCCATGCATTCTGAATGGAGAGAAATCCGTTCAGGATGCATCAGGATGTCTTCAGTTCCGGAACGGAACGTTTTTTGGCCGGAGAAAATACCGCAGCATGCTGCGCTTTTTGCTCCGGCCAAAAATCCGGAACACTTGCCGCAAGGCCGGATCCGGAATTAATGCCCATTGAAAGGCATTGATCCGGATCCGGCCTTAAGCTAAACGTCGTTTCGGCGCATTGCCGGACCCGACATTTAGCTTTTTCAGAGTGGTTACCATGGCTGCCGGGAAGCTAAAGTCTTGGCAGCCATGGTAAAGTGTAGTGGGGAGCGGGGGAGCAGCATACTTACCGTCCGTGCGGCTCCCGGGGCGCTCCAGAGTGACGTCAGGGCGCCCCAAGCGCATGGATCATGTGATCGCATGGATCACGTCATCCATGCGCATGGGGCGCTCTGACGTCATTCTGGAGCGCCCCAGGAGCCGCACGGACTGTAAGTATACCGCTCCCCCGCTCCCCGCTCCTACTATGGCAACCAGGACTTTAATAGCGTCCTGGCTGCCATAGTAACACTGAAAGCATTTTGAAGACGGCTCCGTCTTCAAATGCTTTCAGTACACTTGCGTTTTTCCGGATCCGGCGGGCACCTCCGGCAACGGAAGTGCACGCCGGATCCCAACAACGCAAGTGTGAAAGAGGCCTAAGAGCAACGTTGCTGTTACACCTAGAGGCTCTGATCTCTCTGCAACTGCTGCACCCTCTGCACTTTGATCAACAGGGCACATATGAACATGAGACCAACACTGAGTCCTTCAGCTGCCAAGCTTCTTAGTATATTCTAACTTGAAGCGTCCCCATCACTATGGGAACGCCTCTGTGTTAGAATATACTGTCGGATCTGAGTTTTCACGAAGTGAAAACTCAGATCTGAAAAAGCTTTTATGCAGACGGATCTGCGGATCCGTCTGTGTGAAAGTAACCTACGGACACGGATCACGGACGCGGATGACAATCTTGTGTGCATCCGTGTTTTTTCACGGACCCATTCACTTGAATGGGTCCGTGAACCGTTGTCCGTTAAAAAAATAGGACAGGTCATATTTTTTTCACGGACAGGAAACACTGATCACGGACGCGGATGAACAACGGTGCACAACGGTCGTGTGCATGAGGCCTTACTTGGCGCTTATACAACGCGTACTCTAATTTGGGAGGTGTTTCTGAGCTAACAGATTCCCTTTAATAATTCTCCACTGTCGGTCTTCTGCAGCCTGCATGTACGGTCACACATTGCAGGCTGCTCAGTCCCATCCGACAGCTCACTCTGTAGCCTTTATCTCTGCTCTCAAGAACGATCTCTAAAACTAAGATGATAAACTTAAAAGGGTTGTTAATGAATTATTTAAAATGGCCGCAAGCAAACAGTCCTAGAAAGTGAGCAGGGCTGGTTGCCTCCACTTCCATAACTGCCTGGGAGGAAGGGGGTGAGGGTGCGTAGCCTTACTACACACTACTTTCTGGCACTTGCATATACTAGACATTGATGAGCGTTTCTGTCAGGCTGTTCAGCCATGATGGCATATCGTTGGCAAAATCCCATCATTACCATCTATTATAAAGCAGTGTAGTGTGTAGTGAGGCTCCACGCCATCACAGCCCTAGGCAGCTCTGCAAGTGATGTCAACCTGCCCTGCTCACATTCCAGGACAGGATGCTTGGGGCCATTTCAACTTGTTCCCAGAGAATCCCTTTAAATGAGTAAGTTATCTCAGCTTAACCCCTTCCTGACCAGCGGTGTACTAGTACACCTGGGGCTAACGTCTGTGACCGGCGGTAATGCCACGGCATCTGAGCGCGCAAAATACCAGAAGCGTGTGCTTCTGGTGATAATCCGGCTCCCCTGTGCGGTGATCGGAGGAGCTGGAGCTTGTGTGTAGCAGCCCCTGTCTTAGTGAATGACAGGCAGCTGTTGCACATTTTTCCTCTGAAGCCCTTGCCTGTAATAGGGCTCCATAGGAAACTAGTAATTTTCTCATAGACTCCAATGCTAATGCTTTTGGGTCTGTGAGAATAGCAATCTAATGATTGCTTGTTATAGTTCCCTATGGGAACTACAAAAAGTGTAAAATAAATAAATAAAGCTTTAAAAAAAAAAAAAAAAAAAAAATCTAAAAATTCAATCACCCTCCTTTCCCCAAAATAAAAATAAAAGAACTAAAAAAAAAAACATCATGGGTTTCGCCACATGTGAAAACGCCCCTGGTATAAAAATATCTTCCCCATGCGGCAAACTGCTAAACGGAAAAAAGCGTCAAAATGGCCGATTCACAGTTTTTGGTCACTTCATTTTCTACAATTTTTTTTATAAAAAGTGATCAAAAAGTCATACACACTCTAGAAGGGTATCAATAAAAAGTACAGATCGCCCAGCAGAAAAATAGCCCCCAAACAGCTCTGTTTACATGACTACAGAAAATTATAGGGGGTCAAAATTTTAACTGTTGCAAAATTGCTTTTTATTTCCAATTTCACCCCATTTGGAATTTTTTTCACATTTCCAACTACAACATATGTAATATTAAATGGAGGAAAGTACAACTTGCCCCAAAACGGCTATATGAACGGAAAAATAAAAAAGTTATATGGCTCTGGGAAGGCAGGAAGTGCAAAACGAAAATGCTAAAACAAAAAAACCTCTGTGGTAGAAGGGGTTAAAAGATCATTCAACACATACAACAGTACTTTAATTTGGGATATGTTTTAAGTAGACAGATTCCATTAAAAAAAAAATTCCACTGTTTGTCTTCCACAGCCTGCAGATGTGTCTTCTAATAAATGAGGCCATGTACATGCACCAAGGATGCTGCACCCCTACTGCATAAAAAAATGCATGACCTAAGGGTCCATTCACACGTCCGTAATTTGGGTCCGCATTCGTTCCGCAATTCACTTTCAATGGGGCTGGAACGGATGCAAATTCACATTTCCTGGATCCGCATCAGTTTTTTCGGGATCCGCATCCGTTTTTTCGAGATCCGTTTTTTCAGGATCCGCAATTTCGTTCCTGGAAAAAATAGAACATGTCCTATTCTTGTCCGCAATTGCGGACCAGAAAAGGCATTTTCTATTATAGTGTCTGTGATGTGCGGATCAGCAAATTGCGGATCGCACATAGCAGGTGTCCGTGTTTTGGGGATCCGCAATTTGCGGATCCGCAAAACACTTACGAACGTGTAAATGGACCCTAAGGCTAGGGCTACACGACGACATGTCGCGCAACACATAGGGCATAACTACACTGCAACATGTGTCGCGCAACATTGATGTCGCACGACAATTTTTATAATGATAGTCTATGGTGTCGCACATGGACATGCGACATGCTGCGACGCAGCAATGGATTTTTTTGCAACTGTCATGTCGCAGTCGCAGCATGTCGCAGTGCGTCACCATAGACTATCATTATAAAAATTTTGTGCGACACATGTCGACATGTAGCCCTGGCCTTATACATATAATCTATAAACAATTGTGATATTTTATAGGCTATGAGCACCTCTGCATCAAAATTTTTGTAGAATTGCATCTTTTATATGACAGAAATAATTTTTGCTATTGTATTTAATTAAAAAAATTCATTGGTTTGTCTTCTGCAGCCTGCACATGCTTTCATACATTGCAGGCTGCTCAGTCCGGATCAGGGTTAAATCTGTGAGACAAGCCATCTGCCGACTCTACAGCCCATATCTCTGTTGTGCTGAATGACCTTTTAAGCTGAGATTACTTACTCATTTAAAGGGGTTCCCTGGAATATGAGCAGGGCTGGTCGCCACCACTTGTAGAGCTGCCTAGGGCTGTGATGGCATGGAGCCTCACTACATACTGCACTGCTTTACAATAGATGGTAATGATGGGATTCTGCCGATTTACCGTCATGGCTGAACAGCCTGACAGAAACGCTCACCAATGTGCAGTATATGCAAGCACCAGAGCGTAGTGTGTAGTGAGGCTCCACAGCCTCCCTCCCCTCCCCCCCCCCCCCCCCCCCCACACGCGTTGCTTGCAGCCATTTTAAATCATTCATGGACAGCCCCTTTAAGTTTAAGATCTCAGCTTTAGAGATCATTCTTGAGAGCAGAGATAAGGGCTACAGAGTGAGCTGTCAGATGGGACAGAGCAGCCTGCAGTGTATGACAGTACATGCAGGCTGCAGAAGACAAACAGTTGAGAATTTTTCATTGAAACCATTACAAAAATGATTTTTAGCACATAATAGTCGTAGTTTATAAAAATAAAAAAGGATCCTTCCCGTTTCCGTTATGTAGGAGAGGACTGCCCTGCATGATGGAAACGGGACGGATCCGTTTTGCAGCCCATAGACTTCTATTATGAGGGAATGAATAACGAATGCCTCTAATTCAGTCATAGAATTGCCTTATGGTCCGTGGTAACAGAATCTATAACGCAATTCACCTTTACCACCAAACGAAGTGTGAACGAATTTCAAAATATGAAATTCGCTCATCTCTAATCACAATTGTGGGCAAATAACGTGTATCGACATACATTTTTTGATGCAGTAGTAGTGCAGTATCCTTGGTATATGCACAATTGTTCCATTTACTAGAAGACATAACTTACCAATATATCCTTAATAACAGTAATAACTCAGTCGCCCCCACGATGATAACTGGACAGATAACTGCAGAGCCTTCAGACACTAGACGTCAGGGAGATGTGGATTTTACACATCTCAGCGGGGTGTGGTGATCAGGGGCTCAGGGCACCATTGTTAATGAAAGTCTATTGGTAAGTTAGATTTTTACAGGTGGAACACATACAACGTTTTTTCAACAACCTGACAAAGGAAAGTCATCTGGTGGTTATACAGGCTTTATAAGATGATAACGCCATCATGATATTTGCTACAATCCATTGTTCCGTAGGAGAATTCTTCTAATTGTAGGAAACTATCTTTGCATTTATAGCGGATCAGAAGATGATCTGTTTGATTATTTTACTGCATTTGTCGCTTACGACACTGTCCTTAGCCTTTAATTACTTACTGCACGTCTCCAATCACAGTGCATAAAAATAATGCCAACGCGGCTGAATGTCCCAAATATAATGAATATGTATGTTCTGCATTTATAACATTGACCTTTGCCTTGAAACAGCTTTGCAGTGCCACTGTCCTACGTGTATAGCTCTGGGGCAGACGGGATTCAGCTCGGGTGAATCTAAACACACTGAATCTCCATTAGTCTCTACTACCAGAAAGGCAGAAGTGGCTGTCAGCACATTCTATTCCAGGCTGGATGTTTTCATACTTTTATGAGAATTGCTATCAGAGAAAGCCCTTGCTGTATAATAACCAGTCAGCAACTGCTGGGCAACCATTAGTCAAACTGCAGCCAAGTATAACACTAACTAAAAGGGATGACAATCTATTTCAGGTGAAAAATTGTCTTTTTCCCCCTTTTCCACACCAGAAACCTGACAGGCCATTGGTTACACGGCACTCATATCACAGAATCAATTCACGTGTAAACCCCCAAATGGCAATGTACAATATTAATTTTACTTTTTCAGCAAATAAAAATGGAAATATTGAACATTGAAAAGTTTTCTGAAAAATAAATCACTTTTTATGTGTTACTCAACACATTCTTCATGTCGCCTATTTTTAAGCAATATCTAAAAAAAGATCATATCTATAATTTAAGCAAATTAAATAAATATAGTGTTTTTCACTTTATAAGACACACATTTTCCCCCCAAAAGTGTGTGTGTGGGGAAAGGGGGAATGGCAGTGCGTCTTGTAAAGCGAATACTATTGAGCGCTTCCATTATGGAAGTGCTCACTAGTATTCTGCAGACACTGGGTGCGACAAATGTAGAGCTGCTAGCTGCACTCACCGCTACCTGGTCTTCTCCAGGCCCTATGAGCACTATGACCCAACAGTGTGCGACATCAGGTCAAAGTGCAGAGTGGGCCCAGGGAGTGGTAAGTGGAGCTTACTGTCCAGAGTGGCAAGTCTGTTTAGTTATTTTTCGTCTGATCTTGGGTCTGATATTGGGGGTCTGATCTGAGGTCTGATATGGGGGTCTGATCTGAAGTTTGATCTAAGGTCTGATATGGGGATCTGATCTGAGGTCTGATCTGAGGTGTGATCTGGGGATCTGATCTGAGGTCTGATCTGGGGGATCTGATCTGAGGTATGATCTGGGGATCTGATCTGAGGTCTGATCTGGGGATCTGATCTGAGGTCTGATCTAGGGATCTGATCTGAGGTCTGATATTGGGGTCTGATCTGAGGTCTGATATTGGGGTCTGATCTGAGGTCTGATATTGGGGTCTGATCTGAGGTCTGATATTGGGGGTCTGATCTGAGGTCTGATATTGGGGGTCTGATCTGAGGTCTGATATTGGGGGTCTGATCTGAGGTCTGATATTGGGGTCTGATCTGAGGTCTGATATTGGGGTCTGATCTGAGGTCTGATATTGGGGTCTGATCTGAGGTCTCATCTGAGGTCTGATATTGGGGTCTGATGAAATACGGGATGGATATTAAAAAAAATTTTTGTCAAAAAATATTTTTTAAAGCAAGCCCTCGCTCGGGACCTTTCTCTATGGGTCTGACTGCAGAGCCGCTATGCAGCTTGCAGCCCAACTGGCTTCTATTCAAATGTGGCTACCAGCTCTCAGAGGGTGCCAGAATCCAATACAGATGGAAGCGCTCATTGCTGGAGCGCAGGGAGCTGGGTCCTGTCACTCACCGCTCAGCTCCCTGTGCTTCTCCCCTCCTTCAGGCCAGTGGCGCTCTGAATGATGAAGCAGGAAGACTTCTCCCTGCTCCACCATTCAGCTGTAGGCACTGATCATGCTGCCGGCCTGTGTGGGCGGTGCCTGCAGCCCGGAAATCTGCATAAGCTCCATTTACATAGTGCTGCAGAGTGATCTGTGTCTGCAGGGGAGAGAGGACTGTGAGCTTCAGGAACGGGACAAGGTGAGTAGTTACTGTGTTTTGTTTTTTTAACACAGAGGGGGAACAATGGACATTTCTACTCTGGAGGGGGCACAATGGGCATTGCTAATGTGAAGGGGCACAATAGGTATTTCTACTCCGGAGGGGGCACAATGGGCATTTCTAATATGGAGGGGGCACAATGGGCATTTCTAATGTGAAGGGGCACAATGGGTATTTCTACTCTGGAGGGGGCACAATGGGCATTTCTAATCTGGAGGGGGCACAATGGGCATTTCTAATCTGGAGGGGGCACAATGGGCATTTCTAATCTGGAGGGGGCACAATGGGTATTGCTAATGTGAAGGGGGCACAATGGGCATTTCTACTATGGAGGAGGCACAATGGGCATTTATACTATGGAGGGGGCACAGTGCACAGAGGGCATTACTACTCTGAAGGGGCACAGAGGGCACTATTACTGTGAAGGGGGCACAATGGGCATTACTATCACAGAGGGCATTACTACTATTAAGGGGGAACAATGGGGATTTCTACTATAGAGGTGGCACAGAGGGCATTATTACTGTGAAGAGGCACAATGGGCATTATTACTGTGAAGGGGCACAATGGGCATTATTACTGTGAAGGGGCACAATGGGCATTACTACTATTAAGGGGCATTATTACTGTGAAGGAGGCACAATGGGGATTATTACTATGAAGGGGGCACAATGGGGATTATTACTGTGTAGGGGCAAAAATAGGGCATTACAACTATAAAGGGGCACAGATAGGGCATTACTACTATGAGGGGGCACTTAGGTTATTCATAATCTGTCGGGAGGAACTAAGGAGGCGTTCTGTATATGGTCCATATACGGAACCATTCATTTCAATGGATCTGCAAACAAAACGGAATGTACTCCGTATGAATACCGTTTCCGTATTTCCGTTTTGTTCAAAGGTAGAACATGTCCTATTATTGTCCGCGTAACGGACAAGGATAGTACTGTTCTATCAGGGGCCAGCTGTTCCGTTCAGCAAAAAATGGAATGCACACGGAGGTCATCCGTATTTTTTGCGGATGGCAAAATACTGAAAAAGCCATACGGTCGTGTGCAAGAGGCCTAATACAAAAGCATAAGAAAGTATATGATAGAAAAAAAAAATGTGACAACTGGTACGCTTTATCATGACTTCTCAGGGCTCAGCTCTGTGTGGACTTAAAGGAAAATGGCCACCATGATCTTGGACTATTATCTGCTGTAATACATGAGTAGTAGTGCAGATAATAGTCTAGGATCGTGGTGACAGATGCCCTTTAAGCTGGCTACACACCACAACTACTGTCAGGAACAAGGATTTGACCGTTTTTTGCCTTTTTGAATCCTTTGCTTCCCTCATAAGTAACTAGTTCCAAGGCCCTTGACAACTGTTTACCTCCTTCCTGAAGGAAATACTAGGCACAAGTCAGAGATAAAAGCCACCAATCATTTGTGCGACTGTGACTGAACACTATGCTAGGTGCATGGGAAGCTTTATTTCCATGGAAGACCATTTGTTTCAGAATAATTTTTGCCTTGGGAAAGAGGCTAAAATCTAACACCTGCGCAGGAAGAAAATGCAGTTGTGTTATTGGTTCAGACATCTCCACAAATGCACCACGTTCAGTTAAAGGGGGTGTCCGTTTTCATGCTAAACCCTTTAAAGAGCAGCTGTCATACTCTCACAGAACTGAAGCTGGTGGCACATCTGTGCAGCAGCCCCTTCACTGGTTCTGGCTCTGGATTTCTTTTTCTTGTAGCCCATTCACCTATAATCTGCGCCGTTGGTAGCGGATTTTTAGCTGTTCTTAGCCGCTCAGTGACAATGGCTGAGGTGACATTCCACTAACACTAAGCAGAGACTGCCCTCCTGATAATTCACTACTATGTGGTACCAAAACTAACAGCGCTGATCACAAGTGAACAAAGGAGGGCGGAAATTCAAAGAGTACGCTGCTGCAACGGTTTGCGGACAGCTTCCATTCTGTCAGGACCTGACTGCTCTTCTTCATCTGCTGATGCTAACGAGGACCTGCTATTTCTCCTGACGTGTCTCTGTCAGTAAATACTAGTAGTTCCCATGAAAGGAAATCTGTCAACTGATTCAAACACTTCTAGGAGGAATAATAGAGACTTGTTATATCACGAGGAATATAAGTAGTTATTAAAACAGGCATGTCAGGAGAGCTGACGGATCCTATTGTTGCGCTGTGTACCAGAGGAGATGCCCAGATATACTAAAGCTCATAGCAATGTGATTCAGTGGGTGCTATTCAAAGCCATGCATCGTACGCCAATTACAGCGTCTCCGAGCACGCCTTGTTCTTAGAGAATGCAGACAATAGGCTGGTACGACAGTGAAGAAGAAAAATGTAACATGATCTGTACATAAACCAAAAATCCAGCAGGACTAGGCCTAGAGCACCTGCTGCATACAAGGGGTAAAACCTAGGGGACCACGGTTCTGTGGAGAAGACACGATAAATTACAGCTACTTCCAGGAAAGTCCGAGAGCCACGTGTCTGGACCTGGCAGCACAGGGCCTGTTGTTAGACATCTCTGGCGGGGAGCAGCCGGCCGGAGATATCTGGATCTGACACCCGCCGGACCCATTCACTATAAAGGGGACCGGTGGAGATCCGGCTGCAACCTGGTAAACATGCCGAGAATCAGCCAGACGAAAACCGGCCGGGTTGCAGCCAGATATCTGCTTGTCCCCCTAACAGTGAATGGGGCCGGACGGCGATGCAGTAGCAGACAGCCTGCCGAATCTCAAAGTCACAAATGGTGCCTACCCCCACCCCAGCCGGACTCATGTTGTCCTGCATCGTCCCCCCTCTCATCTCTGCAACTGCCTCGGCTCTGTATATGCTGGATGCTGGCAGCTGCTTAGACCACCAACCAGTCATGGAGGACTGAAGTAACTGCAGAGCTGAGAGATAGGCGAGTGTCAGACCACGGTGGGGGTGAACGCTTTACGTGACTTCAACAAGTACCAAGTTTTCAGGTACATATACCCCGTCTTCTCTACACAGGGGCACACTGCTACCCGCTGCCACAGACAAATGGCTGCTGCAGCGAATGAAGGTTTTTCAGGATGTAATATGATGGCCGGTTTAAGTCAGCCATGTGCCCCAAACTGTCCATATGATAATCTGCCGCTGATGATGATGGACTGTCCTGAGGATAAATGCCATTGGTGGGCAGGCCTCCATTATTCACAATGCATCCATTTGTGACAAAAACATAAACTGCACATTTGCCTACCTTTGGCTCGCTCGTGGAAACGGGTTCATTATCAATATTCTGGAGAACCTTCAACAATTTCTTCTGTTGGCTAAATATGAAGGGAAATATTCCATTAAACATTTATTCTATTAAATATTCTATTCAAAGTATTGCCTTCTCCAGTGCATGCCAACAGAAATGGTAGCTCCAAGGTGCTACAGGGACGGCAATGTGCACAACGCTGACTGACTGATGGAAATGGTAAATGAGAGAAATCAGCATCTAGGGGGCACATAGGTCATATGTGACTGGAAACGTAAGTCCCTGAGTTTTTCCTTTCATATGATTATCCTATTTAGCCGTCTCAGAATGATTTTCGCCTGATACGTAACAGCTGCCATTACAGTGCCCATAGGGGCCATCACCAAGCTTGCCACAGATCCCGAATGGCAAATAAACCTTCACTGTGCATTTACATTCCATATCCAAGGAGATGTAACCGGCTGGAATGCATGTGGACTACTAATAATGGGAACAGTCAGCTTGTGTCCAAAGAAAATATTCAGTCACAATCTAAAACCCTATTCTAGGGATGGGACCTGTACTGGTGGCCCTGCAAGTACTATAGTCCTCTAATACTGCTCTGTGATCGACAGAGGCTTAAAAAACGACTACCCTGAGAAGAGGAGTATTGTGAAAGGGACAGCAAGAAAACAGAGGTAACACGACCAAAATACAGAGAAGACGATTGGGTTGTAGATGGTGAGCAGTGGAGACTTTACCACCACACAAACCAAGCAAATGAATGGAGCTTCAGAGATCAGGGCAACCGCTGGGCACAAGCAGTTGGTCACATACCAGCTGTGCGGACGGTTCAGCTGCTCAGGGCCTGGGGGAGGGGGTCATCCACAGATCGATGGGAAGTGACAAGGCTGCACTGCTTAGTGGGGTAGTGGGGTTAGAGCTTAAGCTACTTTCACATTAGCGTTTGGTGCGGATCCGTCATGGATCTGCAAAAACGCTTGTTACAATAATACAACCGCATGCATCCGTCATGAACGGATCCAGTTGTATTATGTCTTCTATAGCCATGACGGATCCACCTCCAGAGCGGAATGGATACTGATCGGAGGCAAACTGATGCATTCTGAGCGGATCCTTTTCCATTCAGAAGGCATTAGGGCAAAACTGATCCGTTTTGGACCGCTTCTAAGAGCCCTGAACGGATCTCGCAAACGGAAAGCCAAAACGCTAGTGTGAAAGTAGACTTAGTAGTGTGACGGGGGCCCTCGCACATAACTGTGCTTGGGGCTCCACAAATCCTAAATCCACCCCTGATGGTGAGCAATACATATCTCATGAACTATGCAAAAGGAAGACCTGGGAATTGGCAGCACTGATTGAGAAGGCACCACTTAGGCCTTTTTCACACGGGCGTTGCGGGAAAATGTGCGGGTGCGTTGCGGGAACACCCGCGATTTTTCCGCGCGAGTGCAAAACATTGTAATGCGTTTTGCACTCGCGTGAGAAAAATCACGCATGTTTGGTACCCAAACCCGAACTTCTTCACAGAAGTTCGGGCTTGGGTTAGGTGTTGTGTAGATGTTATTATTTTCCCTTATAACATGGTTATAAGGGAAAATAATAGCACTCTGAATACAGAATGCTTAGTAGGTGATCAATTGAGGGTTAAAAAAAAAATAAAAAAATTAACTCACCTCCTCTTGTTCACGTAGTTCCCGGTCTCTTCTTTACTTCTTTAATGATGAGCTGTGGGCTAAAGGACCTTTGGTGACGTCAGATCACATGCTCCAATCACATGGTCCATCACCGTGGTGATGGACCATGTGATTGGAGCATGTGATCTGACGTCACCACAGGTCCTAGCCGGTAGTTCATCATTAAAGAAGTAAAGAAGAGATCGGGAACTACGCGAACAAGAGGAGAAGGTGAGTTAATTTTATTTATTTTTTTAACCCCTCCAGCGCTATTCTGTATTCAGAATGCTATTATTTTCCCTTATAACCATGTTATAAGGGAAAATAATACAGTGAATAGACTGTCACCTAGCAACCATGCGTGAAAATCGCATCGCATCCGCACTTGCTTGCGGATGCTTGTGATTTTCACACAACCCCATTCACTTCTATGGGGCCTGCGTTGAGTGAAAAACGCAGAATATAGAGCATGCTGCAATTTTCACGCAACGCACAAGTGATGCGTGAAAATCACCGCTCATGTGAACAGCCCCATAGAAATGAATGGGTCGGTATTCAGTGCGGGTGCAATGCGTTCACCTCACGCATCGCATCCGCACGGAATACTCGCCCGTGTGAAAGGGGCCTTAGACTATGATTTTTCTTCAGTGTGCATTAAAGGGGTTTTCCAAGACTGAACAACCCCCCCCAACAAAGCCCAGACCCACAATACTGGGCATACTTACCGTATATGGTCCCTGACGCCATTTTCCTTCTGGATCACTCAGAGTCCAGTTAGTTATGCTCAGTATCACGGGTCCAGGCATTTGAGGGGGAGGGGTTCAAACTTGGATAATCCCTTAAAGGGATTCTGTCATCAGATTTTACCCCTATAACCTAAAGATATCCTCATGTCCAGACTAATAAGAAGAATCCTAAGCTGGCCTTATTAAATCTCACTGTGGCTCTATTTGTCAAAAAAACAGGTTTTTATAACCTGGCAATCGCTTACTTAAGGTGCCCAAGGGGAGGTCCGTTAATACAGGGTGCCCGGCCGCACCCCTTGCCGTCCGGTGCCCAGCGCCGCCTTCCGTCTTCATCGCCGCCTTCCCTGTCTTCAGCGCCGCCTTCTACAGCTCAGCACCGCCTCTGCAATCCTCCCGTCCCTCTGCCAGATCCCGGGCCTGCGCACTAGGATCGGCCTGATGCGCCCGTGCGGACTCCTGGCAGCGGCTTCATTGAGCGAAGTGCGCATGCGCCGGCCTGATGCGCACTTCGCTCAACCCTAATATGACCTGCAGATTGGCTGAGCTTAGTGCGCAGGCGCGGGATCTGGCAGAGGGACGGGAGGATTGCAGAAGCGGCGCTGAGCTGTAGAAGGCGGCGCTGAAGACAGGGAAGACGGAAGGCGGCGCTGGGCACCGGACGGCGAGGGGTGCGGCCGGGCACCCTGTATTAATGGACCCCCCCTTGGGCACCTTAAGTAAGTGATTGGCAGGTTATAAAAACCTGTTTTTTGGACAAATAGAGCCACAGTGAGGTTTAATAAGGCCAGCTTAGGATTCTTCTTATTAGTCTGGACATGAGGATATCTTTAGGTTATAGGGGTAAAATCTGATGACAGAATCCCTTTAAGAAAGTTGGCTGGAAACGGCTGGATTACATGAAATCCGTCCACAAAAAGATCTATATGGCATCAATTACAAAACTTCATGACACTATACTACAGTTCCACTCTCCAAAAGCCGCCCCTGCAGACAATTCAGCTCTGAAGCCTCGGAGAAAGTGGCAGTAGTTTTTTGTAATAACAGGAAAGTAGTTTTACTACGCTATATTTAAAGTACAACCGCAATTTGACATAACGCTGCAATCACTCCCATTCTTTTAATCAAAGGTAGTTTTTCAGGCAGCGTGTATTTACCAGGAGACAAAGTGAACATTTTGATGGATTGTGCTAGAGACCAGGCAGCCAAGAATCTGAAAATGATATTGTTTTGCAAGACCACTGAATTTACCATACAGGGAAAAAAGGCAAAATGTAGATGATTTCATACAATGGCAACTTTATGATAAAAAAAATAAAAAATAAAACATAATTCAAGCAATTACATAACGGAGCCGCTACCTTAATTCCATAAGGTTTATTCTTTCAATAGCTTGGGAGACAACTTCTTTCTCCTGTAAAGATAAAGACTGTTAAAAACACAAGAAATGTCTTCTTACTTTATAGGGATTTTAATTTGCACTCGATAATGCTTATTTTAACTACAATTTCCATCCATCAATATTAAATGTTCTATATTAGCCATTAGTGTTGATCACGAATATTCGAATTTTTATCGCGAATATAGGTACTTCGAAAATTTGCGAATATTCCGAATATAGTGATATATATTCGTAATTTCGAATATTATTATTATAATTTTTTTTATATTCGTTTTTTTTTTTTTTTTATCAGTACACATGATCCCTCCCTGCTTCTAGCTTGTGGGCCAATAAAAAGTATGCAATATATTTGACTTTAGGAGTAGTGTTGTTTGCGAATTTTGCTCTATATTCATTTTTTTTTTCGAATATTCGCTATATATTCTTGTTTTAGCAAAAGAGCGAATAGTCAAAAAAAAAAAAAGAATATAGAGCAATTTAGCTAATATAGTGCTATAATATTCTTTGTCTAAAAGTTTAAAAATTTGCAATAAAAATTCGAAAATTCGAATTAGAAAATTTGCATATTACACGATCATTACCTTGCCGATTTTTTGAATAAAAAAAATCGTAGAATATAACGAATATTCAAATATGTGAGTATTCTACGAAATATTCGCGAAATATCGCAAATTCGAATATGACCCCTGCCGCTCATCACTATTAGCCATGTGGCACCTGGACAATGTCAGCATACTGGTAACGTAACCCCAATACACCACAGGGGAGCCCTGCTGCTGGCTGAGTAAGGGTGGCAAGTATAAGGCTTCATGCACACAAGGTTAGATTATCTGCTGCAAGTTCCAAGTTGTACACAGCCATAATAAAATACCCACATAAGTCTATTGGTCAACGCCTATGGCATTTAACCATTTCCTTTGACTCTGATGCCATAGTATACAGATTTTCCCCAATAGAAAAAAGCAATAGCTCTGTAACAATGCCCCCCTGAGGCACTGCATGCTGGCACAGGTAGTCCTACAGTAAGCAGTCTGTGTACCGTCTTTTTTTGCTAATTTGACAGTTTTTGGATAATGAAAAACTTTCGAATGACAACAGCGTCTGGTCAGACGCTACTTCACTAAAGTAAGTCCATACGGAAGGTAAATTAAAATGGAAGAAACTGTTGTAGGTTTACTGCGAAAAATGATGTCATGTGCCAGAAGGCTGTGTCCACTGAGTAGTGGCGGCAAACTACAACTCCATTCAAGCCAATGGGAGGTAAGCTGCAATAAGCCAGAAACCACACATTGGACAGAGCTTTTTATTTCCGGTGCCAGTGGTTTCCACGAACAGCTAAAGGGGTGCCGAGAGTGAGACCCCCACTGATCTGATAGTGATGACCTATTCTGAGGATAGGTCAGCAATATGAGAAGGATATATAAATAAATCTATGGTGGTGAATTGCTCCTTGGTGGTTTTCACATCTCATCTATTTTTTACCAGTTCATAGGTGTCTGAATATTTTTGTGGAAAGAAAAGCATGTAAGTATATACTGAGCATTCAATACCATTACAAACACTCTTCTAAATGAAATGCTCAGACGTTAAAGGGGTTTTCCCATCTGAGACAATGGGGGCATATCGCTAGGATATGAAGAACGAAGCGGGGGAAGGTGGTGGCTGGAGGTGGGGTCTGGCAACCACCAAGCACTTTCCCCATAGAAGTGAATGGGAGTGCACAACGCTTGCGCGGCCACAGCTCCCATTTATTTCTATAGGGGCTGACAGAAATACGTAGCCGAGCCAAAGCTTTTGGCGGCCCCATAGAAATAAATGAAGGACGGCTGCGCAAACGTGCAGTGTTCCCTCCACAACTTCTGGGGCTCCATTCTCTGTGTAGGTGCGGATCCCAGGGCATATTCTGTTTACATCGCTGTGATTCAACTCATTAAAACGCAATTTTTCTTCTGTAGATCTGAGGCTCCGTTCCCTAGTTATGATAGTAACGTAGTATATAAGGCCATAAAAAGACATTTAAACCTATAATGTTGTTAAACAAACAACAAATGAATGCCCAATGTATTCAAAAAATATATACTTTATTTAATTATAATAAACATATCATTATTATTAAAATATTAGAGATAACAAGAAAAGAATATGAAGAGTCAGCAGAAAAACCGGATGCCGCAATCCACTGGCCAGTGTCTCTGCTACCCGCCAACAGATGGAACACATGTCAAGTATACCAGTAATATGCAGCAGGGTGATTCACAATACAATAGCACATAAAATATGACTATTCTAATGTTAGTAAATGTGATCGTCACTCTGGTGCTGGGCCGCCAGATGGATCTCAGCCACTAGAGTCTAGCAATGCAAAGGTAAAAAATATATGTAGAGCCCTCACATAAGTGAGACCACACACACCAAGCCTTATTATAAAGGATATGAGGGAGCTCATCTGTGGACAACAGATAGAAAATTAAGGCATACCATGAGACATGATGGAGGGTAACGGCAGCAGGCATGGGACAGGCTAGGAACCTCGACGCGTGTTTCGCCTCAGCTTCGTCAGGAGGCCTTGTAAAGTGGTAGGACTATGTTCTTATCACGGGCATCTACGCCCCTTTTGATGCAACCCATTATCTTAGTTTGTGTTTGTTCACTAAAATTCCTAGGTCCTTTTCCATGTCAGTGTTACCGAGTGTTTTAACATTTAGTATGTACGGGTGACTTGCATTATTCCTTCCTATGTACATAACCTTACATGTGTCAGTGTTAAACCTCATCTGCCACTTCTCTGCCCAAGTCTCCAATCTATCCAGATCCCTCTGTAGTAGTATACTGTCCTCTTCAGTGTTAATTACTTTACACAGTTTAGTGTCATCTGCAAAAATGTATATTTTACTGTGCAAACCTTCTACAAGATCATTAATAAATATATTGAAGGGAATAGGGCCCAATACTGACCCCTGAGGTACCCCACTAGTGACAGTGACCCAATCTGAGTGTGTACCGTTAATAACCACCCTCTGTTTTCTATCATTGAGCCAGTTACTTACCCACATACAGACATTTTCTCCCAGTCCGAGCATTCTCATTTTATATACTAACCTTTTATGTGGTACAGTGTCAAATGCTTTGGAGAAGTCCAGATATACGACATCCATTGATTCGCCGCTGTCAAATCTAGAACTTACCTCCTCATAGAAACTGATTAAATTAGTATGACGTGACCGATCCCTCATGAAGCCATGCTGATATGGCGTTATTTGCTTATTTTCCTTGAGGTACTCAAAGATAGCATCTCTTAGAAAACCTTCAAACAGTTTACCCACGACAGATGTTAAACTTACCGGCCTATAGTTTCCAGGCTCTCTTTTTGGACACTTTTTGAATACTGGCACCACATTTGCTATGCGCCAATCCTGTGGAACACTCCCTGCCAGTATAGAGTATAGTTTTTCAGTGCTTCCTCGCTACCCTCCAGTTTTAGTGATTTAAATGCTTTCTTTTTGTTATTTATTGCTTTCGTTACAGTTCTATTTACCGTATATTTCGCCCTATAAGACGCACCTAGGTTTTTGAGGAGGAAAATAAGAAAAAATATATTTTGAACCAAAAGGTGTGCTTTTGGTGGGTTTTGAACTAATGGTGGTCTGTGGGTGACACTGTTATGGGGGATCTGTGGGTGACACTGTTATGGGGGATCTGTGGGTGACACTGTTATGGGGGATCTGTGGGTGACACTGTTATGGGGGATCTGTGGGTGACACTGTTATGGGGGATCTGTGGGTGACACTGTTATGGGGGATCTGTAGGGGACACTGTTATGGGGGATCTGTGGGTGACACTGTTATGGGGGATCTGTGGGTGGCTCTTATTGGGGTCTATGGATGGCTCTTATTGGGGTCTATGGATGGCACTGTTATGGGGATCTGTGGATGACACTGTTATGGAGGGGATCTGTGGATGACAAATTTATATCATCTTATGCTATGTGTCATCCACAGATACCCTCCATAACAGTGTCCCTGTAGTGTGAATGACCCCCAATACAGGGGATAGGGGTCGCATCTGGTTTTATAATGACAGCGGGGCCTGTGCAGCAACTGTATTCTACTACATGGGCCCTGCTCACTGTATATAATCTTATCTATAATTGTAGGCATTGTTAATATATAAAAATTCTGGGTAATCAGCGCCTGTATTACTTACAAGTGCTCGGTAGCAGAGAGGAGGGAAGAGGCAGGCCGGGAGGACGGGCGCTGGCAGCGTGAGTCACTACATCATGCGCCCACGCCGCCTGCTTCATTCATAAAGTGGGCGGAGCAGGCGCATGACGTAGTGACTCACACTGCCAGCGCCCGTCCTCCCGACCTGCCTCCTCCCTCCTCTCTGCTACCGAGCACTTGTAAGTACCGTAATACAGGCGCTGATTACCCAGAATTTCTATACACTGACAATGCCTACAATTACAGATACGATTATATACAGTGAGGGGGGCCCGTGTAGTAGAATACAGTCACTGCACGGGCCCCGCTGTCATTATAAAAGCAGATGCCGGCCCCCAGCCCCTCCGCCGCGCCGCGTATCATTGAAAATTCGGCAAAATGCAGCATTCACCCCACTTTTGGGGGGAAAAAGTGCGTCTTATAGGGCGAAAAATACGGTATCCACATTGTTTTTTTCTTGTTCCTTAACCTTTTATTTCCATAAGGTATGTACCTCTCACAATTAGATTTTAGGATGCTTTTAAAAATATCCCATTTTGTGGCTGTATTTTTATTTTTGGGGACTTTGTCCCAGTTAGTCTCTTAGTTGGCTAAATTTTGCTTTTTTGAAGTTTGGTATTTTTGTTCCTCCCTGAAGAAACACACTTTTGAATAATAATTGGAAGGTTATTACATTATGTATCCCCTACAGGGATTCTAGGTCTCCATAGACCAATGTTGTATTTATATAAATCTCCCGAGGGTCTCTAAAAGGGACTTTGACCAAATAAATTTATTACATTATGGTCACAATTTCCCAGGTGTCCCCCAACCTGCACATCTGTTGTTCTGTCAGGTCTATTGGTTAATACTAAGTCCAGTATGGCCGTCCCTCTAGTCGGGTCCTGAACCAGTTGGGAAAAGTAATTGTCTTTGGTTATTGCCAAGAACTTGTTTCCTTTATGAAATGTACAGGTTTCAGTTTCCCAGTCTATATCTGGGTAGTTGAAATCCCCCATAATAACCACCTCATTATGATTTGCTGCCTTGTCTATCTCGTTTAGTAGTAGATTTTCTGTGGACTCTGGTATATTAGGCGGTTTATAGTAAACTCCTATTAGTAATTTATTATTATTTTTGCCTCCATGTATTTCTACCCACAGTGACTCCACATGTTCATGTCCCTCACTTATATCTTCCCGGAGTGTGGACTTTAGACAGGACTTTACATAAAGGCAGACCCCTCCCCACAGCATTTCTTAATATGCAAGTTAGGGGCAATGAGGGAGCCACCATTGCTCTTGCTGCATCAAAGCTCCATTATTTCTTCAGCCAGCCCCTTCCTTGTTGCTTTGCCGCTGCCTGTCCCCGTCAATCAAAGCAGAAAGGGAGAGGAAGGCCACATAAAGGAGCAGAGGTTGGGTGCAACAAGAGAAATGGTGACACCCTCATTGTACTAAAGGCCTAATTTGCACATTAAGAAAAAGTATCATAAATTGGGAACAGAACTTCTCAACAAAAGAAAAAACTGTATTTTAATCAGGTGAACCACAGCTATGCACAGCTGGATAGCGAGGTCGCTGGTGACAGATCCTCTTTAAGGCTACATGCACACGACCGGATGTGTTTTGCGATCCGCAAAAAAAACAGATGACGTTCCGTATGGCATCTGGTTTTTTTTGCGTTCGGTTTTTTTGGCGGATCCTTTGTAATAATGCCTATCCTTGTCCGCAAACTAGAAAAAAATAGGACATGCACAATTTTTTTTGCGAAGCAATGGAACGGACATACTGATGCGGACAGCACACGATGTGCTGTCCGCATTTTTTGCGGATCCATTAAAATGAATGCGTCCGCATCATATCCGCAAAAAAAAACGGAACGGACACAGAAACAAAATACGGTCGTGTGCATGAGGCCTAAGTGTTCCCTTCCCTATTGTCCAAAGGCTCCATAGCTTCTAGATCCCAGCTGGCTGCACAGACTGTTATTGCTATGGCAATGCTATAGAGTCGTCTGAACATTTATGCTTTATGTCGATAATTCCATAGGAGGGGATATAATTAATCCTAGAAATGGCTGGTTGCAGAAAGCTGCCTCGGTTCTTACCTCTACTCTGCTACTTGCTCTTCCAACCACCTCATTCTCCAGCTGCATAGCATTTATAACCTGACAGGCTGAATCTTCAGAATCTTTACTTTCCGCAATGACTTTTCTTGTTGCAGACAGTGGTCTCTCTATCCGACTAGCAGGTCCTGATAAACAAAAGATATCATTACTTTGGTGCAAAAATCCTCCTGCAAATGTAAGAATGTAAATATAGTGAAATGTCACACATAGCATATACAGCAGAATGGCATTTGCTTAGAATTTAATTTGTAGCCAGAGTTAGCCTGCTTTCCCATTCTTCAAAGTCTTACTCTGTAATGAATTTCTCTCTCCCTGATGCCTCTGCTGCAGGACTATCAATCAGAAACGTGTGTAAGACTGAGTTTCCAAATCTGCGTAACCTGGAACCTGGTCGAGGGTCTCAGGAACACAGCAGCCTGACCTGAAACTTTTACTGTGAGGGTGGAAAACTGTCCAACCTGCTCAAAGATCCTAGGGAAAACACATCTGCTGGACAGCACAGCATTTTGCAGGGGAGTTCTTGTTATGCAGGTGCCACACTAGTTTAGGACTAAGTCAATCAGTAATAATGAAGTGGAGAAAACACAGAGAGAGATAGCCCCTGCTGCAGGCCGGCACTAAGCAAGAACTACATGAGGAGGAGGGGAAGACTCGCTGACGACCGTGTTGGCAAACTTATTTCCGTGCATGTTTGATGCAAATTATAATGCAGGTTCATCTACAGAACTACTAGATTAGAGAGCTATACCTCCCAACCCCACCCTTCCCATACACATGCATGCTCGGCTGAGCGTAAATGTTATTATTAATTATTAAAGAACCATTCATACAAGTGTATATGTACATACATAATAAGCATGAACAAGACGAGTTACCAACTGGTACAGAAGGAAAGAGGCCCCTAGCTGCGAGGACCTACAATCTACAGGGGATGGGGGAAAGGTAAAGTTGGTCATATGGCAGTATTGTGGCCGCAGGGGTACTGTAGTTTGTTGTTTTGTCTGAAGAAGTGGGTCTTCAGGTGTCTTTTGAAGGCTTTCCATGGTGGTTGAGTATCTGATATGCAGGAAAATACCGTATAGGGGATGCACAGGAGAAATCTTGGAGGTGATTGTAGGAGGAGCAGATAAGAGAAGTAGAGAAGGAGGTCTTGTGAGGATCAAAGATTGCATGTGGGAAGGTACCTGGGAGATCAGGTCACAGATGTATGAAAGGGACAGGCTGTGGCCGGCCTTGTATGTTATAGTGTTTTGTAGTGGATTCTCTGGGAAATGGGAGCCAGTGAAGGGATTGGCAGAGAGAAGAGACACAGGAGTAATGAGGGGAGAGCTGGGTTAGTGGTGGAGGAGCAACAGAGGAGGATGTTACAGTAGTCTAGGCTGGAGATGATAAGGGCATGTACAAGCATTTTTGCAGACTCCTGGTCAAGGAATGTACAGATCCAAGGGATATTTTTGAGCTGAAGGCAGTAGGAGGTGGAAAGGGCTTGGCTCTGTGATTTAATGTGCAGCCATTGACTGTGATAAATAGGTCTGTTGGAGGGGGGCTGAGTGAGATGGGTTAAAGATGATAAATTCTGTTTTCTCTATGTTAGGTTTCAGAAAGCAAGAGGAAAAAATGGAAGATATAGCAGATAGGCATTGTGGGATTCTGGATAGCAAGGAAGTGAAGTCTGGAACAGAGAGGTAAACTTGTGCATCGTCAGCATAGAATTGATGCTGAAAGCCAAGGGACTCTATGAGCTGTCCCAGGCAGAAGGTGTAGGTTAGGGTACTTTCACACTACTGTTGTTAGAATCCGGCGAACAGTATGCAAACTGATATCCTTTTTTTCCAGATTCGATAGACGGATCCGATGAAATACCGAATAGTCTCATCCGGAATAACGGATCCAGTATTTAATTTTTTTTCAAAGTTCAAAAGCGAAACCCGCTCCTCCTATATCCTGGCGCATGCGCAAACTGAAAAACCGGATCTGGCGATGCGGCAATTTCCAGAACACTTGGTACCGGATCCGGCATTAATACATCTCTATGGAAATGAATGCCGGATCCGGCAAATGCAGTATTTTTCTGGGTCAAATGCAGCAATCTGCGGTATTTTGTCTGGTCAAATACCGTACAAGAGACGGAACAGAAGACATCCGGATGCATACTGAATAGATTGCTTTCAATTCAGAATGCATTAGGACAAAACTGATGTGTTTTTTTTCCCCGGTATTGAGACCCTTTACCGAATTTCAATACCGGAAAAGAATAACGCTAGTTTGAAAGTACCCTTAGGAAAAACAGGCGTCCTAGGACAGAGCCTTGAAGGACACCAATAGAGAGGGGATGAGATGAGGAGGTGATGTGTGAGTCGGAAACACTAAATGCCCGGTCTAAAAGGTATGAGGTGATCCAGGAGGGGACAAGTCTGTGACGCCAACAGATGCGAGAGTTTATAATAGAAGGGAGTGTTGGATGGTGTCAAAGCCAAAGGACAAGTCAAGAAGGAGGAGGCTTTGGCTTTGGTAGTTAGTATGTTGTTAGTGACTTTGGTGAATATGTACCCAATGGAAAAAGGGGATTAAGCTGCCACTAGACTTCTGTGGAGGCAGCTGAACTCCCATGCGAACAAAGGATCAGTAACGTTGAGATACAACAGCATCATTATTCTTTCTACTAGATGGTCGAAGAGTCAGGACACCCCCATATTAGAGATGGTCAGATAGTCAGGACACCCCCATATTAGATGGTCAGAGAGTTAGGACACCCCATATAAGATGGTCAGAGAGTCAGGACACCCCCATATTATATGGTCAGAGAGTCAGGACACCCCCATATTAGATGGCCAGAAAGTCAGAACACCCCCATTTTAGATGGCCGGAGAGTTGGGACACCCCCATATTAGATAGCTAGACAGTCAGGACACGCCCATATTAGATGGTCGGAGAGTCAGGACACCACCATATTAGATGGCCGGAGAGTCAGCACACCCCCATATTAGATGGTCGGAGAGTTAGGGCACCCCATATTAGATGGGCAGAGAGTCAGGACACCCCCCTTATTAGATGGACACCCCCATATTAGATGGGCAGAGAGTCGGACAACCCCCATATTAGATGGTCAGAGAGTCAGGACACCCCCATATTAGATGGTCAGAGAGTCAGGACACCCCCATATTAGATGGTCGGAGAGTCAGGACACCCCCATATTAGATGGTCGGAGAGTCAGGACACGCCCATGATAGATGGTCAAAGAGTCAGGACATGCCCATAATAGATGGTCAGAGAGTCGGGACACCCCCATATTAGATAGTTGGCTGGTTGGTGTGACTGGGCACCTTTAGAGTAAATTGTGGATGAAATAAATAATGACACTGCTGGAGATAACATGAACTAGATATGACAACACATGTTTCCCAATATACCAATAGAACCATGCTCAAAGCCAATGATTCCTGCAGTTTTTGATCACTGCAATGTGCATTTGATTGCTACTAGAATATGGTGATATAGGTCTAAACAACAAAAGAAAAATGTCACCATAGCAAGCTAAAGAATGCAAATGCACTACAGGTTTTGGGGTATAAATGACTTCTATGAAACTATTACTATGTAGCAGGAAATAAATCTGTATGTCAGTCATACGTGGTGTGTATTGCTCCTCTTGTCTAGGCGAGCTCTTCTGCATTTTACTTTTCACCATCACAGGCTTCATAGGAATATAAAGGTCAGCACTATCTCTCCGTTTTGCAGACAAAACTCTCCCATCCTTTTTTTCAATAGCTTTAAAAAAAAATTAAAAAAAGACATGCATAAAGTTACAATGTGACAATGAAAAATAGGTGATTTAAAAAAATAAATTAATTAAATAAAAGTAAAACAGTAAATAATTTAGTTTGCCGACCAAGACCAATTATCCAGGTAAACTCCACAAAGAAAGTATGTGACATTGTAATGTGACATTGTGCTGCTATTTCAAGGATTGGATTTGAACTGCAAACATATGCAGGATGCCATCAAAATGATATTTTCTATCAAGCTCTCAGAGAGAACAAAAAATATTCAGAGAATGTCAAAGGTCTGAGATAAAATGAAGTGCTCTTTGAAGAGGGCTGCGCTAGCCTGCATTGGTAGCCACACATCTGAAGATAGATGAGGTCCAGAGTGGACATTTCGAGATAAATATATACATGAGACTGAGTAAAATGTTTTTCCAATATACAGTACATATGCTTCAACATGGTAAGAACAATACAATAGCCATGAAGGAAGGTACTGGTTCTCACTTAAGAGGACTAGTGGTGTGTAGAGACTTACAAGAAATGCTCCATGGAAAAATATCTGCAATTCAATCTCCTCCAGAAGGAAGAGTACCCACCAAACCGAAGAGACGCCTAGCTGTAGACAGCTGTGTCACAGATCTTGCCCCTCATCATTGCAGAGCAGTGTACTGGGTGCTAGACCTCTCTGATGCAGCTCTGGGAGGTGGGGGGTACTGGTTATCAAGGCAGAGATCTTCAATAAGAACCAGCACCTCCCTACTCTCCAGTAACCAGTACCCTGCTCTGACTGATCAAGGGCAAGAACCTCAAATGAGCAGCGTAACAGATCAGTGGGTGTGGATCCACTGTGGCAACTAACTGGTATGGCTTTATGATAGCCCTAAAGCCTCATGCACACGTCCGGCCACCACCGCTGTACTGTGATGCACTGGTATAGATCATACAAGTGTACTACTGTACTGCGGCAGCAGCAGGAAGCGCACGGGTCATAGCAACTAATGACGCAATGCGCTCCTGCACTGAGAAGAAATCCAGACTGGTATCACACGGTCCGTGTTTCACGGACGTGTGCGTGAGGCTTAAGGGTGTTATTCCGGCACTCTCCTGGTATTCACCCTTTAACCCCTGTACAGCGATCTGGGCTTCACTGCAGGGGAGCAACCAGACTACTACCTCCTGAAATAGTCCCAGTATAGCTGTCAGCTGATCTACTGAGGTCAGAGACACTGATAGAAGCACCAGAAAGTCAGAATTCTGAAAATGCACCAAAACTGCAGAAGTAGTGTGAACAGAAACTTAAGCCAATATGCTTGTTTCTGATATCCAGACAGCACACTGGTGGCAGAGATGGACACAGAATAGACTGGTGGGCAGTGTAGTGCTGGAGACACAAGCAGAAAAGGCTGAGTATTTGGCAGGAGCTAAATAGATAAATGCAGGAGAATTGCAGAAACACTAAACTGGTGACTGTTGGTCCGAGAAATCCTAAAGATCAGACACCCTCTTCCTGTAGAGGGTGCCTTAAGTACCCAGGGACCCACAGCCATTAGTTGGGGAAGGATTTAGAAGCGTGTGCACTGGACCCAAAGGGTTGCACTAAAGGAACACTTGGCAGGGTCATGGAGACTGCAGCATGAAGGGAACGGCAGCAACCAGAACGCTGGATGGCACAGTGGGTAGAGCGGCATCCACAGACTACAGACATACTGTAGCTGGCTACAGATGGGTGTCTCTTCCTTTTGTAGGAGTCTCAAGTTCAAATAGTATGAGGTACTGAACAATACAAAAATGGTTAAAAACAAAGTCACAACTGTGCTTTGAAGTTGTTTTCCAGCAAAACAAGCTTAAAAAATTTATGGTAAGTTTTCAGGATTATGGCCACTTTTACCCAGCTCTTATAGCATGTGGTCCATACTGAAAATCGGAATTAGACTTACCGGTAATTCGCTTTCCAGAAATTCCCTCATGACAGCACAACAGGAGGATGCTCCCCTTTGACCTTCTTGGGACAGGAAACCGAGAGGTTAAAAAGGTCCCTCCCACCTCCACCCACCAGTGTTTCTCCAGATTACTACACCAGGATGGGTGCAACTTATTCATTAAAATCATCAGAAAATCTGATATGCAATATTTACATAGTATTTAGTAAGTGAGGGAATGTACAGGTGCTGTTATGAGGGAATCTCTGGAAAGCGAATTACCGCTAAGTCTAATTCTTATTTTCCAGTCAATCCCTCATGACAGAACCACAGGAGACATACCAAATTATCATTGGGGTGGGGGTGTGGGGGGGGGGGGGGCAAGTCTAAGGACAACATATCTCAGATATTTCTCAATGGAAAAAAATACAATTTCATAGAATCAGGAATAAACCTGAGACTAAATCTTAATGACAGAATTTGTGAAATCAGTCGTATCTCTAAAATGTCTCTATCTGCATCCTTGATCAACAGACCTACCTCTGTTTATAGACTTGAATACTTAATTAGAGGAAGAATAAATTGTCTTATTAGACATCGGTCATAAAAAGGATGCCCTTTACCTCTAAGCCGAGTATATATGGTGAGTACCATTGGGTAAAAGCGCCTCGCTCTAAAACCAGATAAAATATTGTAACATCATATATAACATCTACACCGAGTAAAAAATTCACCGTAGACCCCATTGCAGTTCTTCCCAAGAGCTTAATTGTTATAATCTGATAACAACTAACTCAGGATGTCTACAAGGTATGTGTAAGAAACAGAGCCAAGCTGACAGCACTGGCACAAGGCAGCATGGACATCAACCATGAGGTAACCAAACTCTACCATTAACTTCATACCGGTCCAGGACAAGCTTGGGATCCTGTACCAGGAGGTGTTGGTATGAACTCAAGGAAGAAGGGGAAGTACTCTCTCGACAAAACCAGGCCAACCGAGAACCCACCTGCCCGCATAGCTTCAAGGTCAGAGGCAGTCTTAAGGGTTTCACAAGATTTTGACATGGCACTAGCCCCGAGACACAGGGACTGAGGGGTGGGAAAAGGTTACAGGACCTGTGCAGCGTACATAGCCACAGCTTATATGTGTGAGCATGGCTGTAAGTGTGAATGTGGACAGAGGAAAGCACAGTCTCTATTGCCGTTTTGTAGCTCCCTGGGTTGGCTTGCAGTGAGGGGAGTCTCCTTTCCAGAGGCGACAGAGGTGCCCTTGAGGTTATGGGTATTGGGTGCAATGAAGGCTGGGTCCTTAATGTTAGTGACATCAGCACCCTTAGGTGCAAATAGATAGAATAACATAGAGAAGAGCTTAGTTGGGCATAAGTTGACATTTACTGAAAATCACTTGTCTTCAGGTAGATACACCAATTTATTGCCTTAGAAGGGATAACAATAGTCCATACAAGACGAATTCCCAGCAAGGATGGTGCTGCTTCCCATTATAACAGGTCTGGGTAGGATCTTTACAAAATTTCAGAGCTCTGGTTACACTAATGTTCCTTTAACTTCGGACTGACCATTACTATCGCCAGGTGAAGAGTATACTACCCTATAAATCACATGGACGATACACCTATGTCTTGCACTCCTTGAATTACATACAACTTCTATTAATATTGTCCACATTGTCCAAGGAGGAATGTGGCTCCAAATACAGCTTTGCGCTAAACTGTAGATCGTGAATAGGCACTGTAGGCTACTCCACTCACCTAATGATACTACCACTACTACACCACAACTACCACTCATCTCCACCGGGCTTACCCTAAGCTTTCTGTCACACTGAGATCTTCACCTTAGGACTCTTTTAGCTTTAACTTAAAGGGAACCTGTCACCGGGATTTTGTGTATAGAGCTGAGGACATGGGTTGCTAGATGGCCGCTAGCACATCCGCAATACCCAGTCCCCATAGCGCTGTGTGCTTTTATTGTGGAAAAAAAACAATTTGATACATATGCAAATTAACCTGAGATGAGTCCTGTCCCTGACCCATCTCACGTACAGGACTCATCTCAGGTTAATTTGCATATGTATCAAATTGTTTTTTTTACACAATAAAAGCACACAGAGCTATGGGGACTGGGTATTGCGGATGTGCTAGCGGCCATCTGGCAGCCCATGTCCTCAGATCTATACACAAAATCCCGGTGACAGGTTCCCTTTAACTTCCTGCCTCCTAGCCTGTTTCTTTTATGTGTCAGGGCACCAGTAGGAGGCAAGTGTCAGCCGGCCACTGCCCGAGGCAGCAACTGTCAGCAGGCCATGCGCAGAGGCAGCAACTGTCAGCAGGCCATGCGCAGAGGCAGCAACTGTCAGCAGGCCATGCGCAGAGGCAGCAACTGTCAGCAGGCCATGCGCAGAGGCAGCAACTGTCAGCAGACCATGCGCAGAGGCAGCAACTGTCAGCAGGCCATGCGCAGAGGCAGCAACTGTCAGCAGGCCATGCGCAGAGGCAGCAACTGTCAGCAGGCGATACTCAGCTCCTTCTAGACATTTACTGGTGTGTTTACAAACATGGTGAAGTCAAGAGAATGGTCCAGGAAGACAAGAGAAGAGGTGATTTCTCTTCACAGGAAGGGCAATGGCTATAAGAGATTGCAAGATGTTAAACATACCAAGAGACACCATAGGAAGCATCATTCGCAAATTCAAGGCACAGGGCACTGTTGAAACGCTACCTGGTCGTGGCAGAAAGAAGATGCTGACTTCGACTGCTGTGCGCTACCTGAAGCGCAAAGTGGAGAAAAGTCCCCGTGTGACTGCTGAGGAACTGAAAAAAGATTTGTCAGATGTGGGTACTGAAGTTTCAGCTCAGACAATAAGGCGCACACTGCGTAATGAAGGCCTCCATGCCAGAACTCCCAGGCGCACCCCCTTGCTGTCTCCAAAGAATAAGAAGAGTCGACTGCAGTATGCCAAAAGTCATGTGGACAAACCACTAAAGTTTTGGGATAGTGTTCTGTGGACTGATGAAACAAAATTAGAACTGTTTTGGATCAACGCTATGTTTGGAGGAGGAAGAACAAGGCCTATGAAGAAAAGAACACCTTGCCTACTGTGAAGCATGGCGGGGGGTCAATCATGCTTTGGGGCTGTTTTGCTTCTACAGGTACAGGGAAGCTTCAGCGTGTGCAAGGTACCATGAATTCTCTTCAGTACCAGGAGATATTGGATGAAAATGTGATGCAGTCCGTCACAAACCTGAGGCTTGGGAGACGTTGGACCTTTCAACAGGACAATGATCCCAAGCATACCTCCAAGTCCACCAGAGCATGGTTGCAGATTAAAGGCTGGAACATTTTGAAGTGGCCATCGCAGTCACCAGACTTAAATCCGATTGAGAACCTCTGGTGGGACTTAAAGAAAGCAGTTGCAGCGCGCAAGCCTAAGAATGTGACTGAACTGGAGGCTTTTGCCCATGAAGAATGGGTGAAGATACCCGTAGATCGCTGCAAGACACTTGTGTCAAGCTATGCTTCACGTTTAAAAGCTGTTATAACTGGAAAAGGATGTTGTACTAAGTACTAAGATTGAATGTCACTTGGGGGTTGAATAAAACTGATAATGATGTGAGCACAGAAAAGACATTTGTGGTTATTTCATTATAAATGTTATGTTATATTTGTCTGACTTACAAGTGCCTCTTTGATTTAATTGTAAACAAGATGACTGAAATGATCAAAATCAATGTCAAACTGGCCAAAACACTCAATTTCAGTGGGGGTTGAATAATTTTGAACACAACTGTATATTCGTATTTAGTCACAGTCCCCTCTTCTTACACGTGCGGAGCTCTCGCACTATTAGTAAGAGAATAGTCCCGTAGCTGCTTGATGTCAAGAATCTCTCCCCCAAATGGGGTTTACACAGGTTTATATAAAATCAATTGAAGAGTCTCTCGAGCTGATTTGTATTAGTTTGAGCCAGTTTGTATTATGTTGCTGCTTACCAGTCTGGTGTCTCAGGTCCGGTGTGAGTGAAGATGTTCTTACACACACTATACATACGTGGCAAAATTTTACAGCTGATGAGATCTGTGCTCGTGTTCGGACCTCCCGCCAGTGCCGGCACTACGGTATCCTGCACAAGCGGACCAATGCTCCCTGATAAGCAGCAACATAATACTTACTGTGGATTCACTGTCCAAGCTCTTGAGGATCCAGTGACATTTATATGAGAATTGCGTGGCTGCAAGTTGGTAAAATATCCCAAATGCAGTAATGCAAACTTGAAAAATGAGGAAAAGATCCAGCTTCCAAAAAAGATGACGTTCTTTATTCCAATACACACAGGACATTAAAAATCCAACATAGCAAACAGGTCTACGCGTTTCGGATACTCTAATACTGATCCTTACTCATGAAATTTTGTTGCTTACTGACTAGGATCTTAAATAGCTGAAATCCTGAGGCTCACAGGTGATTGCGATCGACAGGAATGAGCACACAACGTCACGCCCCTTGTTCAAATGCCAAATATAGATGAAAATTTTAAAAAAAGTTGGATGCATTGAAGGTACATATTAAATCTAAAATACATTATGGAAATGAATCAGTAATGCAGGATTAAGTCGTGTTTACGGTTTAATCCTGTTGGAACACGGGAACCCATATAAAAAAAATCGATTCTCAATAGGATTCCCTGTTGAGAAGTTTTCGCTTATAATCCCGACCTCTGGTGCGAGGGTTAACCCTTTCCAAAGCTTGAACCTGGAATCCTGCAGTGTTGCCCTAATGTGAAACCGCAAAATGAAGACTGACTGCTGAAACATTTCTGACTTTTGTATGTGGAATATCAGAAAGGAGTTTGCATATTCTTACTTTTAGGCTCTTAGTGGTACAGCCAACATATTGAGGACTGCATACACCACATAACTAGTGTTGCAATTGACATATTGTTTTAAATCAAAAGTGTTGTGTGTGGCCGTGGAATATATCGAGGAACTCATTTGTATGTAATTGCAACATGTACAAATGCGGTGGCCGCACCTGAAAGTACCCTTATGTCTCAACCAAGTACATTTATTGTTCATGTTTTTGTCGCTGTCAGAGAACAGACTAGGGCTGATCTTTTGTGCTATGGCAGGTGTGCGGCGAGCAATGCATCTGACACCAACAGAAGTCATGTCAGACCATTGCTCGTCACAATTGAGGACAGATAAAAGCTTTCTGACAATGCAGCAAACTGGCTCAAACTAATACAAATCAGCTCGAGAGACTCTTCAATTGATTTTATATAAACCTGTGTAAACCCCATTTGGAGGAGTGATTCACAAGTTCCTATTTAGATTCCCCCACGGGTTCTTAATTAAAGTAATTAGAACTGTTGAGGCAATCCAGTTGATTAAACACATGTCTGGTTTACTTACCTGACAAGTACCAAAGCAAGCACCAATATTGTCATGCAGCTTCTGCCACCACCTGCATACAGAGCCTTGGTAAGGAGAGGAGAAAAGGCCCCATTCCAGCTGCTGACTTTTTCAGGCGCACTGAGGCACGATCCTGCTGAACTCCACATGCACAGAGGCAGGGTTAGGAACAGCGGATCTAAGCTCCATAAACCCAAAGCCATCTATAGTGAGGTAACCACCAGCTGCATTACCCACTTCATAAGGGTTAGGAGCAAGCCGGGGGACCTCCGCATAAGAGGTACTGGCACGGCCATTTATAGGGTAGGAAGGATGAGGATGAACCCAACGATCGGACCCATGCCATCAGAGAACCCACCTATAGGCTTGGACTCCACAGAGTCAGGCAGCAAGCCATACAACCCAGGTGGGTTCCGGGCTGCTAAGGGACCTCTACCCTGAGAGGTTTTAGCAAGGCTAGTTGAGGCGCTGGAAGGGGAGGCCCGACACACTCCGATCCTAGTGCCAACCTTAGGCCCTAAAAGTTCTTGTAGAATCTCTTCAAGGAACAGGACAGGAAGAACACTGGTGAGTGGAGGTGTGCGGGACCTTTTTAACCTCTGTTTCCTGTCCCCAAAAAGTCAAAGGGGAGCATCCTCCTGTTGTGCTGTCATGAGGGATGAACTGGAAAAACTTATATAGACCTGCTCCCCACCACTTCGTTCAGTGGTCCCCATTCTGTTTACATCTGGCAGAGGTAAATACCTCAGCGGTGATGTGATCTCAAGTAATATGTGACCTAGAAGTGACATGAAGTTTGGAGACCTCTCACTAATGAGGCCAGCTATTGGCTGCATAGATGAAAGTAGCGTTTTCACAGTATCTTGATAGAGTATGGATGGGGTATCCATACTCTATAAAGATACTGTGAAAACGCTACCTCATAGATATCAAGCAGACTTATGAACGGTACAAGGCGCAATATCACAACCAGGTGTCAAAGTGGATATCAATTTATTCAAAGACGACGCGTTTCGGGGTGCAAGACCCCTTTGTCAACGCTAGATCATAGAAACCAAGCAGACTTATGGACGGTACAAGGCGCAATATCACAACCAGGTGTCAAAGTGGATATCAATTTATTCAAAGACGACGCATTTCAGGGTTCAAGACCCCTTTGTCAAGTGTGGAGAGTCACAGCATAGGCAAGGACGCAGCCGCTGCTGTTCAGCACGTGAAGTGTCTTGTTTGCTGTATTATGGGAAAACAGCAAACAAGACACTTCACGTGCTGAACAGCAGCGGCTGGGTCCTTGCTTATGCTGTGACTCTCCACACTTGACAAAGGGGTCTTGAACCCTGAAATGCGTCGTCTTTGAATAAATTGATATCCACTTTGACACCTGGTTGTGATATTGCGCCTTGTACCGTCCATAAGTCTGCTTGGTTTCTATGATCTAGCGTTTTTACAGTATCCTGTGTTCACCTAAGTGGCGTCCTTGGCTCCTGCCTAAGGTGTTTGGACAAGTCTGGCTCCACCAACCAATAACCATCTTCACCCAATCTGATGCAACCTGAATAGGTGAGCAAAACTATCTCTCCTGTACGAAGGCAAAAATGTTTAACTTATTCACCCTAGGAGCGCCTTTCTCTTCTTTTTGGCCACTATTTGCTAAACCCTATCAAGAAGTAGGGGCTGGGGATTGGAAGATCGCTGAATACAGTCAAGGTGCCAGAATGCAGCAGCAGGGAGCAGGTCAGTGTATGGTTCCCAAAAGTTACCGCACACGCCAAAGGCTAGGTAAAAATAACACCCATAATCCGGGAAAAACTCTTTAGAGGAGTTGAAGGAAATTAGCATGTAAATAATCTGGAGAACGGGATGTTGCAGAGTTGTCAGAGACCTGCCGTATTTTGGAATGACAGGAACCATGGAATCACTGATCATAGAAGATTTAAAGGGGTTTTCCAAGAGTTTTTTATTCCAGAGGAGAGGTCATCAGTATCTGATAAGTGGGGGTCCAAAACCTGGGACCCTCCCGATCAGCTGTTTGAGAAAGCAGGGGAAGTAGCAGTAGTGTCGAGGCCTTCCCCAGCTTTTCCTAAACCATGTGACGTCACCGGTCACATGATACGGTGCTGTGCTTGGTGAGAAGAGAAGGCTGCGGACACCCCACCGAGGGGTATGGGTCATCAGCAAAAAGAAAAACTCTCGGAAAACCCCTTTAATACTGTAATGGACATCTCCTTCAGCGAGATGTTAATCATAACCAGCCCATGGATAAAAATCAAGTTGAGTATGCTTATTACCATTTCCATTAAATTCTAGTACAACTAAGTCCCCTGGAAGTAGTTGTTTGTGTTCAGGATCATGATGCCTTGACTTCATAGAGGTTAAAGTTTTGGGCTCTTCTCGAGTTTCATCTTCAATTTCTTCTTCAATGGAGTCACACTCATCAGCAGAGCTATCCTTGCTGCCATGACGCAGACGTAAACTCTGCTCCAGGCTTTCTCGCAAGGCCTGTCAAATATATAAATATCCCTTAGTTTTACTTTCATCAATATGGAATAATAAAGGTTTTTTGTTGATGGTTGTACAGAAATGTTAAAAATGTATGCATAAAATGATTATGAATGGTCATTGACAAGTCCTATGTGATTTCTGAGCTCCCTCTAGTGGCTATTTGTCAACATTTCTAGAAATACACAGAAAATAAATTGTCTTTCCACTTCCACTTGAGCATGTCTTATTGGATTCTACTCCATCTAATAGAAAATCCTAGAGCCTCTTAGCTCTAGAAGAACATAGGGGCACAACACTTTGCCACAGGGCTAACAAGTATTTTCACAGAGGTTCCTTCATGGTAATAAAGAGTTTCAGGGGCTTCCAGCAGCGGGGTATCCTGCAGCTCGTCTCTGGAGGACACAAACTAAACTAAACCTCCACTTTACAACACATGCAAATTACACTATAATGAATATGTATTACATAGTAAGCTATCAGCAGTTACATCAGTTTACAGTCCAGGTGATTAGGATGCTGTCTCTATTAGGCTATGTTCACATCTGCTTAGGAGGCTCCGTTATGCTCCATGGGGCTTTGGAATACCCCTTTAAAGACACTAAACTGCTCCAGATCTGATATATAAACTTGAAAGATGTGATTAAATGTATTATTCGTATTTTAACATGACACTCTAGTTCAAAACTAGCACACACATGTACAGCCAGGATACCTGGTTCCATATGTTCCTCTGTTCTGGTCCTCTTTTGGATTCCTTTTAAGATGGCCATCACCATCTAAGACTTCCCCATGAAGTGATGTAGGAAAGTCTAAGACAGCCTTATGACCTCAGATAGACCACAGCCAATGATGTAGTCGTTGCGCCCATCTAAGGGCAGTGGAAAGGAGGGATGTACACGTATACGGTCCATATACGGAATGCAAAAAACGGAGCGTAAACGGAAAAGAAAACGTTTGTGTGCAATTGGCCCCCTAGAACTCTGCATGCAAAAGTCTGAGATGAGGGTGGCCATTTTGAAAGAAATCAGACAAGAGTCTAGAAAAGAGGAGCGAGGCAGCGTAGCAGGAATGGAGAGTACTAGGTATGTTTGTTATACATGTGGCCAAGAGCGTTGCTTTAATAAACACTGTATAATAGGTTGATAATATTGTGTAAGGAGGGGTTAAAGGGATCCAGGAGGCAAAACTATGTAAAATATGCTGCTTATGCTTAACTTTCCTAAATACTTTTACAGATCCTGATGAATACGCAACATCCCTGACTGCTGGAGATTTTATCTATAGCTTTACTTAGCTAATTGGATGACACGTGGCTTTGTGTGATCAAGAACCTCAAGCATTTCACCTGTACACAGGTTTTCAATGGGAACTGCTGTTTAAATAAGCTTTACATAAACCAATAGTACATGTGACTATAAGAAACATTGTAATATATCTTATCAGAAAAAAAATGCCTTTTTTTCTCCTTCTAGAAGCTCACTCCTTCTCCCTCTCCCCAGGTTTGTATGGCATGTAATCTGATCAGTGAGCTTTATTCAAGATGGACTTAGCAGAGAATGTTAGTTTCGGAGGGGGAGAAAGTGGCATTTTTCTCTCAAAAAGATATATTACAAAGTTTCTTACATTCATCTGGAACTATTGATTTATGCAAATAAAATGCATTTAAAAAAATAAAATACAGCATTAAAATACATCTATGCAACACTCACCTTAACGTCACAAGCATCTAATAGCAGCCTCTTCTTCTTTCCTTCTTTGCTGTTCCCCCCAGAATCTGTAAAAGTCTGCAGAGTTTCTCAAATTAGATAACCAGTTGGAAAAAAAAACCACTTGGGGGACATATCTTAATATTGGTGTTTCCTACGCAAGTCTTCTTCCCCTGTCACTCCTTGCGTCATAACATCAATGTCTACTACGGTAGACATTAAAGTGCAGTTTTTCTGTTGCTGATCCGAGGATCCGTGATGATAATTTTCCTAACATGCAAATTAAGCCTTTGGTGCAATCAGGCCATCACCACGTCTATTGTTGCACCCAAGCTCCCCTCATTTCTGTAGCCAGACCCTGCTTTGATTGACAGGGCATTGGCAAAACAGCAAGGGAGGTGCTGGCCATAGAAATAAGTGGAGCTTGGGTGCAACAAGAGCAATGGTGATGCCCTCATTGCAACAAAGACTTAATCTGCATATCAATAAAAGTATCATAACTCAGGAACGGAGTCTCAGTTCAACAGAAGAAAAAATGTGTTTTAATCTGGTGAATCACAGCTATGTCTCTATGCTAACTGTTAACTAGGGAGGTCTCTTGTCACAGTCTGTATCTACCCTTCAGGTGAAAAATCTGCAGTAACTATAGGATTCTCTCATGCCAAAATGGATAAGACTCTGGTCCAAGTGCTTTATTGGATTCAAATATTATATAAATATATTGGGTACAAATGACACACAAAAAAAATTGGCTTTGCCAAAGCAGTTCAGATGGTCGTGCCAGCTTACGTGACCAGTCTGGCAGATACAGACTTGAGTGAGCCTTTTTTTCAAGTCTTGGAATATGGAATAAGGACATAATTATAGAAAACAAAAGTTATGTTGGAATGGTAAAAAGTTTTTTAGTAATTCACCTGTAAAATCCTTTTCTCACTATGTTTATTGGGGGACACAAGAAACGGTGGGTATAGCTGCTGCCACTAGGAGGCAAGATTAAAGGGGTTGCATCACAAAACATATTACTTGTGTTGTTTTATATTATATATATCCCCTCTTAGACGTACAGCACCACGGAATTAATGATGCTCTCAAATAAATAATAATAATAACAACCATAAACCCAAGAAAAACACTCAAGATGGCTCAGAACCACAAACAGTGGGATTCATCCCAAAAAATGGTTAAACAACAGAATGGGAGCTGTCCCCTCAATGAAGCTATTAAAAAAAAAAAGATTTTACAGGTGAATAGCAAAAATCCTGTTTTCTTGCCCGTGTTACTGGGGATACATAACCGTGGGACTTTCCAAAGCAGTCCCGATGAAGAAGGGTGGGAGACCAGGAGGTCTTGGAGAGAAAAGAACAGAACACAGAGTAGCTCTTAAAGCCTCATGCACACGACCGTATGTAACACGGTTACAGTCTATGTGACACACACATTGTGTGGCGGTCCCGCATTTTGCAGCAAAGTATAGGACATGTTCTACAATTTGTGAAATGGACATACGAATGCGAGAATATAAATGTCCAGTGTGCTTTCCACATCAGTATGTCTGTTCCGCAAAGATAGAGCATTTCCTATTCTTGTCCGCAAAATGCAAACCCACTGAAGGTAATTGGTCTACACAAAATGTGAATGTCACATGGACTGTATACATGTTTAGAGAGTCAGCGATTTGCGGACCATAAAATATATGCAGTCGTGTGCAAGAGCCTTATGAATGCGAGCCAAACAGGCTGCCTCTACAGGTACCTATTGAATGGAAGAGACCTACTGTAACACACAGGCTACCAAGCAGAGAAAGGATCGCAGTTTAGATTTCAGAAAGCAGTGGAGGAATCGCAAGGTGACCCAGTTGGTCTTCCCTGCCACGGGTAAAACACCAGGACCAACCCCACTGTTGGAAAAAAAAACTATAAACCTGCAATAGGAAGAAGAACCTCTCCATGTACTAGCAAGATGAATATGAGGAAGAACCAAAGCCAAAAAAAGGAATATCCAGTAGGGATCCTGGAGAACGGGTCCTGCATGGGACAAGAGCCCCTCCTTGAGGAGAATGTAAAGAAGCAGGCAACCTGGGATAGGAGCGCTGCAGATAGCACCTCCATGTGTGGCTTTAGAGGAACGCTGAACGGTGTGATGGAAGTACTAGAAATAGGAACCAGAGAAGAAGAAAGAGATGATCCAGGGAGACTAGAGAACAACCCTATAAGGCAGGAGCAGGTTGTAGTCCAAAAAGCATGCTGTGAACATATACACTAAAGATAGACTGATGCATGTTGTCAGAAAAAGAATGAGCTCAGCCTGCCTACCACATGCCCAGGTGAGGCCGGTCAGAAACAATCCTGCTGAAGATAAAAGATGATGACCCAACTGGCAACTAGAAGTCTGGAAGTCTCAGACCTGATAAGCCTGTATTATCATAAAATGGGAGTTAGCAATGTGCTCCAAAGGACTGGACCTCCTGAGATATTCTGGGTAAAACCCTTAGGCCTCTTTCACACGGGCGTTGTGGGAAAAGGTGCGGGTGCGTTGCGGGAACATGCCTGATTTTTCCGCGCGAGTGCAAAACATTGTAATGCATTTTGCACGCGCGTGGGAAAAATCGGCATGTTTGGTACCCAAACCCGAACTTCTTCACAGAAGTTCGGGCTTGGGATCGGTGTTCTGTAGATTGTATTATTTTCCCTTATAACATGGTTATAAGGGAAAATAATAGCATTCTGAATACAGAATGTAAAGTACAATAGCGCTGGAGGGGTTAAAAAAATAATAATAATAATTTAACTCACCTTAATCCACTTGATCGCGCAGCCCGGCTTCTCTTCTTTCTTCTTCTTTGCTGTGTGCAGGAAAAGGACCTGTGGTGATGTCACTCCGGTCATCACATGGTCCGTCACATGATCTTTTACCATGGTGATGGATCATGTGATGACCGGAGTGACGTCACCACAGGTCCTTTTCCTGCACACAGCAAAGAAGAAGACAGAAGAGAAGCCGGGCTGCGCGATCAAGTGGATTAAGGTGAGTTAAATTTTTTATTTTATTTTTTTAACCCCTCCAGCGCTATTGTACTATGCATTCTGTATTCAGAATGCTATTATTTTCCCTTATAACCATGTTATAAGGGGAAATAATAATGATCGGGTCCCCATCCCGATCGTCACCTAGCAACCGTGCGTGAAAATCACACTGCATCCGCACTTGCTTGCGGATGCTTGCGATTTTCACGCAGCCCCATTCATTTCTATGGGGCCTGCATTACGTGAAAAACGCACAAAGAGGAGCATGCTGCGATTTTCACGCAACGCACAAGTGATGCGTGAAAATCCCCGCTCATGTGCACAGCCCCATAGAAATGAATGGGTCCGGATTCAGTGCGGGTGCAATGCGTTCACCTCACCCATTGCACCCGCGCGGAATACTCGCCCGTGTGAAAGGGGCCTTAGTCACCAGCCTGTTGTGGGCTTTGGTGACCAAGCAATTTATTTTATTTTTTCATCGTCACATTCCAAGAGCTATAACTTTTATTTTTCTACCGATGTAAGAGGGCTTCTGGGGTACACATAACTTACTGATTAACTTTTATTAACTCTTTTTGGGGATGGTGAAAAAACAGCAATGCTGCCACTGGGTTTTTACGTTATAAATTTTGTGGCAT